>NC_088300.1:76712583-77038083 GCF_032854445.1 Liolophura sinensis
GTTCTTCTTGCAGATTTCCACCAATATATATACTGTCATCTTTAGACAATGGTTCGCACTCCGGAGGGACCATGTGAAACAAAACGATTTCACCACAGTCTTTGTTGTGCACGACACAGGGGCGGAAGCGCCGCTCTAATATTTCCGTAGGGCTATGATATAAAGCTGGCATAATAATACCAATTTCATATCCCCCTACCGACCTCAGTAAGAATATTGGAAAGTTGAATATTGCAAAGATCACGCGTGGGTGATGCTGGCTGATGTAGATACTCAAACTTCATTGCAGTTAGCCGCTGGCGGTTTTTTGTCAACTTCAAAGGCTAGTATAGCGTTGATTTAAACTCTGCTGGCTCTAACATTCCTCTGGCACACTGGTGCAATGACCCGTCCGCTTGTTTATCTCCGTGCACCCTACGAGCATTATACTTCCCAGTATTAATGTTATTTTGAATCAAAAGCCCCTTTAGTGACAGTTAATGACGGAAGTCGGGGACTTGGATATCAGACAGCCATACAAGTGGTTCTGATTACCCTCCGGATTTGATTAAACTTTTTGCCGAAGTGAAAAGTTATTTACCTTCCACAATTTGTCCTCAAGCTTCGTGTTCCACTCTGTCAATATCGATCTGAGCCAAACCGCTGACTTGTATGCAACTTCAGATTTCAGCCTGTAGATCTCAAATTAACTTGTTCGTACGATTTTTGTTTCTTTCATAGCAAATTAGACTGCAGAAATATAAAAGACATAATTCTTTGTGAATTGTGTCTTCACCATCAAAAGTATATGTACCTGGTAGGAAACGAGTTAAAGTTTAAACAATCTTGAGTATATATAAATAAACCACTCCAATGACCAACTAACTTGTTTTTCCCTACATTTCAACTTGGTTTTACCGACACTTTCTATTGGATTTCGCTACACTTTATCTTAGTTTTTCCTACGCTTCATCTTGGTTTACTCCACATTTCGTCTTGGTCTTGTCAATAAGAAAGTGGCATGTTTTCTTTGCTCGTCTATTCCATGGTTTCGTAATTTTCTGTTTTTGTTTAAAAATGAACAAAATATTGTATTATAGCTACTTAAATGACCAGAAACTTGGGGAACAAATATACTAGAAAGTACTGTCATGGATTCAATCCCATTGATCTCAGCTAACTCTTGACATGATTAAACTTCAGCCCTGAGAGTCCGTATGTTGTCCGACTCGGTTTCACTGCCGGATATGCGGCAAAGCTGAAGCGACTTCTTCACAGAAACACCGCTTTAACACCGTTACAGATCAATCCGTTCAAGTCTAATCTGTTATTGTCCAGTGCCTGCAGCTGGACTGAGCTAACCTAAAAAAAAAAACAAAACAAAAACAAATAAAAAACAACACACAAATCTCTGACCCCTTGAAAGCCAGCCACTTTAAACAAGAAAAAGTTGTGCACGGCCCTGCCGTTAAACTTAGCGTCATTTAAGACCGTGAAGGTTCGGTCTTTGTTAATAAGCTACAGAGTGAAACCGCTTTGGATCGAAAATGATGTTCTGGTCGGCTGAAACATTTTCGAGTTAAGCCATAATTATGCATTCGCCAATAATGTTAATCGTATGAATTCAAGTGACTATAAAGGAAGAAATTTCTAACGGTCCGTTTGTATATATGTATCATGAAGGTATGTAGGTATGTATGTATTATGTAGACATTCTATCTTTTCATCGGGTACTGGCTTTGATTTGCTGGGTTTGTAAACAAGATCTACTTTTCTCACACCTCCAACAGGGCTTCGTGATAGTAAAACAGAAAAAATCTTTGTGTAAGTTGTGTGTGCAAATTAGAGAGATGTTATTAAAATCACAAAATCTTTTGAACGGGCAATACGCAAACGTATGGATTTTATGAAGGAAATTGTATCTGTATATGTGTTTATGCTTTGTAGGCTAAGCAAATATGCATGCATGTCTGTCGATTTTCCGATCGATTTCACACTTGATGTGTGAGTGAATCGCTTCACACCAACGGAAGAGCAGTGTCAAGGGTTCGATTCGTATGTAGATATGGTAATGATGAAGTCACAGGTACAAAACCAAGTAGAGACATTCCATTCACACCCATTTGGATATATACATTATTTGAAGGGGGCATTGCACTGGTATACAAACCTTTGGAGATCAGAGATTGTGAACGATGTTGTTGAGAAGAGCGGTGTGAACATGGAGGTGAGGAAGGCCCGTCTCACCATACTTTGACACAGCCATTAAAAAGCCCAAAGCTCAGTCATACTATCAGAATGAAAGAGATTATGACAGGGTGACTAATGAGCCAGACAGTTCTCTGATTAGCGAGTTCAGTGGATTTCCAGCTTTTGTGCGACTTGTATGGCATCCTCCAGACAATGGCGTGGAAACCCGGAATCCGTTAATCACAACACATTAATGTCGGACATGATGTCAAGCAGGTGTTAATTACTTACCGAAACATTGTTTGGGTTTATATTTCACACGAGCTGACATTCAATGATGAATTTTAACGAACGCGCTATTTCAGAGGAATTGGCGCCCAATGTTTGGCAATGTAATTAGTCAGGAGGAACAAAGTTTGAAGTCACCGGTACAAATGATGCTACTGGGTTGTCGTTAGAGGCATGTTTATTTACCAACTGCTCATTAAAAGTGTTTTATGCCTCTTTTGAAAGAAATGATTGATTCATTTGATGATTGACTGGTATTTAAAGCCTTGATAAAGAATTTTCCACTCCACTCATACCAAAGAATTTATAGCAAACCATCGCCCTTCGCCTAGAGCCTGACAAACCACCTGATTAAAACAATGAAAGCTTTACTCAATTATTCGTCCAAATGTTTTAGTGATGCATATTTGTGAATTTTCATTTTTCTTTCAGAAACAAGACTTAGTCAGTCACTCTACTCTACATGTCACTCATTCCATATGCGCTTGATCTAAGTGCATGCAATGGCTGACCATTAGCTTGGAAGCTTGTGACAAAGAGAGTAGGCGTCGTGTTAGGAGCGGTTATGGATCGCCACTGTGCATGCATGTGGTGTGTGAAATAGCTGTGCTGTGATGTAGCTACACATTCCTCATTTCGGCGTTATCAGAGGCACCGTTACCGACGGGATTAGATGAGTACGCGGACGAACCGGTGATAATGAGAGTAATTAGTCAGATAGCAAGTCAGTGGTCACAGAATCAAACATCCGCCTTCTGCAAGGAAAATAAATAGGAAGCAAGCCTATCTACAAGCGGCGAACAAATATTTTGTGAAGTGTGTGCGCTTAACCTGATCTGAACGATGCCAACTGCCGGTAGAGGCTGGTAAATTTTGACCAGATTAGACAAACTGAAGATTTAGTACCGCATATATCTTAAATATGCGGTAACCCACTACGATGAAATCCAGCAACCTGCGGATGGTCGTGTGTCTTCCCCTCCTCCCACAATAATATTGGTCAACGTCGTAAAGTGAAATACTCTTCATCGTATGAAACACCACTCCAATAAATTATGTAAATCAATCATTGTCGAATGGGGAACTTTGCTCGCGTAAAACAAGTCGGTCCCAGCGGTGGAACTTTTCAGTAATACGTCATTGTTTCTGTAAAGTTGTGCTCGTGAAACAGAAAAACAGTTCAAAAGTACTGCCGCGTAAGAACTGAGAATGATAACCATGCGTGGTTTTAACACAGCTTGAAACAAACTTGTGTCGGCAGGAAAATGTTGACCGACCATGCCCATCTCAAATAAAAACCAGCAACATTGTACTTTCCTGTAAATGACGTCCTGTGTAGCTGTCCGGTTTACAATTTGATTAACGCCTGCCCAGTGATACTCGTGTAGAGAGAGCATTACATGGCATTGCGGTTCCACACGACGCTGCACATGATATCCGTGCCTTTATTCATTATATTACATGTATAGCAGTTATTACAGGAGTTTAGCATGTATGTGAGGCTTCTTGACTATAAAGAAGCTCTGCCTGCTGCCATTATATTTCCAGTAAATGTGTCGAAAAATCTGGGGGGGAGGGGGGTTTGTGTGTGTGTGTTAATTTACGAATGTTTCAGGAATAGCTTAGCTAAGCAGGAAACTATATTGCCCATTTAGAGACAAATCCATTGTGCTTTACTCTGTTGTTTAAATAGCATTTCTCATCGAGGTAATTTGAACTCTTCGTTAAGGCAATTGGTTTTCCTCTTCAAATCAGGATATCGGACAATCTCTTCCATTTACGGGAAGGTCGGCCTGACACGGGTTGTCATTGATCTTGTCGCTCTGATTGGCTGCGTCTGTAATGATTGATGAGCGTACCGAACTGGCGATACACTGTGATTGAGTAACGCGCAATCGACCAGTTCTTAGCAAACACACCTCTAATGACGTTAACCTCGTCTTACTGGATTCCTCAGGATTCAGGCACACTGATCACACAGGAATATGTTAGAACTTTCAGCATGGATGTTAAGCAGGGGGACGATTGTAAAATCCCAAGGTAATTCAGAGAGTATGACGAGTTATCTGGCTTTTATTGACATAGATACTTGGATAGAGAATGATGTCAGTTTTTACACGAAGACCACGCTTGGGTGTAACTCATCCTAAACATCATATGTTTCATATTTATTTTCTCTGACAGGTAATTCGTGTAAAGTAGGTTGGAGCTCAGGGGATACGGGTAGCTGTGAAGATAGATTGGTTGATTGATCCATGGCTTGATTCCTTACGGCATTATTGGAGCCATGGATTTGTTGATCTGTTATTGATTAACTGGTCCATTAATCGATTGAGTGATTGAGTAAGTGAGTGAGTGATCGATTGATTGATTCATGAATCAATCCACTGATATACGAATTAATTCCTTTTTTCAATTATGATTTTTCTTTTATTTTGGCTTTGACAGATTTTCAGATGGGATTCTCTGTATAAACTTCATAAATTATTTGCTCAGTATGTTTTAAATGTGTGTGCGTTCTCATTTATCAGTCTCTTGCTTGATTTATTCGTTTATCACTTATATATTACCAAAGTTCTTCCGAGAGACAAACCTGCTGTGAAAACTCAAAATTACATTAATGTATACCTTTTTTTATTAATGGCGTTGACATGTTATTGATCTGGTGTTGACATCTAGTGTGGCTGATTTTTGTAAGTAATACAAAACGAAGTTTCCTGTGCATGGCCCACATGGTGACAGGTAACGTAAACTATGTTAACAGCTATTTTGACCAATGTTAACAGGTAATCAAAAGGGTGTTTACAGGTTATGTAAACAAAGTTGACAGCTAATGTCGTAACCGATATGTATGCAAGTAAAATACATAAGGCGAATGAACACGCCATTTAAAATATCTATCCAATAATGGTCATGTACTTTATGTGACATCACCATAAACGATTTCTCCAATGCAACGAGAAAGAAAATAAAAATCACATATTAAATGTAAAAGAGAATATTACATCAAAGAGATGCACTGATTGGTTATGGGTGTTACAGCCGCTGTGAAATTTACCGTCGATCGATATCCTCTGGATTTCGATCATATTTCGATCATATTTCTGTGCGAAGGTATTACCTTGGATCCGTCCAGTTAATTGGATGCCTTTTTATTCTCAAACGTATTAAATTTTTATTCATATAGTCACCCCTAACTTGACAGATGTCGGTCCAAAAACAAAATTGCTTTACGACATTTTATTGGTAATTCTCTGTGTGCGATTTGTATTTGAAACGGAATAGAGGAGTACTTATATTGATAGGTAATATATGCTGGATAGAAACATGCCAACAGACAAACGGAGTTGCTAATACATTGCTAATATATTTGTATATGCGTAGCTTATAACATGAGGACAGTTAGACTGTTAAGATCATTGTTTTCTTACAAGCACCACTTGGTGCCAAATATAAATCACCGTCCTAACCAAACAGGATTTTTTGAACAGAAACAACACACCAAAAACAAATGTAAGACTCGTCATTTTGCCATATTTTTGCTTTTAATAGGAGCGATATAAAATTTATGAGCTCTATGCATTTAGATCAGAAATGTGATATATCAGTTTTGTTCAGCAGTTATTCACCTTTACCGTCTGAAGTAAAAACTTTCCAGTTGGCATCCTCTCTAAGAGATGATTCTGAACTGGTCATTGCTTTCATGCTGTGTATGTGTGATACATTACTAATTTGCCAAAAAAAGTCATTTTAAACGCAGGATTAACCAACCGATTACATAGCTTAGTTCCGAATTGTCTTAGGCGTGGAAAGTTCCCGTTATGTCGGTGATGTGAATGCGGCAACATAATTTAAGGCACAGTTTTGTTTTTCCCATAAATGTGATGGCATAAATGGGGTGGGGTAAAAGTCGTATATATCTTTTGGTTGAATAATGTTGATATCAACTTAATTGGTTCACGACAGTTCATTCACAAAAATTAGCCAAATGAAAAGCTACACACGAACTACTTTGTTTCTCTTACTTGATTCTTTCGTCCCATTTTATAGTAATTCAGTCAATGCAATCGTCTGAAGGTATGTAAACTTTTCCTGTATCCGGTTTACGTCGTGTTATTTAAAACTGATTGTTTTCCATCGTGTCGTCGTGACTGATTTTCCCGTTTCTCCTTGGGGTTATCCTTTGTCTCAAAAGCATGTTTGTGGACTGTTTGAGAATAATTATTTGCTGCTCTACAGTTTAATTATACATATGATAATTGTATATCTCGAAAATTTAGCCAATAGTATGTCGGTAAAAGGAGCTTTGAATTTGAACTCTTTTGTGTGACGTATCTATGGCTCGCGTATTAATGTGAGGCTTTGGTCTGATGAGGAGTGAGATACGTCACACCCTGAAGTCACTCTGCACCTATGCAATGCTGATACTCTGATAGCTGAGAAGCTTTCAGATATATGAGACTATCTATAGTCTATTTCTTTTAACCAGTCGCCTATATTCAGCTCTCTGTAAAGTCACAAAAATCTTCGTATCGCCAATGACAAGTAAAAACACAAACTCTACACGTGGATACGATAGAAGTTCAAATTCTTGCAAAGAAAATAAAGTTAGAACACTTTTTCCTGATTCATAACGTTAAAGTTCATAAGCTCGGTTTTGACGGCAAGAACCAATTGCCTCAGGTGACGTTAGAATTATTCAAAAAACAGTGGCATGCTGGATATTGGGCGGATTTCAACATGGTCTGACAGAGGGCGAGACCACTTATTTAAATTGTTATAGACTTAACCATAAACTCTATTGCTGACACTCTCATATTTAAAACTGTTTACACGTTTTAGTATAATGTAACCTTAATAAATGAATTTTATTTTATCTCTTGTAGTATATGATCTGACGGCAGTATAGGTTTACAGATGTTAAGAAATTAAAGCCATGTAGTCTATTCGCAGAGACTGTAGTATAGCCTGTGTTACTGCATGACGTTTGTTCTAACCGCGTGTTGGTGCAACCATTGTAAAACAAATTACTCTACACGCCCTTTGTCCAACATGCAACTTGCTTCTGAACAATTATGACGTCACTCGAGGCAATGGCTTCTTGGAGTCGAAACTAAGCTTTATTTAGTTTAACATTATGCATTAGAAAAAGTAAAATTATGGATTAGAAACTGTATTTTCCTTGTAATAATGTAAATGTTCACCATGTCAATGTGTAGAGCTTGGGTTGCTTCGTGTCACTGGCTAAAGGCAATTTTGGTAGTGAATATGGCTGATTTTATGCGACTCTCTAAAAGAAGTAGACTATAATAGAAGCCATAGAGGCAACAAAATCTTAGACTGTAAGACCGTTATTTTCGTCACATCTTTATTAGTCATCAGCGCTAAATCCATGGACGAGAGAGCGGAAGTTCTAAGACGATACGTCAGGTGACTAGTGCAGCAGGTCCAAACACTAGAACAGTCATACTGAGAGAGGTCGATGAGTATTCGGTCATGACAAACGGCGGTATTCTTCCTTAAATTGTTCGTTTGACTACTTCTTTACTATCACCTCACTTTTCGTTGGTCATTTTACTTTGTTTGAGTGTTGTACATCACGAAAGCATATGTCACGTACACTAACTGAACAAGTGCTGGTTGAATTACACAGTGCAAAGCCATCTTTGCAGTTCTTAAAATATGAATCAAGTAATCATGGACGCCATAGGCTTACAATGCGCACAACAAAACACAGCAGTTTTCGTGGAATACAAATGGTTTAAAATTGCACTGAGCCAGTCAAATGAATAACTGAGTTTCTTTTTCGGAGTTAGTCAGGTGGGTTATATATGGCAGATATAAAGCCTGGCTATTACCCTTCTGCTGAGACATGTCTTACCAAATTTCTCGCGAAACGTGTTGAAGGCGGGGCATGAATCAACCTGGAATGTTAACCCTGGCATTTTCCGTGAAGGGTTTTTCGAGGGATCTCATTTGTGACGTCTGCGCATTGATTTTTATGAAAGACTTCTCCATTTGCACAACAGCCGGTGGTGCGGGATTCCAGGCGTCTCTTCAGATCGGCTATCGATTGCATTCAACAAAGCTTTTTATCGCAAAACTTCACAATAAATAATGCTTGATATTTCGGCCAACTGGTATTTTGGGAAGCAATGAAAAGACTTAATCCACTGCTCCCTCACCGTATTGCCAATTGACGGGAGAGATAAATCAGGAGCGGGCGGTTATTGGAGGAGAGTTCGCGGACAGAGTTGGCTGGACGTGCGGGGGAAAAACCAATAACTCCTGTTTACAGCTCATAATTAAACTGCCAAACATTGCCATTGATTAAGTCAGTCCTAGTGGCGTGCATTATCCCCAATTTACATGGTGGAAATAAAGACTCAGGTAGGGTGTCTGATGCTAATGTCAACAAGGTTAGCCGGGTGACCACAAAGGATAAATCCTTGGTAATGGTAAAGGGTCGCTGTTTGACAATGTCCACTCAACCTCATAAGAAATAACCAGATGTTAGTTATAATTTTTAATCATCAACACTTGCGAGTACAGAATTGTGTCATACAGATTCAAATTTAAACAACAAAGGTTGGTGAAACAGTTCTGCAATGATAGATGTAAGATACATGTTTAACTCGAGCTAATGAAGACACCACGTAATTAAATCCTCAGCGTCAGACTGCGTAACGGTGGCGTAAACAACTGCTTAGTGACAATTAATCGACGTCACCAAGAGATGGCAAGGATTTCATGCCAAGTCTGATTCATCATTTTTGACATACACACAGTTGTAGTTAATCCTGTAATTGCATTCCACCTAATGCGGAGAGAGAGAGTCATTACGTAAGAGCTAAGGGGATATAATTAAATAGATCATCAATTGGTCCGAGGTAAAATGGACGACGTTTTCATATGGATGTAGAGACTGGTAGAAAGAATGACAGAAAGATAACGAGCTATGTATATCCCTAAACGGATAACTTGATTTAATGAGAAAAGACAAAACAAGTGACACATGTACGAGCACTGGCACGGTACGAAAATGACAATCGCAAGAAAATAACAACAGAAATAACAAGCAGACACTTCGTGTGATATAGGCCCCAAAAAGTACAATCCAGTGAGAAAAGCTTTTCCTGCCAAGGCATCATCAGTGTTCTATTATAATCATTGGTGCATGTCCTAATGCAAAAAAACTTCAACGAGCCGCGTCCTTGGGGAAATCACCCCTCTTATTTTGTACACAATTCATCAACCCTTCTCACTTACTGCAAATTCCAATCAAAGAAGAGCAAGTTTTTTTTTAAACCATGTTACTACATGCATGTAAGAAATATCTTAATATATATTCTACTCGGTGGAACTGATAATTTTGATAAATGTTTTCTCTGAATATTGTAATAATATTCATTTAACAGAGTAAAGGAGGGTAGAGGTGGTCAAATAGCATTAAATCGATTGTAAAATCCTTTACTATGTGTAAGGCATTACTAATTTCCTACGGAGATGCCTCTTTACTCAAGCTTGCTGTTAAGATCATAAACGATTTCTGTGGTTAACCGGATATTATTCTATTTATTCCTCTGGTATAAAGTGGGATTTAGAGGCAAGTGCCGAGGCAATCGCTCTCTAATGTCTCCATTTAGATACCTTCATTAAAAATTTACATCTCCCTGGGATATCCGTCAAGCAGATAGTGAAGGTTATTCAATTATCAAAGTCAAAATCCGTGTAATTGCTATTATCACATCGCGTTTTTTTAGCCGGATTAATCCGGTTCTGATCTGTATTTTACTACTGGCCCAAAAAGTTAGCGTGACCTGGCCACAGGAAGTAAAGCCTTGAAAGAGATAGCCCATCTACAACGACACCGGAAATTATCGGTGTCAATGAGAAATAAACGCTCCCGATAATGACAATGGCGGAGATAAATCGATCCCATTGGTAATATTTCAGCTTGGTTTTCAAAGAAGAAATCCAACTGAATTGGACTGGACTGTTGAAACCATCTATTCCCCACTATATAGTTGTGGCCCTTGTAGCGGGATTCCCTTTATCACAGGCCACGCAATGAGATCAAAGAACGCCCGCTGAATCGAAAAGATAAAGAGACATGTATGGGAGTGAACCTATTATTGTTTACAGCAAAGTACTTCTAGTTTATGCTCATTTAATGATAGCGAATGTTGCAACGTTGAACAGTCGCATATTTATTTTTTCATTTGCTGTTCGCCACAAAACATGCTTCATTTGCTGTTACAACGCCCTGGGAGCAACAGTTGTAGGGGATTGTTCGCCATCTGGTACGATAAGGAATTTGTAAGCGTGGCAACGAAGTCGCATGCAGTCTGGATACAGCAACGAGCACCTCACTCCCCGTAGGGGGCTAACGACATTCTTGAGTTAGATATCTCATAGTTAGATATGTAGTTATATAATACTACATAGAACTACTTCAATCAGGACTATTTTTACTGTCAAAATGGGTGAGCAAATGTAAAAATCATCGTTTCTTTCGGTTGAAGCACATATAAGAGAGACAGATATAAGATATAAGAGAAATAGTAGGATTTTCTGATGTTAACACGTTGATACCGTCGAGATCTATCACAGCATGTAATCCCTGGCGGTTATTCACTAAGATCCCAGATTCCGTCAACGATCAATACTGACCGTCAAGCCTGTGTCCTGCACATCGCAATTCGGGAAACACCCAGAGGATGAACATGTAAACGCGTTTCCGTCTCTGGCATTTCAGCATCTTTCTCACCATATAACATTTTGTACAGCTTCTGCCGGTTTACAGTGTACGATTCGTTTCAGCCTCTGAACACAGCTGTAAACTTGGTAATGCGTATTACACCGCTATGGCGTTCACATCAGTGTGATGCAGAGAGCTAGGACTTCGGAATTACACTGAAGTCAAAGGTCCTACTAACCATTGCGGCTCTCTAAAACTCTGTATTGACCAAGTCAACTTAACTTATATTAGTTCACATTTCGTAGTGATAAAATGAAAATACAAATATGAAGTGCAAAGCAGACAATAAGTGAAATTTTAGGTCAGTCATACCCGTAGCACACTAACGTTGCTGCCAACGGCAAATTCTAACTCACAAAGCTTGCTGCAGAGGTCGGTATGGTGTTTTCTCAGATCAAGAGGTAGCTATCATTATCAATAGACTTACCGCATAAAAAACCGACTCAGTCGTAGTACGGAATGTGTACCAAGATGCCGCCATACCATGTAATAAAAGACGTTATCCTTAACTCCCATTTCAAAATGTGAAGGTGGTGTCTGTTATTACATTCTTTCGTTTATTCAATGCTTTTCATTTAGCCTTTGTTTTGTATTCTGCACCGTGCATGGTGATACACTGGGGTAAGTAATTATTAAGAGCGGTGAGATCAATGATTTGAAAGCCCGACGATAGGGCGAGATTAGTGATTTGAAAGTCTGACGATACAGCGAGATCAATAATTTGAAAGCCCGACGATAGAGCGAGATCAATGACTTGAAAGCCCGACGATAGAGCGAGATCAATGACTTGAAAGCCCGACGATACAGAGAGATCAATGATTTGAAAGCCCGACGATACAGTAAGATCAATGATTTGAAAGCCCTCGTTGAGTCACAGATGTGAGAAGTCTGATGATACAGTGAGAACACGGGTTTGGAACCTCGGCGATACAATGAGATCTCTGATTTAAAACCCCGAAAATACAGGGAGATCACTGGTCATAAAGCCTGACAACTAATAATCGTAATCATTCATAGCAGTGTGTGGACGATACGTAAAACTGGAAAATAAATTAACTTAACAAGTATTAAACATTTGAGTTTGAAGCACGGTCGCGTCATTCCAAATAATGGCTGATTAAATTCATAAGCAGTCTGAGTCGATGTGGTATTTGTAGATTTATGCTTTACCTTACAGAATCAGAACCCTAGGAAGTCATAGATACTCCGGGACTAAAATATACCCGATTTCCTGGCACAAAGATTCTGAGAATAGCACAACCGAAACAACCGAGTTATAGGTAAGTGAATGTAAAAACACAGAGCGATTAATGAGAAAGCCAAGGTGGATAGTGGGCTGACCGATCTCAAAGCTAGCACATTATATCATCTATATATACAGAGTACATATGGTTGTCTTAACGAAAAGCCTAAAATGTACTGAAGATTTTGTGGACAATTGTAATACTATCCCGGGCATCTGACGTCACAAGGGTTCTATTTACAGAGATTCTATTTGTGGAATAATCATCTGTATTAATGGGAGCTAGTTACCAAAAAACAAAGCACATAGATTTTGTTATTAAGCGAATTTTCGAAGAGCAAAAAAGGTCTGTTTGACGTCAGAACGCCCTGAACAGCAATGGGCATGGCAATAAAAAAACTGATCTTTATGGATTACTCTAAAGGAAAATCCGTATAAACTATAATAAATGTCTTCTAAAATTAATTATATTGCCTTCGCTGCATTTCCTATGAGTTTAAGTCTTGTTTGTCGAAAGTAATGTTCCCTGTGTAACGTATATTTTTTACCTCCCTGTGTTGTGTTTACAATTAACCCTATATATCTGGGCGATGCTAAAATTGGTTTCTGTCCAAGAATAGATACCACAACATAAGGGCAGTTGTAACTTGTGGTAAGACGCAGATGTATGTTATAGCATAGTTTTTTGTGCAAAACAGACCCCAGGTACAGTAAAATGGTGTTACGAAATGATATGAATCCTCATGACGTCACAAAATCAGTCAAACCATTAACCAGATAGTCGATTAAGATGGAGGCGTGGTTGGAAGTAGCAAATACGTAGTTAAGACATTTTGCCCACGTTCAGCGAGTTATTAACTTTTATTTGAACACGTTGGATAGCAGTATAACTAAACGATGGATGTTCACTTCTTATCGAGATTAAGGTGTAATGATACAAATTGACACTGTGATGCAGTATGAAAGGCGCAGTTGTGCCCATCAATTTTAGCATCTTGCATCCTGTGTGCATATTTAAGCAGTGTGTTATAATTAAGGGTTTAACACCTTCGTCTTGGTGTTTGTTGTGTAACCCGATATCGCTGAACCTTGTTTCATGTCTAATAAAATCCTGAAACAAGTTTCAGCGGTATCGGGTTACTCAATAAACACCAAAACGATGGTGTTAAAGTCTATTCTACCCCAAACATTGAAGAAAATGTGGCAAAACCTGTATATTTCCTGCTATCATTCTGTTTTACTCCCTTCGCAGAGGTCATGCATTTTAGACGAATCAACGGCAAGCTTAAGCCATGGCAGTTGATTAATTGTCAACGTCAAAGCTGCGTATTTATGACGTCCTGTCTTATTGTTGGGTTACGTTGCAATAGAAAAGTTCCCTGTACATGTATTATAACGTCATGCCGCTGAGCTCAGGTTGGAATGTCTTAAAACAAAATATAAAAATGCACAAGCAAAAGTGATATCTATAAACTGTGCGAAATAACACTTTTATCACTGAAAGAAATTCCGATTATTAACCTGTGTATAAATCAGAAAGCAATTGTAACAAGTAAGTAAACTCAAATTCTTTTATTTGTAGACATAAACAACGTGACATAAACAGCGTAACAGCGTAACGTAACACACCACACTCGATGCTGTTTAAAAGATCATCTCCATTTAATATGTATATTTGCAGACGCCCCCAACTAAGAGCTGGGTTGAATAATCGACAATAACTGAGCTTGTGCTGAACAGTTTCTACATCACCCAATAGCAATCAATATATAAACATACAAATGCAGTAAAGATGATCTAAAAATGTCTTAAAGCCTAAAAATGTAATGTTTCATACATGGCTTCAGAGTCGGCTCAAAAATAAGTTTGGAAACTTATCGATTGGTTACCTTTGATATAACGTTTTCTTCTTAATGATAGAATCAGCTCAGGCATCAGTCGTTACAGTAAAGATTCACAAACAAAGAAGTGATGTGCTGGAGAAAAGTGACAGGTATAAAAGAAAAAGGCTGGCATCAGTTTGACATCATTTTGAGGGTAATGCACTTTTGCTTTATCTATAAATTGCACATTTTTTGACATTGCCACTACTTTGAATTAGGTACGTCTGCCAGAGACATGCGGATGATCGTGGTTTCATCAAAACTGGCCGCCCTCGTATAATAGAAATATTTCTGAGTACGGTGTAAAACACCAATCAGACAAACAAACAAACAAACTTTGAAATCGTTTAAACTATTTCAGCGTTGTGATCAGAACCGTTGATTTAATTAGAGGTGCAGATCGTGGCTGAGGGACTAAAATATATATTTAAAGTAATTCTAAATCAAATGTTAGATGTAAGAAAATTATGCCATTTTTTTTCAAATTCAGTTTTGAGACATATTCTACGTCTCAAGGTTACCTATCTGTTTATGTAATTTCCGCCAATGATCGAAATTTATGAAAATTAAAATGCCGGCTTGTCAAAACCAGCCTTGTGCCCCACTTTCGGACATCCCCACAGAGCTGTTTTGACAGCTTTCACCGTTGACGTCACCACTGCAATATACTTAATCTCTTGACTAACCACTAGGGCATTAAGACACTGTAGCTTAAAAACATATCGCCCTCAACAAGATGTCTGAGAATCCATTTGCACTTCTATATGTTAGGACACAGCATAATCTAAATAATCAGAAATAAAGAAAAATTATATTTGATGTATGCTTTAAGGTGCTCGCCTTTTAATTTCTAAATATATGCCACTTGAGACGTGGTTTCACTACCACTTCTGGACAGGTACATATATACCACATGAGACGGGACTTCACTACCACTTCTGGACAGGTACATATATGCCACATGAGGCGTGGGTTCACTACCACTTCTGGACAGGCACATATAGGCACATGAGACCTGGGTTCACTACCACTTCTGGACAGGTACATATATGGCACATGAGGTGTGGGTTCACTACCACTTCTGGACAGGTACATATATGCCACATGAGGCGTGGGTTCACTACCACTTCTGGACAGGTACATATAGGCCACATGAGACGTGGGTTCACTACCACTTCTGGACAGGTACATATAGGCCACATGAGACGTGGTTTCACTACCACTTCTGGACAGGTACATATATGCCACATGAGGCGTGGGTTCACTACCACTTCTGGACAGGTACATATAGGCCACATGAGACGTGGGTTCACTACCACTTCTGGACAGGTACATATATGCCACATGAGACGTGGGTTCACTACCACTTCTGGACAGGTACATATAGGCCACATGAGACGTGGGTTCACTACCACTTCTGGACAGGTACATATATGGCACATGAGGTGTGGGTTCACTACCACTTCTGGACAGGTACATATATATGCCACATGAGACCTGGTCTCACTACCACTTCTGGACAGGTACATATATGGCACATGAGACATGGGTTCACTACCACTTCTGGACTGGTACATATATGCCACATGAGGTGTGGGTTCACTACCACTTCTGGACAGGTACATATATATGCCACATGAGACGTGGTTTCACTACCACTTCTGGACAGGTACATATATGGCACATGAGACATGGGTTCACTACCATTTCTGGACTGGTACATATATGCCACATGAGACGTGGGTTCATTACCACTTCTGGACAGGTACATATATGCCACCTGAGACGTGGGTTCATTAACGCGTCTGGACAGGTACATATAGGCCACATGAGACGTGGTTTCACTACCACTTCTGGACAGGTACATATATGCCACATGAGACGTGGTTTCACTACCACTTCTGGACAGGTACATATATGTCACATGAGACGTGACTTCACTACCACTTCTGGACAGGTACATGTATGTCACATGAGACGTGACTTCACTACCACTTCTGGACAGGTACATATATGCCACATGAGGCGTGGGTTCACTACCACTTCTGGACAGGTACGTATATGGCACATGAGGTGTGGTTTCACTACCACTTCTGGACAGGTACATATAGGCACATGAGATGTGGGTTCACTACCACTTCTGGACAGGTACATATATGCACATGAGACCTGGGTTCACTACCACTTCTGGACAGGTACATATGTGTCACATGAGACATGGGTTCACTACCACTTCTGGACAGGTACATATAGGCACATGAGACCTGGGTTCACTACCACTTCTGGACAGGTACATATGTGTCACATGAGACTTGGGTTCACACACACACACACACACACACACACACACACACACACACACACATACATACATACATACATACATACATACATACATACGGCTATGATTATTTTATTTCGGGCCTATATATTTTGAAAAAGGCCCGTAATGCCAATGAAACACAGGCAGATTCCAAATATAGATAGGAATACTTTGCTCTATCTTCTACATGTCATTATTGGATCTAATTACTATATGGCTTTAAGATCAGATTATTATCGGTCGAAGTGAAGGATGGCATTTTGATGTCGACAGTAACGGAATTGTATGGAGACGTCATACTGCATTTTAGAAGGAAACTCGAGATTTACTCATTCTGAGAAGGTCATATGTGGACCATCGTTTTCTGATGAATGTTAACTCAGATACAGGTATTGTTTCTATAATCAGCCGTATTCGTTCAACTTCATCGTGATACAGACAACCAAGCAAAATTAGCTTGAAGGCATTTCCCGGTGAACACAGAGATATTAGCATTGGACATCGGTTGTTAACCTATAACTAAGAAATCGCGAATCATGAAAAGCCAGAGACAACTTTTGATTTGAGGCAGAGGCCGGGGGAAACAGTCATCCACAGGTTGCTGGCAGGCCTTTCCACGTACGACCGGAGAGGAAGGCAGCATGCGCTAGACTTGAACTCACAGCGATCGCTTGATGAGAGGCTCCTGGATAAGATGTAGTTTCAGGTTGTTGGTACAGCATTCATACATAGCTCCAAGGCCAAGGTTGTCGTTGTTAAAATAATGGGAATGATGAGAATTCCATCGATATCCTCAAAGGCACAATGCAGGCAACTGCGCATAACGGCACCACATACATGTCAGAATTCACATACTTGTTTCGTGGAATATCAGCCAAAGGGAAGTAATTCAATCGAGCGACCAGTTGCATTGTCTCGAGTTATGTACCATCTTGTTTCTTGTTCTCGACATGGGCAGGAGACTCGATATCTTAGACCTTCTATTAACGGGCTGTGTATTAAGCATGTTCAGAAAGATTTACTTATTTATTTATTTGTTTATTTATTTATTTATGTACTTATTTATTCCATTGCTGAGCTACGCCGTGCTCAAGAATATTTCACTTTAGTCTTACACGACGGCAGCCAGCAGTATAGTGGGAAAAAACCGGCAAGCCTTTCCACGTACAACCGCAGAGGAAAGCAGCATGAATTGGTTTTGAACTCACGGCAATGGCATTGGTGAGAGGCTCATGAGTTGTTCTGATCTCACTGCATCGGAGGCCACCATGTTCAGGTTGAAAGAAGTGGATAGTTTCGTTCACAGTAACTAGTCTAGTGCTCATGAAACCAAGAGCCACCAACGTAGTTATGTTTCAACTACTGATATGTATGTAAGTTCAAGCCTCAGTTATAAGGCTCTGTTTTTCCTCTGTTCATCACAGCACACGTTGTAGGGTATGGATAACAGATGTTCACTGTTTTGTTTCCGATTTTTCTGAGTTGTCAGTAGAGCTCATTTTGCATATGCCATGTGTATACTGTATAATGGCATGTGAAGTGGTATTAATATTTGGGTGGGTATAAGTCATCAAAAGTTTAAGTTTTATAAGAAATGCATTACACCTATAATGTCTTTTATTGTTTTGTTTCGTTTCATTATAATGTTATGTCAAAACCGGTCATTCAGGTCATCTTTACTCCCAGTTTTCTCCTTACTTGTCGACTCTACGGAGCGGGAGCTCAGGTGCACTTATATTTAGAAATGTCACGCTGTGAATTATCACAACATAACATTGGCATATGTCCCGGCGTGTTAATCTTCTCAGCTGTTTTTTATAATTGCACTTTGTAATGAAACTTTCGCTTTCTCTTTCTCATGGGTTATTTCATGTAATAGTGTCTTGTCGCTGGCGCGATGAGCAGGTATGCCGTGTTGAAATTTGTCCACATCGAAACTTGACAACAAGTAAGTGATCTGTTTGACAATTCATTTCTCTTTAGTGTAAGCCTGTTTTGTTTGTTTTATTGTTTTGTTTTAAGGGTGTACCTCAACAATGTAAAGGGAAAAGGTCATATAAATCGAAAGTAAAGTAAAAATTTCAGTGGCTAATTCGTTTGAGTTGTGATAATATATATCATAGATGCGATCGCTGTGAGTTCGTCCAGCTCATGCTGGCTTCTTTTCTGGCTGGGTGGGAAGGCCTGCCAGTAACCTGCGTATGGTCGTATCCTATGGCCTAAAACACCAATCAAATACATTAATATATGTATGGCCGCTCGCACAAAGTGATTGTAGACAAACTTGATCGTAACTTCCATGATGACACATGCTTAACGTTTGCCACCGTGGCTGTTAAAACCACCTTAGGCTACGGCCGCTTTATGTCCCCTCATGTAGCAGTTTTGTTCCAAACCATGCATATGCATCAGGTTAATGGAACCAGCAACAGTTGGGAAGCAGGGCGCCAGAAACTTTGGATACACCATTCGTGCATATGTGCTCACACAAGAATTCAAAGTGAAGGCACTTGATGGAAGACACTACTTTTTGTAATTATAACTAGTGACGTTGACTGAATATAACAAATGGTACATGGTGAGATTTGCCCTTCCGTATATTGCAATTAAACTATAGGGATATAATTAACAGCTGAATCCGGCTGGTGGTAAAGTCGAAGTGACAAACCTTTGTCGCCTTTGTACAAATATAAGTTTAAGTAAGATGACAGTTTATAGTTCGCTTTAAATAAAGTGATGATGAAAAATTTCTTTCCCTTTCTTACTGTATTTTTTAAGCTCACTGTCTGGTCAGTGAGAAGGACCGAGCTGGACAAAAATTAATTTTCGAAATCTTCTACTTAGAGTCGTATGCAATACCTGTAGATAGAGATCTGCCAAAAGAGGGGTACTATTTCCACTCGATATTTCTATTAATATCATATAATCTCTGTTGATGTTCTTCTGATGTTATTGATAATAAATTTGAGCAAGTCAGGGAGCAACGATACATCCAATGAATGTTAACATTTGTATGCAGCAGGACTGTGGAAGTGTTGACCCTTTGATGTTGACCTGTTTTAGTAAATACCGAAACAGTTAACAGGAATTAATATCGTACATTCCTTACTTTTCGATTTATGATTTTTTTACAAGGGTTGTTTTATATTTTGTAAACATCCAGATAAACGCTAACTAGAGCGCTGGTTAGTTGAGGCTGGTCACTGGGCATTTCTGTATCAGGATGAGAAAAAGTCGTGATGAACATCGATGGTTGCCCATTTGATGTTATATAATTCACTCCTTTTTTATCCACATGTCACGTGATTTTGCTAGGGAATCTGTGAATATCTGTCACAGCTTTCTTTATTTGGATTAACTTACATGTCTTTCTCAGTCAAAAGAATGGAGCCATCATCTAAAACAATTATCATCAACCTTACCTGGACAAATGCGTGTAATCACGTTTACCATGTGATATTATATTTAGTTATTATAGTAGTTATTACAAATGAAATGGCACATTAGATTCTAAGGTATGGTCATGCTTTTGTAAAGATTTCTGTGTTAGTATGCAGGAAATTAAAGTTGGAGTAACGTTTTGATAATCATCATTGCAATAACTGCAGATTATTGCATGTTGTTGCCTGTTAGTAGCGGTATGTAAAATTAGAGATATACTCATACCAATGAAAACCTGTTACCATATTGGAGCACATAACATTTCTACATGCTCAGTCATATAGGGCCTGTATTTCAAACGTTATATTTGTGTATATAGGAGTATGGAAAATTAACCACAGCTATTACACAGAGCCAATGTACATGTATCGAAACATAAGTACACTGCAAATATTAACAACGCATGACATGTAAAACACACACATTAATGTGCAAACGCCTTTCTGTTTTTATTTGAAGGCATCCATAAACGCGATACATGTATATGGTGGGACTGTAGAAGCATACGTTTTTCTTAAAACATAGGCCGGCGTCCTTTTAATAACATTGACGTTTTAAGAACATCATTTCCAACGTTTTCTCCAAAACATTGGTGTTTAATAGAAAACATGTGATATGTCTAATAGAATGATCAGATAACCGCTTTTATTTTAACATGTATATGCCTGTCAGTTTTTGCTGTGTACGGGTAGTTTAATGAACTACAAGAAAGTCCTAAAGACGAATAAAAATCAAACATTCTTGTATTTTGTGTCCCCGGCGACATGTAGCATATAGACTGAGCTATCGCTATATTTGACTGGTCTTAACGCCGTACTCAAAATATTTCACAGCTATCGCTGTACGCTCATGCTGGTTTACTGTCCATTGCGGGACTATTTCCTATGGGTTCGTGGTGGTAAGACACAGGTAGTTGATCTCTTTCGGTGTGATGCCGGCCGCTTACTAACGAGTCAGCATGCTGCAGAAATCCGTTAATATAACAAGGTTAAATGTAAAATGTATTAGATAAGCGTTATCTGGATCACTTATGCAGGAGCACACGATTCTGATTTGAGATTATGGAGGATATGATGTGACACATCCTATGAACTCCTTTTGTTTTCTCCTTTCCTTTGTTTACGAAATTGCCCTGTTACCTATCGAGGACTTGATAAAGCCACTAATATCGATCATCTCTGTAGGATGGCCGCCGTGCTATGTTATGGCAAGGGAGACAACGTTGATAGTCAAGAACATCACAGCTGTCACGTCCCTTTAATGGAGTCATTCGTAGGCGATTTATTGATCTATACAGGCCTAATTTTTGTTGTGATATTTCTCTCGCATAACGTAACTAGGGTCAACAAATGTCCGAATTCTAGCTTGTTTGTTCTTCTTTTTTCTCTGCTCAACGGATTTCAAACAGAAGTCTCGTTAAAGAGTAAAGTAATATTTTTAAACTGGAAATAACCCGTGCGTGACGTTGGCATTCTCATATGGTGAATTTCTGTTTGAAGACGGGCAGCGTCAAATGTGTTCAGACACTCTTCTTACAATTATTTTCATTTTCCCACCGATACAATTTTTTCTTTTCATTTAAAAGAAAACCGAAGATGATTTGCAAGAGACGTCATATTACACCGTTTTGCCTTCTATTTCATATTACATGAACAACATTTGCAGATTAGCATGACTAGGGTCGTGCGTTGCTGATATATACTAGTGCTCAAAAGAAAGTATACACCAAAACAAATACATAAAAATCGCGCATAAAAAAAGTAAAAAATTGAGAAATTATCCATGATGAGCCCTATTACCCGTGTAAACGCCGATCCATCCAGGGAACAAACTGGCCCAACTAAGCAAGATTTGCCTAAACTTAGCATAAAATCGAAAAATGGCCCTTCCACGTGTAACACGACATGAACGTGCATTTTGGCGGTATAAATGAGTCGACGGTAAACGTTAGGAACACAGTCGTCAGAAAAACACCAGAGGTATGCCACGTTTGAGCCAAGTTGAGCGAGAGAGAGCTGTCTGCATGGCCCAGCAAGGAGCGACCAACGCCGCCATTGCCAGAACCTTTGGTTGCACAAGGGCAACTATCGTCAGACTTATGCAGCGACTCCGGCAGACGGTATTAGGGCACGTCGACCGTATTGTGGAGTTTATCTGACGCCTCAAAATCAACGTCATCGGCTGATATGGGCCAGGCGCGTTCTACGCTGGCAGAGGCGTGAATGGGCACGGGTAATGTTCTCCGACGAGAGCAGGTTTTGCGTGTACAAAAATGACGGTCGGGCTAGGGTATACAGGCGTGTAGGAGAACGTTTGGTGCCAAATTGAGCTCAGCAAGTTCGAGCGTTTGGAGGTGGTAGTGTGATGGTGTGGGGAGGCATCTGCGGCGATCTGAAGACGAGGCTGGTGGTGATTCATGGGAACCTCAATGCTCGCAGATACACAGATGAAGTTTTACGACCGGTTGTAGTGCCATTCATCCACCAACAGCAAAGAGGAATTTTGTACCAGCATGATAATGCAAGACCTCATACTGCAAGATTGACGAACAACTTTCTACAGAACGCCAACATCGATCTCTTACCATGGCCGGCATGTTCACCCGACCTCAATCCAATTGAGCACTTGTGGGACCACCTGGGCAGACAAGTCAGAAGACTGCCAGTGCCACCTGTGACCGTTCAACAGCTGGAAGAGTGTCTCCAACAAGAATGGCAACGAATCACACCTAACGTCATTCGACGCCTGACGTCATCAATGTGGCGACGTGTTGTGGCCTGCATCAATGCCATTGGAGGCCACACTCGCTACTGAGCATGATTTGAATGACATTTCCAGAGGAAAAAATGCTTCATTTGAATTTTGCAAATGTGTAAATGTTCTGTTGACACCACATCTCTTTGACTGACCATCAAACCAAACCTTCACCATTTAATGAACTGTATGTATGGACGTTTAAGGTGAAATGGAATATTCTTATGGAATTAAAAATAATTTCAAATATATTTCTTTCCGTGTTTATTTGATGTCTGATCAAACAGCTGTATACTTTCTTTTGAGCACTAGTTTAGTTAATTTGAGATCTAAGCTCAGATTCCTTATTCAAAACATCATACCAGGAAATTATTTAAAATTTTTATTTTCTGTAAGATATAAGACCACCTGTTTATATGGAGAGAATTCAATACCCATGAGCATATCAGTATTCAGTGTATATCAGTGTATGGAGTATCAAAATTCGCCAGTGAGGCCAGTTTGATTGTGGCACACTCCACTAGCTGGTTTATTTCTCGCTAACTGTAACAATGGATTGGGCCATGAAAGAAGTCTACGTTTCATTTATACATCTGAAATTTGTTACCCTCTGTCACCAGCAAGTTTTGACTAATGCTTGATATGTGGACTTTACGCGGTTTGAATTGAATCAACTACCAACCTTAATCAATGATTATGTTACGAACCACGGTCATGATGACTCTCGTATTCTGATGCGCGTTGTCTTAAAAGTGCGTGAAAAAGCGGTGCTGTGTGTCTGTGTACACCTCAACCATATTCGCAGGATGGAGTCTATATGTTATCCTCACGCAGAGGACAACAGAAAATAATTTATTATTTTATTTATTTATTGGAATAATTTAATACTAAATCGTTTTGTCCTCTTAGCAAAATAGTTTTGAGACAACAGTTAAGAGTGGCCTCCCTTCGCATTTCTCACTAGAACGTACAGTAAAAGGCAACTGACTTCATCAATCTTTTATTTGCAGGTATATTTGGATTCACCAAACCTACAGAGCACTTGATGGGGGTGTTACTTTCATATATGGGACACCGGATGACGTCATAGCAGCTCTGACGCTAGTCGCTGCAGTGGTCACTGCATGTGCGACAACAGCGCCATCTATATGATAACTGCCAAAACTGGCCGGTGATAACACTGTACAGGCTTATACTACATCTGTTTAACGTTCCTGATACGCCGTCATTAAACGATAAATAAGTATATTCTAGCAAGCCGTTTATCTCATGAACAGTCATGGAGTAAACACACTCTCTCAGAGTCTTATTATTGCAGGTCCATATGAGAAACTTACACACTTATTATATACAAGACTATTCTCATTACAATGTAATATGTTGAGTACTTCGCTGAAACGTCGTACACCAGTCTGCAGTCCACATATGAACTGTCCTATGGAATAAACAGACCAAGGCCATGCCCCTATCTCAAATGAAACCATGATTGGAATCCAACAATATACATGTACATTTTATCCATGGTCCCGGTCATTCCGTGAGTTAATGTCAGCGGAGCGTATATATGTATATTTACATATATGTATATTAATTCTCAATTAAAGAGCATGGGATGTATATACAAGTCACAGCAATAGACCAAACAGGCTAGAAATAAATCATCAGCTTCATTTATGGTTCAAGCACAGACTTCTTGGCTTCTAGTATCCAGCAAAAATTAGAATTCTAGGAAAGTAGACATACCATAAAATTATGCATCCAACTATCGTCCTAGGGTACTACTTGTTCACGCAGCAATGCCGTATACGGCATTATGATAATCACAGACAAGTGATGCGTGGATATAATCGACTCGTTTGTACATCAGCTAAGGCGTCAGACGGTCGCCTAGCAACCGTGTGACAAAGTCCGAGATCAACAGGGGTGGACGTGGTGTGAGAGGGAAGGATCTAATGGTTCTACCATCGCCCAGTCTGGTCGGCAATACATGTCCTATTGTGGTGGGTGTGTATGTCATTTTCACGTTAAGTGTGTCATATTTCGGTGTTCAGATTTGAGTGCATGTCGTATTGGGTCATGCAGTGCAGAGGTCAAGCTAGATGGGCATGTCATACTGTGGTGTTATTATTACAGTGTCAGAAATGAACTATCTTAAATTGCAGGGTCTAGCTGTGAGTGCGTTTCACACTGTGGTTCAGCTATGACATGGGATACATGTGATATTACAGTGTATGAAGTGTGTGTATATTGTGTTGGGAGAACCATGTCGTACTGGGGTGTCCGGCTGTTGGTGCAACTGTTGGTGCAATATTACGGTGTGCGGTTGGTGCGCATGTCGCAGTGCAGTGTCCTTGTAGGTGGTGAATAATGAGGGTCTTATTGCGGTGTTCGGCTGAGGAAGCACATTGTACTTCACTGTGCGGCAGGAGGGTCTTACAGCATTGTCCAGCTGGGATTGTATGTCGTATTGCGATGTCCGTCTTGGGGGGCATGTCGTATTGCGCTATCCGTCTGGAAGTGCATATCGTTTTGCGGCGTCCGTTTAGAAGTGCGTGTCATATTGCGGTGTCCGGCTGCTCGCGTTAGTTGTAGTACAGGTCCTCGTCTTCGTCAGTGTTCTCTTGGCTCCGTGTTGTTTGATTGTACGTGACGTACTGCACCGGGCACTTGTCATTCATAATCAGAGACTGCAACAGAAAACAAATGGAATAATTAAATGATAGCTCAGTCCATTTACTGGTTAACTCAGCGAATATTGATTTTCTCATTTCATATTTTCGCTCGTTTATTTGACGTTTACGAGGTATATTCATGTCATATTCATAAGGAATACCCAACATGCATACGTGGCTTACGTAGAGCACCTGTTTATTTATTTATTGTTCAACGCCGTGCGTGTACATGTAGGCAACATGTTATCATGTTAATACATCAGTGAGCTATTGAAATGCTAAGGTCCAATATAGGGCTACATGTACATTCATTCAAACAGAAGTTATACACAGGTAAATCTTATTCTCCTATGTCATCTATCAGTAAATATAGTCCCCATGTGTAACAAAAAATCATGCCATATACTGTACATGCATATCTGTAAAATGTGTAAAAAACAAAAAAAGAAAAAAAAAGAGTTTTAGCCACTTAGCTTACTATAAAGAGCACGTGTTTGGAGGATGTATTTGCCTTAAGAGTTGTGAGTTTCTGTATCCTGAATTTGCTATTATCTCTCTCTGTAGATATAGATATATGTATCAGCTTTAGACAAAATCAATACCATTGATATTTTTTGAGACTGTGAGTTTTAAGGCTTTTTAATGTTTCTTTCTCAATCAACAGTTATGAAGTATCGTTCAATGATGGCAGTGCCTGTCCTTGTTGTTGTGTCTCATTTCTAGGACAGAAAGCTATATAAAGGTCTAAACTTTTGTATCTGTGATGTGTTATTGAACATAGTCTTCTGCTTTGAGCCATATAGTCTATTGTTAACTCTTAAGTGTAGTGTTAATTCTGAAGATTAGTATTTTGCATTCGGTAAAATTGATATATGAAATGAAGTAAGGGGCAAAGCTGCACTTCAAAAGAGAAGGCCCCGTTTGTGTGAATCAGGAAGTTTTCAAGGAGTTGTTCTGGTCAATTCTATATTATTGCACAAATGTTCTTCTTTTCCCAGTTACTGAAGGACACTGAAGCTTAGAAAAAAACGCATGTGGTCATCCCAGTCATTGCTTTCTGAACTTAACAGACAAGGATTCATCCATCTTTACACATCTCTCAACACATATCCAACGATGTGAAGCGCTAGTTCTTTCCAGAGACCTTGCCATTGATAAAGACATTAAAATGCAAGTTGAATTTGGATATCTATTGGCTATTAGATATCCCATCTATTATTGACCCCGAAACATTATTTGCCGCAACCCTTCCTGTAGATTAACAACACATCTATGTTATATTATAACTTTGAGTTTGCGCCAAGAAAAGAATAATTGTCTGTTCCATGCCATCAGAAGTGCAAAAGAAATCTCATTATGGATTTATTGTCACTTTCTACATTTAGTTAAAGATAGCAATATTGACAAAAGTAAATTTACTTTTCCAGATATACAATATGTCTGTAATCTGCACTATATAAAACTGTCCCTGTCAGTAATCTGCACTATATAAAACTGTCTTTGTCTGTAATCTGCACTATATAAAACTGCATCTGTCTGTAATCTGCACTATATAAAACTGTCTTTGTCTGTAATCTGCACTATATAAAACTGCCTCTGTCTGTAATTTGTCTATTCTGGGGGTACGTAAATAATCGATTTATTCCAGCTGGAATTTTGTAGACAGATTTAAATTCCTTGACAAATCTGCCACCGAGATGCTAATTAGTATGTTAACAGTTTTAGTATTTCAGCCAATGCCATGAAAAAGCATTATTTTGTTATGGCTATTAGGTGCATGTACATACTTGCTTGTACGACCTGTAAATTTTCTTCTGAAAAATGAAAACATATTCCATAATTTCCATGGGAGATCCGTGGACAACACTTGAAGGTTTATGTAAGCAATTTCAAAGAAAACAAGTCTGTGGTAGTGACAAGTGAAGTGCATTCTCTGAAACGTGTTAATTCACACCTTTCTAACATGAGTTAATTTTTCAGAAATCATATTTTTTTTAGTTTAAATCATTCTTTGATTTAGTTTAATTCTTTCTACACTGTAATACTACCACAGAGAGTTGTTTAATGCCCAGTCCCTTTGCTGTGATGGGCGAAAAAAATCTTTCCGGCAAACAATGTGTCTCAACATGTCGGAAAAGCTATCTCTGTACCGCCTAAGCTATGCTTAAGAGCAGAGTGACAGCGACAGGTAAACCAAGTTCGTTATGTTTAGGCACAAAGTAATTAATTTATTGTTTAGCGATTCCCGATCCTTAGCTCTTTATGTCAATGAAGAAATGTGATATCTCTCTTCAGCCTCGAAGCCTAAAGAGGACAACCCAACCTCGAGCCTAATTAATGGCTTACAAGTTGATGGGAACAGAAATTGCGTACCATTTTTTCCTCTTTTCCCGGGGGATTACGTAAGAAAATCATCAGAGGGGCGTACACCACATTGACAATGGCAATCGTCCATAACATCCTGAAACACAATCACAGAAATAATACTTTAGACAAGACAGCTTTTTTATTAAAAGAGGGGTAGATAATTCACAACAGAAATAAATTCTCAGCTCCATACAGCGATATGATGTATCCGAGTCCATCTGTTATCCTCTGCATTTCTCACCAAATCTCGTTGATAATAGGTGGACATACATAATTTATAAATGGAATTCATCCTGCCGCCTCGGAGAAATCTTCCTCTGAACGGTGATACTGCGCCTAGCATGCTGTAGGTTTGATAGCCACTGTTACCAGAAATCGTGTAACAGAGACCATATGTTTATTCACGTACAAACGCAGGCCACTTACCAGTGGAAACCAAGTGTCTTGACGATTGATCCACTCATTGCCGGGCCTACAAAATAGATATCCAGACTGACTACATGACAACATGGCGTGACTGATCTATATACTTGTACATCTAGGATTATCATAACTGATAGGAAACATATGTAAGACTAGAGCACTTCCACAAATACATGCTTACAGAATAGGCTACATCGGATTTTCTTTGGGAAATAAAATCAACATTTGCTAATCAAATCATAGATCAAATTATCGTCTTTCAGTGAATATCAGACTCGTAACCGAGCTATTTATAATATTGAAGAACACGGCATGAACACCAATCAAATAAATAAATACAATGTTTGAATGATTTTGAAATCAATTATAAGGCGACCCGCATTATAAATTTTAGCAAATTTATTACCGATTTTGAACTGCAACACGAGCAGAGACGAGTCTGCTATTTTGTGAAAGGTAATTATTTGGGTTATTATTTTTTTAAATAGCAAAAACTCGTTTGGATTTGCGCTGATCGATTTTTTACATTATGTAGACTTTTTAATATGCGCTTATAAATACCTTAGAGAACAACGTCACATTACAAATTACTCTTACGGTTACAAATTGCTTAGTCAAAAGCCTTTAAGCTTTAACACTTGCTTTGAGAATATGTTCGCTTGCGGTTACAAATTGCTTGAGCATTCTCGGTTGCGCCTGAAAACGTTACTTTACACATCACAACTCGCTTGAGTTTACAAATTCCTCTCAGGTTATACATTCGCTTGCGTTTACAAATTGTTACAAATTTCGCGTGGTCTTATAAATTTCCTATAGAACACTTTCACTTGTACATGCAAATTGCACGACAAACATTCTCGCCTGCCTGGTAATCGATAACTGAAATAGTTATAGTCCTACACGATGCAATACTATAGAGTGTATAATTTGACCACACAACGTATCGATTCATTACACTGGGTCCAGTTTCTGGAAATCCATGTGAGTATCGCTTTTTGAAGGCAATATTGTAACTCGGTGCCAATGATAGGTGATAATTTCAGATGATTAGACAACTTACCGATGGCATAGCCCAAGCAGAAGGAAACGTCTGCTATGGCATATACACTGCCATAAACAGAGACATGACGAAGGTCAACCAGGTTGCCCATGAGCGGCATCATTGATGAATCCACCATACCTGCCCAGACAAAAGATACATCATCCCTCGAAATATCTCAGTCAACATCTCTCACTATACCTTAATCGCTTGACAGTCTCTAAGAATCGGAGGTACAGAAATATATAAAATGTGTGTTTACTTACAGAACAGTAAATTCAGATCATATTCATGTACTCTTATAGTGGTGTAGAAGGGATTGTATGTAATGTTACACATACCAATGGCAAACCCTAAACCGAAGTTTGGGGCTATCAGGTGAAAAATGTTCTTTGAAAACGGTATCTGAAAAATACAAAGAACAGAAATATAGATAAAAAAAATATACATTTAATGTATCAGTGATAAATCACCAGCCTAACAGCCAACAGCAATAACGTCCAATAAACTGTATTTCACTAGTTACCTGTGACTATTTGTCAGCTATCACACTGTTGTCGGTCATCTGCATGTCTTTAATTATATTATAATGCCATAGTCAGAATCATTTTAAACCAATGCGTGGTGTTACACAGTGCTGCTGATTGAAATTTGAACAATATGTGGAGGTACTGTTCTTTTGTGGTAGAACCAGATAAAAGAAACGAGTTTAAAACTTTACAACTTAATTTTGTTCGGCAATGTTTATCAGGGGATCATTGGAGGCTTAAAAGATTCTATGCTTTGGTAGCCATGCTTCACCCTTCATGACGGAATGGAATAATTAACCAATACTTCCAGCACACAGAGCTCCGGAAGTCAGGAGTAAGCGGCTTGTGTTCAGAAATGAGCCGCTGAGCTGTTCAGGACACGCCGGCTTTCTTTCGTCTCCTGACACGGGAAAGGCGAAGAGAAGAAGAAATGCTAATTGGGAAATTCGAGGCCATGTTCTGCGAAATCGGAAGCCGCCGGTGGACAGAGTGGGAGGGCCTATTAGGAGAGAGTTACAGCCATTTGCAGGGGAAGTGATCGTGACTTGGCCAGGGTTTGGGCTCCGATGATTCCATCAGAAAACACAAAGCTGTGAGCTGAGGTAAAAACCATGCGTGTGAGTGCTTTGAGCTTTGAACACGGTACGCCTATACGGCCGATTAGCCAAAGCGTCGCTATTCCCCTCACAGAGTAGAAGTGCGTGACAAAATATGGGTTTGCAGACGTAAAACTGAACACAATTATTGGTAAATTTTTGAATAACATCGGTGGGTGACAGTCTGGCGAGCTATAATGACGCGAGACACCCGTTCCCGTGACATCTATCATAGATGATGTCTATTCCTGCGGCACCAAAACCAGGCAAACTTACCGCGAAGAGGCAGACTCCTATTACAACCATTCCTATTAAAGCACTTAACCATCTGAAAACAAAAACAATTATATAAGCTACGATGTCAAAAAGAGTTCCGTATAATGCATGGTTTCTCACTGTGGCACATTGAATGAATCATTCTGACATGCATCTCTCAGAAGTTCTTTCGTGGAACAATTATGCAATATGACATACTCCATTCAAAAATCTTACTTAAAATTAAGAAAATAATTGATAAGTGCTAAACCTAGATTTCCCTTCTTTGTTGAGCAAAATGATTTCAGTGTTTTTTAAAATTTCATCTTAGTTACTAAGTAACGTTCTTTGTGGTGTTTTCGTGTAATCAATCGTTATATTAATCTGACAGTAGCAATATTCTACTTTTAAAAGCCTGGAAATTATCATGTGATTGCAAACATACCGTCCCATTTTGTGGGCCAGTGGTCCAAAGATATTTGTTCCTATCATATATGATATACTTGCAGGTAGGAATGCCGCTCCTGAAATAGAGGAACAAGGTTTACAAGAGAGAACACAAACTAATACTTCTACAAAAACAAGACAGTTACAGTGTATTGAGATGACGATTTGTGCGGAAACGGGTGATGTAGTACACACTTACGAACCGATGAAAAGTAACCAACGATAATGTTGGTGATTGTACAATTGAATATCCCTTGGAAAGGAATGGATCACCAATTCAATATCCCTTGGAAGATAATGGGCGTTTTCAACCATCTGTTATTACACTGCTGGCATGGTATTTGGTAACTTATATGTAAGGCTAATCTGAATATAACTGTTCGCTCGTTCATTTACGAAGCCGGTCATTTTTTTTTTTTTTTGATTGGTTGTTTACGCCGCACTCAAGAATATTTCACTTATATGACAACCGCCAGCATTATGGTGGGAGGAAACCGAGCAGAGCAGAGAATTTGTGAAAGGCCCCTGGGTCAATGCGCCGCGCACGCACGCTAACTACCTCGGCCACGGGAGCTCCAGAAGCCGGTCATAACAATGAGACAAATATGGGTAATAAGGGCTCTCCTTCCTGTCAACGTAGGTAACAATGCAAATTTTAAATTATTTGTATTTTACCAGCAGAAATTTTGTTACGACATTTCTACGTTATAGTTCGTGACGAAAATTTCACACATGCATGACATGTTTCACTTTGCTTTCACTTGTCCATACACTGAGTGGATATCATTATTTATCATGCCTATAACACTTACCTTGATGTAAATTGGGCGAACACTTTGCTTTCACTTGTCCATACACTGAGTACATATCATCCAGTTAACGTGTCTATAACACTTACCTTGCTGCCAATTGGGCGAACACTTTGCTTTTACTTGTCCATACACTGAGTACATATCATCCAGTTACCATGTCTATAACACTTACCTTGCTGCCAATTGGGCGAACACTTTGCTTTCACTTGTCCATACACTGAGTACATATCATCCAGTTACCACGTCTGTAACACTTACATTGCTGCCAACTGGGCGAACACTTTGCTTTCACTTCTCCATACACTGAGTACATATCATCCAGTTACCATGTCTGTAACACTTACCTTGCTGCCAATTGGGCGAACATTTTGTTTTCACTTGTCCATACACAGGGCGGCTGTGAGTTCAAGTCCAGCTCATGCTGGCTTCCTCTCCGGCCGTTTGTGGGAAGGTCTTCCAGCAACCTGCGGGCTGTGCCCGGTTTCCACCCAGCATAATGCTGACGGCGTCGTTTAAGTGAAATATTCTTGAGCACGGCGTAAAACACCAATCAAATAAATAAATAAATAAATAAATCCATACACTGAGTACATATCATCCGGTAACTATGTCTATAATACTTACCTTGCTGCCAATTAGGCGCATGCATAGTGTCTATCATCCAGATAGGTAGGGAAGGTTCCATCATGGCAATGCCCATGTTGGCGAACGTAATTGATCCTGAAAGAAGTAACATCGAACATTACCAATCAGGCAGTACTACTTCCAATATCTGCATAAAGTGTAAAAATTCAAAAGCGCATTTTGGGGGGTGAAAATAGGAAGTCGACAACGTTCGTTTGGCCGTTGGCCTGTTCTAACGTTAATTGAAGACCACTTACACATATGGTGTGCATAGCTCTATATTAGACGTGCAAGTGGTCGTCAGTAACTTGCCAAGGATCGATGGTATATAACGGGTACTAGGATTTCCTCCACCTATAAAACTGGCCAACATCGTATACATGCAGGTGAAAACTTTTTGAGCATTTACAATATTGTAAAATGATAAGATGACAAGGCTGTTGCTCTAACCGGCTGCCAGGAGGATGTACGGATCCTTTAACAGTTCCTTTAATGACGAGCCTTCCTGGGATTCCGGGGTGATGGACGGCTGCAGTACAAGCATGATTAAAACTGGAAAAGAGCAAACGAGCAGTTAAGGGCTTTATCTCTTTTTATGAAGAGTGGAACATAAGTATGATCATCAATGAGTGTCTTGAGTTTATTATCAGCAGTATTGTGTTATGATCTCTTCTGTAAAAACCATTGTTTATGTTTTCCATTATTACAGCTTTCATATTCAGTCTTACGAAAGTATAACCAGTCTCTGTATATATTATATATGCATTCCCTGCAACTATAATAAATATTGATAAATACATGAAATTACAGAAATGACTGTCAGTAATACATCATCTTTTGGTTTGGTCTTAATACATTGGTCGTCTGTCAGATGTATTTGTATACTGCTGAAAACATGTCAAAGAGTGCTACATCTATGTTTCACGCTAGTTTCACCTAGTTGTAGCCTTATTTCAGATTTTGTGATAATTAGTGTAAATATCCATGTTATGTTCATTCATCCTGGTGTTCAGTCGGCTATCATTCGTCCAACTCGTGAGGGGGGGGGGGGGGTACTTACTCCCATCAACAAGAGCCAGGCCAGCAAGAATCAGGAATGGGGCCTCCTTGCCCACAAATTCGTACATTATTCCGCCAAAAGGTGGACCAACTAGAGAACAGAAGCGAACAAAAGGCTATATAAATACGTCACAGTCATGGGAAAAGACACGAATGCAAGTTAAAGGCGATAATCGATAGAAACATACGTCACAATATGTACAACACAGTATCGAAAATATTTTGGAAAAAGTGTGCGGTAAAATTAATTTAATTTATCTCGCTTCATTTAATTCTAGCATATATGTTAACACATTCAAACGTGTATCTATCTACTGGCTACTTACCCAATACCCCGAGAGCCAAACCTCCCAGAGCGATGCCCATAGCGTTACCTCTCTCCCGATCATCCGGGTATCTGTCAGCCAACATACCCATTCCTGAAGAACAACAACAACATTGTGATAATTGACATGTTTTTTGTAATGACTATGACAGGGTTATCACAAGATTTGGGATTAAAGATCTGAATAAATTGTACCATGCCCATTCATTTGATATTGCAATTAGTCACTAAAAAGAACCAAATCATCGGTGTTTTGGGAAGGAAATTCTTATGTTCCCTCAGAGAGTCTCGTTATTTTGCAGGTAATACTTCTTTACTCGATGAAGGTGTGATTTTGAAGAATGAATCCTTTAAGTGTATCATTAGCGATGATATTGTCTGCGGCTGATCTAAGATATTGAACGTGTCTTCGTTGTTATTATATTTTAATTTATTAGCATATCATCTATAAGGTAACAGTACAACTAACTTTCAAGATTTCGTTTACCAGAACTTTTGTTCCGACTGACGTCAACAAATTCTGTTGGACCATTCTTGATAATATGAGTGCAACAGACTCGGATTGGAGCTTGAAGGTTGTCCATATTCTGTGTTATAAAGTAAATCTGTAGCACTGATAGATTTGGTCTGGCCACTCGTACTAGTTACCAGCATTTACAATGCACTCTCTGACCCTACCTGATACACTGGAACAGGGCGAGCCGATACCCTGTACCGTCCTGGCCACAAACAACACGTTGTAACTCTCACCGAATGCAAATACTAACTGTGGTAGTCACCATCATTTACAATGTGCTCTCTGACCCTACCTGATACACTGGAACAGGACGAGCCGATACCCTGTACCGTTCTGGCCACGAACAACACGGTGTAACTCTCACCGAATGCAAATACTGCAGAGAAGAAAGGGAATAATATATCCATCATATGAAAAACGGAAACACTTTGAAACCACTACGCCCAAGTTCTAATCGACAAGGTCTGAAATAAATATATCCAACACAACTAAATGAAACCCTACAAGGCGGGTTTTCTTATGGCATCCGATGTTTTACTTATCAGTTTACCATTCGGTGCTCAGTGTGGCCGTATGCATGTCAAGACACCAAGCATGGAAAGACAATTGTTATTGTGAAGTGCAAGGAAGTGGAGAGCTATTACCTGGAAGTTAGGTTTGTGTCTTTGTTATCTGTAAACTACCTGAATCACGCTACATGAGAAATGTATTCACGCTAACACATTCCTCGTAAAAACAGGTTGTGCAGCGAGTTTAATGATCCAGTATATAACATAAATAATTAACATTTGCTAATTCCTATGGATAAGTCTAATGTATTTGTATGACTATCTAAGCTCTTACTTTATGTTTTCACAACGTTTATAAATCATGTATTTTAGATGTTCTAAATACAGGAAATAGGATTTTCAATTTGCCCGGAATTACACCACAAGTCATTGTGGATATATTCCAGGAGCTTAAGCCATGCGAAATAACCAATATCTGTGTGAATTGTATGGAAGATAAGGGGTGATATGTAGCTGGTTATTTTTTTTTGGGGGGGGGGGGGGGGGGGGGGCGCGGAGACAATGTTCCCTGGGCTGACATGTTGACACAGACGAGCAGTAGTAATACAGGTACAATACATCAGTTTTGTCTCTTGTGCTCCAAAACCTAAGTATGCTTGATTGTGTCAATATCAGACTTCCAGTCTCGACGATCCCTTTATAATGATCTATCTTTGCAGAAGAGTGTTCATTGATTCTTTCTGGCCGTCAGCAAATCATGGGTATAGTCACGTAACGGATTGTTGAAACCTGACGTTTGGGGAAAGAAAACATGAACTGAACAAACGCCTGTTCGATAAACAGAGGTTTGTTTTTCGTTTTTACATGTGATAAAAATCGCATGAAATGAAACCCTGAGAGATCAATTACACTGTGCAAACGTGGTTTATGTCTGGCGTAAATATGACATGCGTTCGTGGCACCACCATATCAGATTGCTCTGTTAAATAGGCCGCCCAGTAGACATACAAGCAAGCATACACTAGTCTGGTGAAGAAGCATATATCCAATTTCCAATGTCGCGATTTTTAGTATGAGCCATTCAATGAATAGGTGATGACTCCGGAAAATCTGTCATCAAAAGCACCCGCTGCAGTTTGTTTCCAATTTTTTTCTCCCTACCAATTCAAATTTACCAGAAAAAAATGGATTATGGTCCCTGACGACCTAAAACACTTGTCGGTAAAGAACACTGGACATTTTAACCGTGACCTGACCATGTTTATTGTGACTGCTGATGCAACCCCAACAACGCCCAACTGCATAATAATTTTGTCTCCTATGCTAATCAAAATTTTGGTGCATAATTAATATCATGTTAATTAGTGACAGTTCCAAGACCCCCATTCTAGAATATCTAAATAAGGGCTACAGAAATGAAAGTAACCTCAGCGCTATTTTGTACCTGTTACACCATTAGGGCACTCTGCTCATAGGCATTGGCTTCAGGTGGACACTTACGAGGAAAATTCTGTATAAGCTCTACTAATGTACAAATGGTTCAAAAGCATATGAATTCTGATCTGAATAAATACCCATCACACATGTATACTTACTTATGGTTGACACCATCATGACGAAAAAACCGGTAAACATTGGGATACTGTAGCCAATCCTGAAATGCATGGACGATCAACATTCACAAACTGTGATATGGGTAATTATGTCAAGAATTTGATATTGATCTTTGATTTGGTAAAGGGAAGATTTGTACTGACGTGTTTCTGTTTTGCTGTATTCACAATTCGTTGCGAATATTTCCTTCAAATGTCCATATTTATAATTCATCTTAACATACTTTCATAGGAATTCAGAAAAACTAATGTGCACAGCCACGCATTCCGATGGATGTTTGGCCAATAATACAATATACGATATGATAGCCATGTCGATGTGAATAATGTTGAAATTTCTACCCAGGATAACTCCTTATCCCTAGGTATCAGGCGGGTATTTTCACTTGGTCCATACCAACCTGATAACGCTGATATTAACACCTGGGCTCCATACCTGTTTGTGAGGGGCCCAATGAAGGGGTTGGCAATCAGCTGCATGATAGCTTTTGAAGCAAACATAAGTCCCACTTTAACGTTTTCATTGACGAGGTCAACATGTCTCTGTGAGGCTAGTGACAAACGATTACCCTCTGTCTTGTCGGAACTCTGGGGAACAGCGGAGTTGTTAACACTACTGTGATTAAAACACACGTAAGAGTTCCGAGGCGAATTTACGTAGTGCTTTGACATCTGTGCGAAGTATTCATAGCAGCATTGTGGTGCTTCGGTGGTTCCTGTTGAATATCAGATACGTTATAACACACTGTGGTCTCTACGGCCCGAGCGGGGACCGAGCCGTCACCAGACACGTCTACTGCTGACAAGTTGGACAAATCGTACGGATGCTCCAAGTTGAACATGAAGTTAGGTATGATCGGCACTGAAACAAACGAAAACAATGTGTCATCACTAAATGGCTAATACATGTACATTGTTTCACTCCCTGCTCCTCTCTCCACATCTTAAAAATACATTTACTCACAATAACGGGCCCTTGTACAGTTGTGCCAGAAATCAGATGTATCCGGACAAAGAAAGAACTTTTCGTTCATCTAAGACATATTTAGAAGAAATTTTTAAATAAGAAGCCTTCTTGAAAAGTATTCATGCCGTTGATATTGTTTGTGGATAAGGCGGACTCATGTAAATGCATTTCGAGTTATAACACGTGCACAAAAAAGACAGAACAGGAAAACTTCACCAAACTCTTCGAAAATGGAAAAAGATGTAATTTTGTAAAAGATTCATTTTAAAGTATTTTATGAAACTGACACTCTGGGTGTGGCAGAGTATGAAATGTGATAGACAACCGAACAGAGAGGTGAAAATGTGCAGAAGTCTCAATTAAACTTATACCAGTTGGAAAACCAGTTGTAAGCCGAGTACTTGGGTAAATGGTTTTAAACGACCTGTAAGGCGGACAAGTTTGGCCAAAGGCTGTGTCCAGATTCGTCGTCTACACAAGCAATCAATTATACGGTGAAACTATTTTACACAGACGTAGAACGGGTTCTGTCCACAGTGACATGAGAAAAGCGATCACAGTGATTTATCTGCACGCAGTAAAGAGCAATACAGATTGATCGATGCGAACTGCACGGAGAACCACTAATGCATAGCCGGTCATCTTACGTCAAAAGAGACATTAGCAGTTAAATATGGCTACATTCGCATTTACGGCCAAAGAGAAAATAATGGAGGATTGCGCAAAGAATGGAAGAGTGCTGCAAAAATTCCATAATATGTCGAACATGGCAAATGGGAATCAGGGGTTAATCAGAAAATAGACCATACGGCCCGGAATCTGAACATAACATAAGTGAGCAATGTAATTTATGGCAGACTGTTCTTAGGAGACCAGATGAAACACCGGATCGATCTTATTTTCAAGTGTTTGAAGACAACTGACTTTGACTGCGAGTAGGTGAGGAGGCTGGGGACACGGTTTAATGGCTCGGAAACCTCTCAATTGATACCAGTTTACGACATTCCCCCCCATTCAGGGCAGCCTCCTTCATTATGGGCGACTTCCGGGAAGCGAAGCGTTGCCGGAGTCGCCCGGAATTCATGTCACCAATCACAAAGCTTGATGGCCAAGCCATTCTAAAGAGGAAATTGACGGCGTTCGGGCAAAGAATACCTCCTTGAAGGTCACGTTTTATCGCTTTTTTACAAGGTCATTTTTACCACCATAAATACATCAAAGTTTAATAGATGGACAATGGTTATCGTTCTAAGGGCGTGTCAGATTAAAAGTTATGCGTAGTTTTTACAGTCGCGACTGTGATTCATCTTCACAGACATTAGCAGATAAATCAGCATTGCTCGGATAGATTATGATGGCAGCGTGCCTGTGGCAATCGCAAAATACAAGAGACGCGATTTACAAGTTTGAGTATTCGTGACTGAGAGAGATATAGGCAGAAAGCAGTTGGGGAGGATATCCATTACTGCAATGAGAGAGGCTTCCCAGGACAAACGGAACACTGTGCTACTTCACACGTCTTTCATCGATTAATAGAAACTCCACCAACAGCCAAAGAATAATGTATGGTTTATATTTGGACAAAGTGACATCCTGGACAGTCTCATTACGTGGAACCTACGATTGTTCACGCTTAGACAACAAACCAGCGACTCGCCTTCATTTACCGTATGTGTTCTGCCTGGGTATACCGCTGTCTTCACAGCCACCAAATCCGGTCCAGCATGAACAAATCTGGCATTTAAGGCTCCTGTCTTAATATTATGCGTTCATGGATTATCCTAAGAAGGCTTAAAATAATTAAAGCACCTATGATATTTTTCTCTACTAAGATTAACATTGTTCTATATACTATTTTGAGGAAAACCACTTGATTCACATAAATCTATGACAAGGTTTAAACCTGGAAAGTCGTCTAGACATAGACCAATTAGGACGTTATTTCAGTCCATTAAGTTTGCTTCGAAAGTGCAATACCAGGGATCAATTACAGAAAATCCTTAACGCGGTTATAGACTAAGGTCAGAGTAATTCTCTGCATGATGACAGCTGGCATTTTTTCATTCGTTTGTGGATACTTTTAAGAAAGGTTTTAATAAAGATTTAATTAGACTAGTCTTTTATGTTACATTTATTGGAGAAGAAGTGATGAAATGACCAATTATACTTAAAGAATTTAGGTATACCTCCAGGTAAGGTAATTCACTTGTGTGTCATCAGTGTACTTTTTAGCCGTTAGTTTATAGCGGTATCTCGCTCTGACATGGGTCAGCCTAGTTACCAGCTTCGTTTCTAAATTCACCGATCTGAACTGAATCATGGAATTCACTCGTTTTCCATGATTACACTCGTCCTCAACGGGCCAAGTCTGTACGCCATAAACATAGGTTCTGTTAAACCATTTTGCCTGATGTAAGTCTGACTTCATATTGTTGTCTGTGAGGAGCTGTTCCGTGATATAACACTCTATACAAGTAGCGTCCGCCTTCACTTGGACAACTTCTGAACTTAGTCAACCACCATTTTCAATCATGTGATTTTACAGGATTCGTAAATTGTCAAGAGATTATTCACTCTGAAAAAGACTGCTATTTATTTGTCTCTTCTAAGTGTTATTTATTTTACTTTTTTCGATATGTTTCTACCGAATATGAAATTGCATAATCAAAAATAAAGCTAGGATATGGCTGCGGAAAGTTAGGCCTCTGTTCAATGATTCATTCAACTGGCAACAAGTACAACTGCTATGTCGAGCTTGTAATGTCAGTATAAATGTGTAATTTCCATCCAAATAACGTATAGTTTTAGACATCTGTTGGCATGAGCAATCTCTTAAACAAACCAATTCATGAGACACATGTACATGCAGACGGTTTGTGAATAATAATGCATTCTGCCTCTTATCAAATCGCAGACCTTCTGTGATGACAGAGAAGCAAAAATGGATATGGCTCTTTTGGATAGAGTTGCTCTTGGCCTCATCTGACACTTGACAGAGCCCCCTCAACCCACCTCTCATGCCCCTCCAGCTCAATATAAATAAATTAAATAAAATTTTGATAACAGGTTTGAGTGTGTCCATGTCTTGATTTGTATATCGAAGATGCTACTTATCTCCAACCCAATATCACTCTGGTCCTAGCTAATACTGTCCCTAAACTTGGAATGAATTTAACACGCATGTCCACTCAAGCCATCATATGTCTTGAAAATGCGAAATGACTCCCATACAAAGATAGTAGAAATGAACCAAGAGGAGTTGTACCTCTTACGCCACATCTATTAGGCTCCCAATGAACAATGGCTTTACGCTTAAGTCACTTGAATGTATGCAAGGTTTTACTATCTGGTAATAAGGTTAAGAAAAATCAGAAGAAATTTCTCTTGCAGTTTGTAGAAAGTAGAAATGTTCCATGAGAAATAGACCAGAAGTACATACTAAGGCCGCAATATACAGCGTGTCCCAGAAGTCGAGCACCATCCAGATTTTCATTTTTTGTTCTGTGTTTCAGATTTAATGCTGATTTAAAGTTTTTCTCTCTTTCAGAGTTAACTGTGGCTAATAAACTAACTGTACAAGAAAGAGTTGAATTGGTTTTTATGTTTGGAAGAGATGGGGCAACACACCGCTCAGTAGCTCAAGCATTCAACTTCAACCTTGATGGTGCGCGACTTCTGAGACACCCTGTAAACGTATACTGACTGACCGTAGGCTTTTGTTTGTTTATGTACTTGAATTTCACTAAACACGCTGAAGTTAGCGCCCAGTTAGGATATTGCTGTACCTGGTGTTGGGTTAGCATATTGCTCCACTTAGCGCCCAGTAAGGATATTGCTGTACCTGGTGTTGGATTAGCGTATTGCTCCACTTTGTGCCGAGTTTGGATATTGCTGTACTAAGTGTCGATTTAGGATATTAGTGTACTTAGTGCCCAGTTAGGATATTAATGTACTTAGTGCTCAGTTAGGATATTGCTGTACGTAGTGCCTAGTTAGGGTATTGTTCTACTGTCCTATCCAGTACCCAGTTAGCACAGTACTGTGTCTAGTGTCCACTTGGAATACTGGCGTATGTATTGTCCACTTAACATTCTGTATATTGTTCAGTTAGGATAATGCTATACACAGTCACTGGGCCATGATCTAGTCTGGAATGGCCTAAGCTGTCCATGAATCTTATTTATAATTTAGTCAAGCTGTAGACATCAAATCACAACCACCCCCTCCGCCACCCGCTGTTTCGTTCCGCCTTCTATACTGGTTAAATTCAGTACGGCGGTAGCCTTAGCTAAGGTATCAGAGAGTTTGAAATATCAGCTTTGGGTAATGCAAGTCAATTAGTGTTGATTTCAGGACTAAGGTTAGCACCCCTTGTATCTTGGATATCAATCTCGGTGTCATTTCCCTTAACGATTATAGATCGTCATCAAAGTAGGAGAAATCCAGCCGTTCTTTTAACTGGGTGAAACGCTCAGTTTCGATTTCAGCTGATACTGTACACTTTCAAACTATAGGCCTACTTAATAATGTGTTGGCTGCGGGTTCAGCTTACCACGATGTGTACTTTGCTTTTTATACTATGAGAGTCTTGGCAGTAGTATACACTAACCACGTTCTGGTAATGTGAGATTCCCGGCAGCAGGATAGGCTTCATGTATAAGTACAGAGAATTAACGCTGTATATCCATCCGACTGGACTTCCTATTGCTTTCAAGTGAAAAGCCGTGGGAATCTTTATGCAGGCAGTGGAAATGGTGAGCCCGCAACTGTGAGCCCTTGACAGATACAGTTCATGTCGGCTTAGTGGTGCTTTATGGCTTATGTGGCAGACTTCTCGACCATTGTGAACAGTATGTTGCTTATGGTGGGTGTGCTGCTTATGGCGCGTGTTGCTTACGACGTGTGTTGCTTATGGCCTGTGTGTTTCGCGTGGCGTTTATGTTGCTTATTTCGGGTGTGTTGCTTAAGGATGTATTGCTTATGACCTGTGTGTTGCGTACGGCAGGGATGTTGACCTGTGTGTTTCTTGTCGCGTGACAGTGTTACCTAAAGCGTGTGTGTTGCTTATGGCGTGTGTGTTTCTTGTGGCGTATGTGTTGCTTATGGCGTGTGTGTTGCTTATGACATGTGGCGGACTTACCGACTGTGATCAGTAGTATGCTGTTTATAGTGTACGTGCTGCTAATCGTGTATCCGGCCTACTTACCGACTGTGGTGAGCAGCATGTTATCCAGGAACAGAGCTATAAACACTATTATTAGGACGAGTTTGCGAGATTGCTGGCACTTCCCTAGGCAATTGCTGATGCATGTTGGCATGTTATAGTTCCTCAACGTCATTCTGGCTTTTCTTCACTTCCGTCACTCACACAGCCAGATTCTAAACTGAAATGAGACACAAATTAACACACCGTAAGCACAGCGTCAAAACTGGAAGCAATTCTAGAAGACACTAATACCCAATAATTACGTCACCGCTTTTTTACGCCGGTGCATCATGGGAAAAACCCGGATGTTGTGGGGTGAAGGCGCCATTATTGTTTGAGATTTGGCTTGTACATGTACATGTATATCCGTTTCGGTTTTCAAGAGCTGCTTAAATTTCGCTGTTAACATGCCACTTGTTGACTGTTGTGTCAAAATGCATGTGGTCATCTTGAAGGTCTCCTTCCCTGACACAGAAATGAGGTATGACCCGGTCTTTATCCACAATACCTTTTAACCAACAACCGATGACAATCAGGTTTATGGGAAATTAAGGTATAGGCCTTCATTTTTCGGAAGTACGACAGCGAGTGGATCAAGCAACACATGACTGTGTTCTTTTGATATAGGAAAGCCCCTGTGTATTATATTACGAGTTGTCAAAGAGGTGTAAAGACGACCCAAAGGTCATGAGAGTTCACAGCTGTTTGCCATAGTCTGAATTAGATGGGTCCTTGGCGGTTATTGCCACTTGTTCCTTTACTGAGAAAAAACCGCCAGAGGGGATGTGTATAGTGGTATCAGTCTTTTCAGCATTATGCAATTTACAGAAGTTCAAATGTGATTCATATTTCATAAAAAAACATTTAAAACATTATGTTCCCCTGATGTATGTATAGGAGAGGGGGGTGGGGGGGGGGGGGGGGTCAGCAGGACAAAGGAGCCTCAAACCAGTGCGGGCGCAGCGAGTTCAAGTCCAGCTCATGCTGGCTTCATCTCCGGCCGTGCGTGGGAGTCTGCGGGTGGTGGGTTTTCCTTGGGGTCTGCCCGATAACAATAATGCTGGTCACAGTCGTGTAAATGATTCATTCTTGAGTAAGGCGTAAAACATCAATCATATAAATAAATAAATAAATAAATCGAACAATCGTCTATTACAATATATGTAGGCGTGGAACTGATTTTTGCTCATTTGCACACAACACCTCCGCGATGAGTAATAACCATCTGATTGAATAGAACAGGAAACGGAGAGTGAGGAGGAAAGAAGTGTTGATGTTAAAACATGCTGAAACACTTGAGTTCTTATTTTTTTAACATAATTCTTACTTGAAAAAGACACACTGATATAACTTTTATACAGAAACTGAGAACTAGTTGCGAAAGGATGTTGTCGTACAATACGTTTTACTTTTGTCCCATACATCCGCCCCATCTAAAAGAAAGGACTATACTGTAATTTTTCAAATTCTTAGGGCATAAAGTGATGATGAATGCAGACGTAAAAATATGTATATGTTTTTCATTAAATGTATTAACCACTGTATTCGTTAAAAATAACCATATGACAAAAGGGAAACTGTCTATTCCTTTTACAATTATATGTATATTAGCTCAAAGAAGACGACCAGATGTCCCAAAAATATGACGAATTACGGTAATTTGTAAAATGGTTTTTACATTCGTCCATTTCTGGTAATACAAAACAATACTTGCATTAATACACGCCAGGGGATTGAGCCATTCTGATTTATATGTATACACGCACATGCTTATAGGAATACCAACCAGTAATGGGAACTTTCTTTCGCTGACGAATCATGATTGATACAACGATGATCAAAAATGTTATTCTGACACCTTTCTGCAAAATCAGTAACTTGCAGTCAGATTACATGAAAACGTGGTCATTTGAAGTCACTTTGGTCTAGAAGTGGCATCGATCCCACCAGTTTACATAACACCTAACAAATGATCCCTGATACAACCACCATTACGCTGGCTCCAAGTGTCTGCATCGACATACGTCAATAACTTCCCCACTTGCAGGAGCAAAGTGTCATACGTAATGCCAAACTGCCCTGTTTGGGGTCATCACTAACCCCCGAGGAACGATGGCCCTGTGGCTATCTGAGTCAGCATTCAATCCATAATTAGAAATTGAGTAACGTACATGTAGCAGAGAGACTCGGCCCAACAGGGCATGTTATTCCCAGGGGAAATGTGACCTTACTGACTGGGCGCTACTGATGTCAGTCACAGATTGGTGTGACTATCAAGGCATAAAGAAGAGGGGGTGCATGGGCTGATCTGGAATCGTTTAGCTAAGACACATAAACGTTAAACTTTCTGTTGGACACAGCTGGCACTCACTGGGCATTTTAATGCAGTGTCAGAGGGATCTCTTTATGAAAAGTAGGTAACTGTTATATGCGTGTTATGAATCCTTAAAAGTTTCGACGGTTGTTTCTCAAATCTGTGCTAATATTACTTTACAAAAACTTTAAACTTCAGTAATTTTATCAAAATATATATCTCAAAACAAACCCAACATTTAAGTGTTTATCATTTCCTTGAATAAAGAGGGAAGGAGAAATAAAACAACCTGTTGAAGTTTCTTTACTTTTTAAAAGTGTCAATGCCAAGTTATTACTGACAAAACTGTAAGTCTTGAAAATGTCGAAACGACTTATACACAAATATTAACAAGTCGCTTTTCTCTGTTTTATCCGACGCTATGGTGGTGTGGTTATCAGTTTGGAATACCAGTGACGTTCTGCGTAGGACTCGAGAGATTTCCCCCAAAATCATTGTGTTTCACAAAACAATACAACAATTTCTGATGACGGATTCGGCTCTTTATGCCCCACTCTACAACTCCAGCTCGATGAATACAAGGACGGAAGATGAATTAACAAAATGTAATAATACCTTACCTGTTGTCAATAGGCTTTGTCGGATTTTCTCAAAATGAGTGTTATTTTGCGGCACGAGCGACCTCCAACTGAGGCAATATTCCGCGTGGTCCAGAAGCTGGCGGGCTTCCTGCGATGATATCGGCCTTGCGGGATGTCCCGCTGGATCGGCTTGCGTGACGAGTTGCTGAGATGATAGCCACATTGCCTTTATTAAACGTAATCTACCTCGGCATTTTGGAAACAATAGTAATATCTAATCGCGAAGAAGAAAGAATTGCATGTCGGACCTTAATTTAAATCAATGGCTCTTATTTCCTGTTCAGATCCTAAGGAAAGATCGGCCTTCATTGGCGTACGACGACAACCGCATTCCCAAAATCAGCAAGACTCACTGGAAGCTGTCAACCAGAAACGCCGCTCAGGAATTCCTCTCCGATATCACGACGCAGTTTAATCCTTTCGCGAATGCAATTATAACTTTTATCATTTAATAAAAGCCATGTATTAGCCACGCCACAAAAACAGTGAGGTGAAGACAATCGTAAAATAGCGTGAATTTCCCCGCTCAGTACCAGTGTCTTTTCAGTTCCCCTAATCTTTCCAACCACGGCTGTAAAAAGAAATCGACAAAATATTGCACAAAACCCATACACAATATCATACGCAATACATCAAAACCGTTTTATTCTTAAGCAAAAGACTAGATTAGCGACCTGTGAGGAGCTTAGGACTTTTCAGGGGATGGCATGAAGACTCGCCAATTAGGTAAACCACTTTCAATCCGTCCTTAGCAAGGCTGTGCCTGTGACAGGAAGTGCGCAGGAACCACTTCCGCTTGGCGCATTTCTACATGACGGCGAGTGGTGAGCTAAGTGCTGCTGGGTCACGTGACCAGTCCCTATCAATCAACGGATGCATTTGCTTGTAAGTAATTCAACTTCGAATTCACTGGCGATGTCAAAACTTGCACATGATATATGCTGTTCTCACCGAGCCATTATCGCCAACCCAAAATTGTTCTCGGCCACAGATACTTTCGCAGCTAAAAAACATTTGGTTTCGATCACGTGACAACCAGATCGAACTTCATTATCCGTTGGATCTAAAAATAAGCTCGGTACGATCAAAATTGTCTTTGCAACTAACCACAGCAAGTTCTACGTGTGAGAACTTTTGCGGGAAATGGATCTTTGGTGGTAGCGTGTGTGCATGAAGGCGGTATAGTTTTCTGCCATGTAATAACGTGAATCAGGGTCCCTTATATTTCATGATTAACAGATAGGCATATCTTTACAGCTGGATAGTGGCTATTTCAGAACCTCTTTGAAAGTTTGATGAATTGCCTTTTAAAGTTTAATAAGGTACGATAGAATTATCAAAATTATCGAACCCTTTTTTATTTCCGTTAATCTGTGACTCATTTTAATTAAGCATATGCAACATTTACCATCAAAGACAACTATTCTAAATTTACATCATCATTCCTGCCCTTCGCTAAAAGTTCCTGTTTTTAACAGGTACAGTACCTTTTCCTCTTACTTCAAATCGATGTCAAGTAAAATGTAATGTAAACCGGGGTGTTCAGTCACACCAATTTAGCGTACTCTCTGTTATGGCCTTCTAACTCTAGTGAAACCGTAACAAATCACGGATTTCAACTGGGAAATGTCCACTGTGTAGACAGGAGAGCGTGACTACTGTCTAGGGAACATCCGTGTGAGACAGGAAGGTGTGACTACTGCCTGGGGAACACCCGTTATGGAGGCAGGAAAGTGCGGCTGCCTGGGGAACACCCGTTATGGAGGCAGGAAAGTGCCACTACGGCCTGTAGAACTCCCGATATGGAGGAGAACATCCATGTGAGGCAGGAGGGTGAGACTTTTGCGAGAGGAACACCCTATAAGGGGACAGGAGGGTGTGATAAATACCTGGGGAACACTCACTATGGAGACAGGAGGCACACACTGTGGGACTGAAGGGTGTGACTACTGCCTGGAGATCACCCGTTATGGAGACAAGACGGCTTGACTAATGCCTGGAGAACACCCGATGTGAAGGCAGGAGGGTGTGACTACTGTCTGGAGAACACCTGATGTGGGGCTGAAGGGTGTGGCTACCGCCTGGAGAACACCCGGTCTGAAGGCAGGGAGATGTGACTTCTACCTGGAGAGCACATGATATTGAAGCAGGTGGGTGTGACTACTGCCTGGAGAACACCCGTAATGGTGATAAGAGGACTTGACTACTGTCTGGAGAACCCCCACTGTGGGATGGAAGGGTGTGACTACTGTCTGGAGAACATCCGAAGTGAAGGCGGGGGGTGGGGGGACTACTGTCTAGAAAAAACCCGATGTGAAGCGGGAGGGTGTGACTACTGTCTGGAGAACACCCGATGTTAAGGAAGGGGGGTGAACTACTGCCTGGGGAACACCCGTGTGAGGCAGGAGGGTGTGACTACTGCCTGGAGAACACCCGCTATGGAGGCAGGAGGGTGTGACTACCCTGGAATGGGTTACGACATGAGTCGGAGGCTACCTGGTATCATATTTAGTGATGGTTATGTAGAACTCAGATGTAATCTACGTGAAGTTGCTAATGTACTGGAACCGTGTGAAAAAGCTATCAGGAGGGATTGCTGTGTTTTACATGATTAACAAGCTTCGAATAAAGCTAGTTAAGTTAGCTTGGTTTGGTTCATTTACGGAATGAAGCCGTAAAAAGACATGTATTCAGAAACAAGATGAATGTATTTTCTACGCTTTGTTAATAATGCAGCTCGGAGACCATGCGCTTCCCAAGGAAACACTTTTACTTGCAGTGCAATAAAAGTTGATCTGTTTCTTTTTATCAGATGAAAGAAATGCAAATCTCGCTAAAAGCCATGAATTTACGGTGGCTTAACCGACGTTTTGGCTATGCTTCTTTCATTACATTAGGTTTCGGGGTTTCTCTTACGCCATTATGCCAAACCACAAGATGGAACTGGTTGCAAAACATACCAAACGACATTACAATTAAACTGTCAAAAATATGCTGAATTCACCCATAAAAAGATACAGAAACACAATGCTCCTCATGACAGGTTTATAGTACCTCCGCCATTTGTACATGTCAGTTTATGTCCTATGTGTGAGCTTTAATTACCACAAGGTCTGCGCATCTTAATCAATAAAAACAATTCTATGATTTGTCCTAAGATCATCCTGTGATCTGTGTGATACAACCCGCCGCAGGAAGTACAAAAGTCCTAAGATCATCTTGTGATCTGTGTGATACAACCCGCCGCAGGAAGTACAAAAGTCCTAAGATCATTCCGTGATCTGTGTGATACAACCCGCCGCAGGAAGTACAAAAGTCCTAAGATCATCCTGTGATTTGTGTGATATAACCCGCGGCAGTAAATACAAAAGTCCTAAGATCATTCCGTGATCTGTGTGATACAACCCCCCGCAGGAAGTACAAAAGTCCTAAGGTCATCCTGTGATTTGTGTGATATAACCCGCGGCAGTAAATACAAAAGTCCTAAGATCATTCCGTGATCTGTGTGATAAAACCCGCGGCAGTAAATACAAAAGTCCTAAGATCATCCTGTGATCTGTGTGATAAAACCCGCGGCAGTAAATACAAAAGTCCTAAGATCATTCCGTGATCTGTGTGATAAAACCCGTGGCAGTAAATACAAAAGTCCTAAGATCATCCCGTGATCTTTGTTATGCAGCCCCGGCAGTAAATACAAAAGCTGCCGATGTGAGATTCGGACAACCATAACATTACATTCACGTTTAGTGAACACTTGAACGAAAATACAGCACAACACACCTATAAATGCTTCATGACGGTAAAGTATAAATGTAACTGTTATCACCAGATCCGATGTGTGAATTGGACACAGACTTCTTTTCATATCTAAGTATATATCGTATAAAATTGCAGACATCACAGATGATGTATCAGCTTTGGATCAGTTTTAAATCCCTGAGTTAGAAGTTGACTCTACAAAACATATGTTTAAGTTGCATAACTGTCCACGTTCGAACAGTGGTGTTTGACTATACTTGCATCGTGACATTTGCGTAACGGTACGGATTATTTTGTTGTCACTCATCTTCGACGGTGACAAAACAACTATGGCGACATGCGACGTGCGTTGGTCGTGGCGTACACAGTCAGGCCAGTTCATCAAAGCTTCATGTATTTGTGACGACTCACGCATCCCATGGTTTTACGCAGTCATATCAGCTTTCATCATGGATTTAATTAGAATTCTGCTATGTTAGCCTTTAATGTTAGCTTATCAAATCCATCAGACATTTCCTAATTACATTGTCATCTCAAACAGCGTGCAATCACTTAAATCTACAAATGGAAAATTGTCCCAGAGTAAAATGTACACCTTGTTTTTTCTACATTCCACGAAGATTTGATAGCACGAATTTTACCTTGAAAAAGTGAGGAATTCCTGTAGCACATATTTTACAACAGGAATAGATTTGAGAATTGACAGTGACGGCATCCATCACCCTCCATACCCCCGACACTTCTGCCTGCTCACCGTCAACTGCAGAGGGAAGACACAAAATGGCTACCGCCTACCAGTATTTGGTATAAATCCCTAGAACTAGCAATAGAAGGCTACCTGTGATGAGGTAAGTGGCATCATCAAGGTTTAAATGACGTACCTGCACTACTGTCAGACTCCATCTAGCTTAGGGCGAAGAAACACACGGCACGGTGACGTGCCACTCTCAGATCTGCCAAAGCCCAGTCATCAGTGGCAACAATTATTTTCACAAGGCAAGGCGTTTGATTTCCCGCCTCAGATTCCGTGCAGATTCGAGCTGACGCCTGCTGGGTGTCTCGAGGCACTTTCAGGCTTTCACAGGCTGGCACCGCCGAAAACTTGGATAGCATGGGAAGGAGAAAAACATGCTCATGATGTTTAAAAAACACAACAAGTCAGGCGAAGTTGACTGCCAGTGTGCTGACTTCCATGGCATGGCCAGAAGACAAATGAGCGAAATTTGAACAGTCATCGATTTTTGTCGATACGATCAATTACCAGTGTGTTATGTGGAATCATTGACAATATCTGGCTTGTAATTGCTCTAGCTTTCCTCGGCATCCCACTCGCTAGGCGTAACGTAGAATTAATGTGCTCCTATCCAGACATGTCATATTATATATGTATGGCCTCGCATCCAGTCAGCTTGTGGTCAGACATGGAGAAAATCGAAGTCAAAATGCATCGATAGAGAGGATTGAAACATATCTGTACCTAGCTGGACAGACCATCCGTCCTTCTCGAATCGACTGGCCCGTGATGAATGTTTGCCTTGTCTCTTATTAATGGCCAATACCAAAAGCTAGAGTCAATATTTAAGAAGAATTTGTAGCTGTCATATGGAAAGAGAAGGGGGGTTACAGGGGGATTTACGATGGAACATATACCCGGTAATTACCCTACCCACCCGGCCCATACCTTTGTCACGAACAAAGGCGGAATAAGCAGTTAGAAAGCCCACTGTGACCGTAAAGCCGTGACAAATTGATAATCCACCATGAATGACTAAACATAACGCAATCTTGGTAAAATAATACAAGTATAAGGTACACCCAGAAAAACCTGGGAATATAAAATATGGTAATCATAAAGAACTGTCACAATATTCATGGTCCCTCTGAGAGGCTAAGAAAACAATACGGGCATATAATTGACAATGCAATAAACGAAATAAAAATGTTATAAAATATTACTGTACCCGCCGAATGCAGTTTTTGATAGATAGTATACCATGTGTATTGGACAATATTTGTTCGTATTTTTTACTTCAAATGAATGTAGAATATAGAAAACAGAACAACAATCACTTCTCAGCATACATAGTGCGCTCAATATTAAAACCTGGATAAATGACATGTAAATAAAATAACATTCCCGTTAATTTTTTTTTTAATTTTGGTATTAAGAAAATTCAAATTTATGTAAAATGTAAATAAAGCTGTCTCCAGACAGATTGAAGGGTGCATAAAAGCATGAAAGAAAACACCAGGAATTCTAGTACCCGTAAGGAGACAATTTACAGACAATATAGGTCTCACTTTTCCACTCTGTAACTCTATAGCATACACTACACCTAAAATAGTACAAACAGATGTACATGTACTTTTAATAATACTTAGTGGCTTTTAGTGGCTTCTTTCACAAGATCTTAACTCAGGAAAAACAAATACCACTGTTACAATACGTGGAACAATGGTAAGCGTGCAGTTAAACTGGTAGCCTGATATCGCCACGATATGGCTGAAATATTGCCGATGTGGCGTTAAGCCATAATCATTCATTCATTGGTAGCCTGATACAAAGCACGGCTGGACATTTGACATAAAGGATAAATGTGCCGAACCTTTCACGGTCCCTGTTGCTGTGCTTGTAGCTATTTCTCATTCCTTACAAAAGACTGTTAATGAATGAATAAAGCATGACCAGATGTCAATGCAGAGCAAGGATCAATGCTGAACAAACACCGAAGCAGTGCTCCTGTGCCACAAACCAGTCAGACATGTTTAATATTTAGAGTGCCGGGTACAATCGACTTTAGCGCCTAACATTACGCCGCCTCCCATTTTCTTTCGGCGAAGAATAATTGCTTTTCTTGTTCTTGGTATCAAACACGGTGATATGTCAGCATCTTGGATCGAACAGGCAAGGGATTAATATCATCATTTGTTTTCCAGAAGCACACACCTTTGACGAGTCGAGTCGCTGGCCATCTCTAAATTGGGGTGATATCACTGCCAAGGCTGTTCCCCGAGCCCACCGTTGTGAAATTAAAACGACCCAGCTCAAAGGTTAGGGGGAATAATATTAGACATATCATTCATTGCTCCATCGGATTACTTTCAGAAATGTTTAAGAGACATTGGGGAACACGGACATGGGCTGTGTGCACTTTACAGCCCTCAGTCCCTCAGACAATCTGGCTAACACGAGATTTGAGATGGAATCACATGCAAGATAGCATCCAGATAAAGGTGTGCCCAAGACAAAAAGTCTCTATACTTAGTATTCATGACCCTTTTAAATGCGTAAGCTGTGATACGAGGCTATCGTGGGATCGCCGATCGATGAGTAATGTTGACCAGACTTGTGCTCGCCGTGGAGCTCTCTGTGTGAGGTAATCGTAGGCTTAATGTCGCTGTCATCCGAGGTGGTACAGGGAGCGAACTGGGACAAGAGTGTATCGCAGACATGCTGTTTCCAGTTCTGGTCATGCTTTAGTAATCACTAACTGCACCAAGACCAGATTTTCAATCACGACAAAATGACATGGTCGTACACTATGGCCAAAATTCTTTCAAGCTAAAGTCAGGCTGACATGAAAGCTAACTAAACAGGCAGACATTATGCATGAGACAGCTCTTGAAGTTCCTCTTCCACGCTCTAAATAAATAATCTTCGCTGATTTTTGTTAACTGGATTTATATTTGAAATAAAATATGAATTAACTATCACTCAGGTAATAATTAATTGATAATGCCAAGTCTAGTTAAGTAATAGACAAACTGCATTTGACAATGACATATCAATGTTTTCCTAAATTCTTTTTAATGATTAAAATATTATCCCCTGTTTCCCTACCCATATATTGATTTAGACATCCGCATCTCAACTCAGAAGTTAAACGATTCTTTCTGCATTTGAAAAGCAGCAATTATTAATAGCAAATACCCCTTCATGTAACCAAACATCGATTCGTCAGCAATTATTTGATTTTGGGTATTTTTGTTACGAATGGTATTAGATGAATGAGTATTTGTTGTTCGGTGGCGAAAATCCGGCTCACCTGAGTGTGCTTCACCTGTGCACAAGGCTCGATGCCGCTCTGTGAGTTTGCTTAATATTTAAGTACACTGATATCTGTAGTTAACTAGACGCCAGAATCGAGCAGTGCAGAATCGGTAACTTGCCTTGGTGCAAGCTCGTCTGAATCAAGGCTGTCACGATGAAATCTGTAGATACACATGTAATCGATCAGCTCAGCTTGATTAAGTCATATATTAACCTGCTCACCTTCCCTCAGAGACCTTTGGGCACAGCGTACTTCTCCGTTAGCGCCTGTCCTGGAACACAGTTTATACGAAGGTGCTGGTTAAGAAAAGTTCATTTCTGTTAGATCATCTGATACTATTCAGTGCGACTGGCACAGACAGCTGACGTTCAGTCACTTCTATACACAAACCAGTAAAACAAAAGCGCACCACTGGAAACATATTTGAGACATCGTCTTTGGTCGTTCAGCCCGATAGTTTCTCTGGTATAGCTTCACGTTCTTCCCGAAGGCACGCCAGAATAACCCAGTCTGCCCTATGGCTGCCATCTACAATCGCCAAGCTAAATAGAAAAGCTACTTTCAGGACACGAGTACATCGTCTGTTGGCGCGACAGGAAACACTCTACTCAGTGCTAGCCATGAGAGCTGCTTCTTCACAGCTCTCCTCGCAACTTTCAAACAATCTGCCGGAAAAGTTACTTTCCAAATAAATCACAAGTGTAGTCTGAAGGGGTCATAGACTCATTCGCCAAAAGGCCAGCTCTGATAACCATTTATGGGTAATCTTAGAACTTGCTGTTATCAGCGTCAGCATCTTGTTGACTATTGGATGATTGGTGGAGAAAATGACTCTAAGCAAAGTCTGGTTAAATATTCACACTGCTGTAATATGTATCAAAACTTCTTCAGTACTGTTTAAAGTACCAATCAACCAAATACATATTCACTTTAAAACTCAGCCGGTTAAGAGACGAGAATCCATTATCACTTCTAAAACAAAACTAAAAATTTGGGGGATTATGATTGTTTTATCTGTTGCAGATGGTAAAGTGTTTTGCGGTAAAGTTTTATTTCGTTTTTGAAAATGTTCGCATTAATACATATCTTAGGTATATTTAAAACAGATAACACAAATTGTACGTGTGAAATCTATAGATTTCTGGTTACTATTTGTTATAACTTGTTCTATATTAATCTGTCACATAAACTTCATAGACCGGGAAGTACCGACCACATGTAAAACATACTATATCAAATAAGAATTTATACCCTATACAGTTTAATGGACACATATCCAAGCTACATGTATACTTTATAAGATAATCTGAGTATTGAGGTGCCATCAGACACAGAAGGCATCGGATTACAAAATTACAGTTGTAAGCCTTTTATTCTAGATTAGCCTGCGTATGGAACTGTGCGAAAAGTTCTTAACAGTGTCTAATGTTAAAACATTAGACTTCCAGAAGCTTTCACTTTACCGGCACTTAGATACCATTCGCTGCGTCTCAGATCTGTTTGAGTTGTAAGTCAAACCTTGAACAGACATGCCTCCGTACAGAAGTAGAAACTCCTGTTCAAACATCTCATTTTCGATTTTCTAATTACACAGCGTGGATCTGTTCTGTGAGCAGACACCAGTTTGTTCAGATAAATTACCTCATCAAGACTTCGGTAAGATCAACAAGGATTGATAAGGTCAGGGTATTTTCACGGAAATGTCTGCCCTTTCCAGAATTAAGACAAAAGTTTGAAGGCCATATCAAGCCACTCTAATAATTTGAGTGATCCTTGCCATCACTTTCCACGGAGTGAGAAGTGGGATTTCTAATCTGCGTGGTTTGAAAAACATGCGAACATTTTGAACATGCGAAGGCTTATTGCAACACTGACGAACAGGTCTCTAAAATACATTAAATTAATGTTAACTTATTCAAATACAGCAAGCCTGGTGGTGTCAGCTACACCAAGCTCCCATAGTGATCACCACACCTTCCCTGCAGGATAGGTCTTCATAACAAGGACGAAGGCCTTGACCGGGAAGTACATTTGCATGTCTGCCATAGAGTGCTGGTATAACGAACCACAGAGACATGGGATTAAATACACACAAAAAACAAAGAAAAAACAGGACCGTGAAAAGGGAAAAAAATCACAATCAAAATGAAAAAGTAGACGTCACAGCGCTTCATAATCAGGACCTAGAAGCTAATGCGCTTAAAAATGAGAAACCGAACACATTAGCCTGTCAAAAGGAAAACTAGACACAATATAGAGTATGAACATAGTAAACCAGGCACACAAGCGCAGCAAACTGGAAAAATGAAAACTTGACACACTTAAGTGCTACACTTGACAACTTGACACACTAGTTACCTAAACTGGAAAACTCCACACATGAAAGTGCTAAACAGGACAACTTGACACACGAGAGTGCTAAACAGGACAACTTGACACACGAGAGTGCTAAAATGGACATCTTGACACACGAGCGTACTAAACTGGACAACTTGACATACGAGAGTGCTAAACTGGACAACTTGACACACGAGAGTGCTAAACTGGACAACTTGACACACGAGAGTTCTAAAATGGACATCTTGACACACGAGAGTGCCAAAATGGACATCTTGACACACGAGCGTACTAAACTGGACAACTTGACACACGAGAGTGCTAAACTGGACAACTTGACACACGAGAGTGCTAAACTGGACAACTTGACACACGAGAGTGCTAAACTGGAAATCTCCACACACGAACGTGCTAAATCAGACACACGACCCGGCCAAAATAGAAAACTTGCCTATGAACGCTCGAAAATGGAAATCTTGACAGATGAACAAGACAATTCTTGATACAGGAGACAGTGAGAGAATGGTGTATCCCGAATATATGAGCAAATTTTATGTTAGTCTCGATATGAACCAAGAAATAAAGGGCAGGTCATTTAGTGCAAAACCAGATTAAACATTTCCTTAGATTCATTGCATATTGTGCAAACGATAATATTATACTCATCATGGAGATTGCACGGAACACTGTGGAATCCATTTCCTGGCTAGGTGCGAGGTTTACAAACAACCGAAGCGTTTGCCCACGTAGTCATGTTTCGCTCGTGCAAGTTTGAAAATGTCGTCCATTAGCTGGCTCTCACTTCACACAGCCCTGTTTCAGGACACAGTCGCTTCCACTATTGCAGCTCTCAGTATTTATTTTTGGGAGCATTGAGTGTTGGCATAGTGTTATGTGGTTTATCAGATGGCGTTTTGGGTTGTTTACCTTGTGTTATGATTTAATGAAGCCAAATACATATTAGCGGTTTGTGAGCGTCAGCACATAAGGCGTGTGTGTGTGTGTGGAGGGAGGGGGGTGGAGGGGGCACGTCGCTCGTTCATGGCAAGTGTGTCAGATTTCAGACGTATGCTCCTAATGCATTTACAAATATAGACAGTGACCTAATTATTCCACCCATGGTCCTGTTTTAGACGATGGTAGGTTCTGGTCCGACAGTAGCCCAGGGATTGCCCATGACATCCTGGGAACATATGCAGTATCACGAGGAAAATAATTTGAAAATATGCATGTATTTGCACACAGACGAATGAAAATGTCACTGTGACCTAGTTCGTATAACCCTTAATTCACTGTATCCTCCGCTTTAGACAGGAACGTACTAAAGAAATAAATATGAGAGAGTGAAAAATATTATTGAAGAGTAAACAATTACAATGTTGCACTGTACACACGTTGTTCCTTTTCGCGTTTGTATACATCTACCTAATACAGTTCTGCTCATGTGCATGTCTTTAAGGATCATCAATGTTTTATTGGATCAAACCGGGTCCGGTCAAACCAAAGTCTTTAACAATGATACTTGCTGCTGCCTCGCTTGGCTCTCAGCAATGAGAGGTTAGAGCAAGGAAACTGGACTGGTCGACCCGGTGTCAGTATAGTGCGACTGGGTGGTGTGTTATGGCTCGTGCCTTCGGCATGCTACTTCAGCGGCGGCAGCACTTTGATGGCATGGACTCGCACTGCCACAAGAAGACTCAATATATGTAAACACGTCTAATGACTGCTCGTGGCTATATGACTGAAAAAATTTAAGTGCGACGTTAAAGTCCAAGCATTCATTCATTCATTCATTGTTTGATTGTGGCTTTTTGGGGGCTTTTACTTCAATCGTGCGATCCAAAACGACGAACAATGCTTGCGTCATGCGCCATGCGTCGTGGTAGTTGCAACAATTACCACGGGATTCGTGTTAACTAAAAAACATTTTTTCTCTCTTTCAAAAAATGAGTTGTCCTTTTCAAAAATTATAATTCCACCTCGTTTCAGCGTGTGTTCATAACTGTATTTAAACGAGGACAGTGTTGTCAGGGAATAACAGTTGTACTAGGTATCATAACGAGGTCAGTGTTGTCAGGGAGTACCAGTTGTTTTCTTCTGTTCTCCACATAATATTACCGCGATTGATAAGTCTCTTGTTGAGGAGACTGGGTCGTTGTTTCACAGCTTCTGGAAGCGTTACAAAGCGCTTGAAGTATACTGTCATCAAATACTTAACCCAACATTGTGCATGATCAGGCATATGTTGGTTACAAAACTCCGCCAGAGATACCCAGATTAACTTTTGTCTGCAGAGCTCTTAGCTATCCCATGCATCCACTGTTCTCTTGTACTCAGGTTATGCATGTCACCGGTATCTTTGGCAAGAGTATTTCATTGAGAAGATAACCTATTGCGTGAATATGGTCCTCGTTGCTCTCATCCATCGTGTTATTCTCATCCATGCAGATGCTGTACAACTTAACATCCGTTTTTAACATCCATCAAACAGCCATCACTGTATATGGCAGCAGATCCCGTCGTCTTGTAGCAAAGAAAGGATGAGTCGAGAAAACTTCATGGCTACAATGGTGTCGTCGTATATGGCGGAAACAAAGTGTACTTAACCCGCGTTGTAACTATGTATGTATTCCCCCTATGCCCAAATAACACATTCGCATGGCTTAACTTTATATATTTGTCGTAATTTCATGATGGTGTGTGTTTTATAATATAATTAAACCAACAGTTTAGTTTAATTTTTTGTTTAGTAATTTTGCTGTCCAACTGTACACGTCTCATGTAAACTTTTATGCTACAATTGTGAATTCCAGCTGTTGCTTTACATATAGTAGTGGCTGCAATGACAACATGCGCCGTAATCAAAGTAAGGTGTAATCCACATATATCGGATATCGATGCTCATTCCTGAGATATGTAGTGTATGTAAATTCTCTCAGCAGACATCAGAATTAGGATTCTCAGATAATACCGAAAATTATGTTATTATAATCACAGACAATGTGTGTAAAACTAGGCGAAAAACCTGATTTTGATCACGATAAAGATCAAAGGTCTTTGATGGCCGTACATGAGAACAACAACAAACAGTGTTTACCATCGACATCTTGTTGCCCACGCGCTACCCTGCATAAAACAATTACAATGACAAACGTAAACCATAACAAAGAATCACAAGCTACACAGTATTTCTCGGCGCAGTTCAGTGTTATTAATACCAAATATGTCACCAGCATATTACATGTAGCTTAATAGACCGCATGTGGTATGCAGTTTGTCCTACATATTCCCAATACGCATCTGTTGTTGGCCTTTGGTTGTTTTTGTTTTTTTTTCTTTTTATATTGTTTATTCCGGTGGTGACGGGGCATATTCTGTTCAGATAGATTTTTTTCTCTGAGATCACCGAGGTCTTACGATGCATGGTAAATCATTTTCTATACACGGCTGTTAATGCAGTAAGAAAATTACAGCATTTTCGACAAAGACGTTTTGAGGGTACACGTCAGTATCTGCAGATATTACTTACCTACTTTAGATGAAATACGTTTGCCTTGGCAATGTGGTCATCTTTGCTAGGTATCATCCACATAGTAGTACTCCATATATGTTGTAAGCTTAATAAATGAAGGTTTCACCTGGACTTGTACGTTCTGGTGCAACTTGATATACAGAAGTAGGCAAATGATTCAAGGCGTAAAATATATAACTGAAAAGCCACAAATATTCATCGATTCTTAACTAGTGTCCACATAATCCCAGGCTGCGCCATATTGCTGCAACTGACAGCCGTAAAAAAGAATTCTTAATCAAGCAAACTACCGGAGCGGCGATGTTTACGTGGACAGCTCGCCTAGGCGCCGCTGTTATATTTCACTGAGTTTTTATTGTAAAGATACAAGATTACGACAGCAAACATTAACCTTACAATGGTAACTGATGACGAACTCGTGAACATGTGGTGTCAATAAAAACTAGGTATTTTGTTTTTCGTCCTCAGAGTATACATGTATTGCACACAGGAACTGTTGTGCATCATCTACTGCCACAGTGCAACAAAGTGAGATATCTGCCGTCATGACGAGGTGCTATAGTGCCAAAAAAGTGATATATGTACTGTTGCAGTGCTAAGAAGTGAGGTATCAACTATCACATTGCCACAAAATGAGATATCTACTATCACAGTGCCACACAGTGAGATATCTATTGCCACAGAGCTTCTAAGTGAGATATCTATCTTTCCGGCTTAAGTAATCAAAGCAATATCCCTACTGGCTGATACAACGATCAGTGACTGTCATACAGCTGTCTGTATTAAAAGAGAGGTCATAGCCTTTGTAAGAATTTTAATTTGCACATAGCTCTTAACAACACTAGCCAAAAGTGGATCACTCATAATCCTTAGCTCATATTACCAATATGTTGAGAAAAAACATCAGTGTTTCATAGGAGGGCAACTTACTGATCTTAAATCAATCCATGTTGACGTGAGCCGAAGACTTCAAGGAGAACATGTTAATTTTTTTTAAATAAAAGACACCACCAAATGTTCACATGCATCGATAAACTATACTACATCAAGTTAAAAAACTTTTTTTTGGATGATGCACAACCGAGATACCGCAGTTCGAAGTAAGCAAAATCACACACGTTGAGGCAAGTTAAAGCGTCGCCATGTTATCGTTTTTTATCCAATCAGGCGCGAGTCATTTCTTTAAGCCAAGGACGTGTCTGTCTCTGCTTACATCACCGAAACTTTTGCCTTTTAACCTTGTGTTCCCGGTTGCTCCAACAAGGCGCATCCAATCGCTCCTCTTAACGTATTTCTTTTTTACATGTTGATTTGAAGAGTTACCAAACGCGCCTGTAGAAAATGCCTGTGAGCATTTAGTTCTGTTTTCACCCATTTCCCTGCATAACTCAGGTTGTATTCTTTGTTACTTTTGCCTTCAAAACTGAACCTGAATCTGAAAATTCGCTGGCGGATTTACCTGATTCCTCAATTGCTTGAAGAATGCAAGTTATATAATGATTTTTGTTGACTTGAATGAACATCTATGTTAATTTCTAACCTGATCCAAATCGATTGAAAAGTAAACTAAAATGTGTCCATCACCTGAGCTTCACTTACAACGAAGGGTATTTCAGATCATTACAATGCAATAACTATACAAACGTCGACAGACGCCATCAGATTACAGCAGAGCAAATAACTAATGTCTTGTTGTAAAACACAGTGTGAAGAATCAAAAATTCTACAATTCATTAAAGTACAAGGACGTGTTATATAAGCACTGATACTCCACAAGGAAGAATTCAAAGCTAATTTGTCTATGTGCAATTCTCGATCATTTGTATTACAGTACAGGAAAAGTGTTTCTTTTTATTGTGTAATATAGCTTACAATAGCTGGCAATAATTTGTGTGAAAATAGTAAATTAGTTGAAAAGAGGTTTGTAAATGGGTGATTATGAATACGGTCGACCCGGCGCTAGACTAGACGAGGCAGGCAGTAGTTCTACATCTCGACGCCTCTGTTAAAAACAGCCTATGATCGTGTTGTCTTTCGCCCTTGCTTTTCTGTCGTCTGTGAGTTTACGAGAGAACGCACTACCGTTTAAACGGTACTTTGACTCTACAGAAGACGTTGGATATGTTAATTGAACATGTGCAATCAGCTCTTTGAAATTAGCGTAGGGATTGTGAGAGGCTGCCCCGATCAGCTCCAACTGATTGATCTGTAATGACGAGCATATTGCTTCAATCGATCTCTCTTGGCCGGCCATTATCATTCGATGGTTAATGCGTGGGATTTGCCATGAAATAGCGCTCGGCTTTGCATTGAATTGCCATATAAATTCGCCTGGAATGGGTCCCAGTCCAAAAGCCCCACTTCTTCCCCATTTCCGTCTGCATGGTGCTTAACTAAGAAAGACCCGTATTGATCACTGCCACTCACCCCAATCCTCTACTGGCCGGCTGCTCTAGTCATGTGACCGCAACCTTGGCGGGTTTACTCTGGAGACAACTGCTTCACTACATGAATTTCTTAACTATAACAATTTCTTACGCGTCTCATTTCACAATCAGTGTTTAACACGAACTGCAAAACAAAGACGACATTTAAGTTTTTCTTATGAACCATGGAGATGCCCTTAATATATCAAGCTGTAACACTGGGGAATTCTTAACAGTTATTCATTTATTTTACAATAAAAATGTTTTTTATGTTACAGTAAATTTCTGTCCCAAATCTCTAAAGACCGTATCACTCGTAAACGCCTGCCACCAGAGGGGGTTATACTAGGTACTATCTAACACTGATTGCTTGGTGGCATAACACAGTATAAAAATATTTCACATTAATTTTTCACTCTAGCCTTTAGATTATACTTAATGAAAGTTTAATTTCATTCTTGTGGCTTAAAACAGTTATTGTGACAGCATGACAGGTAAAAAATATGTCTATTTTGTCTGTATTACTTTTGGGGTCAGAAATCTATACTCACTTGATCTTCTCTAAAGTGCAATACCAAGGTTTAATTCCCACGAAATGCAGACGATTCCAGGATTAATAAAACTTTTAAAATGACGTACACTATACAGTGCACTATCGATTACTTGGTGTAAAAAGGTGTTTCACGCTGTTGTAATTGTAGACATTAGAGATGTATACCTTAAAACTTTACTGGTACTATTATTGTCTTAGAGGGTAAATGAATGTGAAAACTTAAACAAAGATTTAGGTTTCGCCGGATGACGAGAATTTAGGAAATTTTGTCTTCGTTGACAAACATCCTGTGGAGCAACCGTTGGATTCCATATGTTGAACTTTTCATCCAAGTTCACACGCTTTCAACGGTACAATATCAACATGAAGGAAAATGAAACCATAATGCAAAGTGTCTTTGCAAACATGTTATCCTGAAAGTCTGATGGTAAAATTATAAATATGGCACCCTCATAGTATTCTCTGACGATAGGGTTATAAATACGTCATCTTCACAGTATTCCCTGACGGTAAAATTTTAAATATGGCATCCTCACAGTATTCCCTGACGGTAAAATTATAAATATGGCATCCTCACAGTATTCCCTGACGGTAAAATTATAAATATGGCATCCTCACAGTATTCCCTGACGGTAAAATTATAAATATGGCATCCTCACAGTGTTGTCGAACGGTAAAATCATGCATGTGGCATCCTCACAGTATTGTCTAGGTGCAAAATCATAAATATGGCAATCTTACAGCATTCCCTGACGGTAAAATTATAAATATGACCTCCCCACAGTATTCTCTGACGGTAAAATCATAAATATGGCATAATCACAGTATTGTCTTACGGTAAAATCATAAATATAGCATCCTGACGGTATTCTCTGACGGTAAAATTATACCAATCACCAATCAAATAAATGAATGAATAAATATTCTCTAACGGTAAAATTATAAATATGTCATCCTCATAGTGTTATCGAACGGTAAATCATGAATGTGGCATCCTCACAGTATTGTCTGGGTGCAAAATTATAAATATGGCATCCTCATGGTATTCTCTGACGGTAAAATTATAAATATGACATCCTCACATTATAGTCTGACAGTAAAGTTATACATATTTTTCCCTCGAAGTATTATCTGGCGGAAAGATTGCATATTTGGTATCTTCGCAGTTTTGTCTGGCGGTAAGATTGTATATTTGGTATCTTCGCAGTTTTGTCTGGCGGTAAGATTGTATATTTGGTATCTTCGCAGTTTTGTCTGGCGGTGAGATTGTATATTTGGTATCTTCGCAGTTTTGTCTGGCGATAAGATCGCATATTTGGTAACTTTGCAGTTTTGTCTGGCGGTATGATACAATGCTGTGAGATTCTGCGACGCGACAGATCATCATAGACTTTTATCATCTACTTGCAACGTCTTAGCAAACTCGTGGCACAATCAGTCAATATTGTGACGTGGACCTGTCAGGCTGTCGTAAATAAGTGAACTGCAACCACTTTTATAGCATATCTCGAGGACAGCCTTATTGTCACCGTTTATGCCAATAGTGAAATATTGGGGTTTTGAAGTAAAACCATCTCAGCATGAATAAATGTCCTGCAGTCACAATATTTAATTTAAGTGCCAGGAAGTAAGCGATACGGGTTGGGGTTTTTAATGTTGAGGGCTTTGCACAACTTGTTTAATTGTAACTTTTTTTTTGTTCGACACTTTGTGCGAAGGAAATGTTTTTAATATTTTTATTCTTGATGGGAGTGCTCTCACGTGTGTCAGAGGTTTTTAAGCGACCCAACGTTAAACCAGATGCCGCAGGTTTACATAGTGTTCATTACACAAGTGTTTCATGGGTCGCCTTGAACTGGTTATGCTGAAAGACTTCAAATTCCTGGAACATGGTTGCCATGTGTCCAAGTTGTCAACCAGAACCTTTCTACTCGATGAAACATGAAAGAGAGGCAATGTTCTCAACCTTCACAGACTTATTTGATATCTGGGATCACATCACCTACATAATTAGCTTTAAAAAGCCTCTCATTAGCAAAGGCTTTTGCGGCCTGCCTGGATGAATAGGGGCCTGGGTTACTCTGCCCGTGCGTAGGGGTCGGGCGCGGGCTGAGGAATTGTCCCACAGTTCTAAAGAGGAGAAAATGGATTTGTTGTGTAAACTTGAATGTATCCACGCATGGCATGACTAATGGCAGGCTCTTTCACAGTGATTCGTGGTATTTACGAACATAATTGTTCTCGCCCGGAAGTGGGAAGATCACGTGTTTCCGGTTTTCTGCCAGTTGACTTTAGGCGAGGCGTCTCTTCTGTGCTATCGCTGAGGAATAATCGTCCGCCACTGCCAGTCTGGGCAAAAACATAACAAGCCCCTTTTAAAGTCAGCCCATTGATGAATCGATTAACAATTCTTTAGTTAATTAATGAATCGATTTTACGAGAGCGACGTAATTACATGGCTACTTTGCATAATGGTCATAGAATTGCTTCTGCCTGCAATGCGCAAGGATTTATCACTTAATACCGGTACCATGTAACTAATGTTGCGTGAGGTGTCTACAAGTGGTCAGCTGGCTTTAGCTCATTATAGAGTAGGGAAACAACACCACGTGAAGGATGTAACGGCCTGCACTGGGCGGTTATCAGGTATGGCAGGTTGTCAGGTACATTAAAATATGTCTCTCACCTGGGAACTTTCTACTTTGTATTTAATCATGGTATTGGCTGTATATACCTGTGCTACTCGTTAAACAACTATCAAATAAATAAATACAGAAACATCGCATACACAAAATTCGGTTTTTGTATAACGCTTAATTCCATCACCAGTTACTTAATACCGCTTGTCGCATGTCCAAATTTCTTTTTGGTATTCAGCAAATAAGTTAATCCTAGTAGATAAATCACAAAGAGTTACATTGCAAGCATGTCTAAGAATTTTCTTTCATTGGATTTACACCGCAGAGTACAGCCGGTAGTTGAATGTCATGCTCAAAGATATGCCTTTCATCAGGCACTGAATTCTCTTTGCTGTGAAAGGATTTGTGTGTCAGGCACACCACTACATACATGCCTCCCTCTTTAATATTTTCACAGTTGTAGTACTAAGAAACCTATTTCCGTTCCAAGCATGCTATTTCTGTCTTTTCATTAAACCGCGTTGTTTGCCTCGAGCCGACATTGGCTGTTCCGCAGTGTATAAACGGGTGGAGGGATTTACGAGTTCTCGCCCAATCAGGCGTGAGGAGTGGTCCGCCATTAGTTACTATTACATTCCCTGCCAGGAAGGATTAGCAAACTCCCTCAGCGCTACCACAAAACAACAATGACCTATGTGAAGAGTTGGTCCACTCAATATCTATCATGTATAAACGGCCTAATAATGGAATTCAGCGGAGAGGATTGCCCAGCGATAGATTAGCCCAATCAGGGAGCTGCTAAACAGTTGCCAATTGACCGCACACTAGCGATAATCTGTAGCCCATATAATGTGCTGAGAGGAAGTTGTAACCTTAATAAAACTGCATTATTGAACTTCAAAGGAGTCAGGCATTTGCTTGTCTGATGCAGGGATAATACCAACCAATCCATCGTGGCCAGTCATCCCCATCCTCTGATCCTGGGTCGGCATTCAGTCAGGTCGACAAAACCCTGCCGCCGGCCATCAAACTGCTGTTTGAGAATGACAAACATTTGGAGCTAAAACGAAACTGATGTGGTGCATCCAAAGGGCGGGCTTCAAAATCATGCTCTTAGATTATACAGCGTGTCAGACATAAAGTAAATCAACCATCTGCAAATTGACTATAGCTGTTTAGTGTGAACATCTTCGCTATTGATAAAGCGCATGTCTAAGTATTAGGGATTTTTAATCTATATATACGATAAATGTAATGCAGTACTATGAATTGAGTTATAACTCATCGTCTCCAGCACAGCAGCTAAGTTGTATAGCGGTAAACCTTCACGTGGTAGTCGAAGACGTCACTTGGCCAATAGAGCCCAAAAAGGGTCTCTTTTGCAATGGTGTCTCAACGCTCTGTCAAGCGCATTTACCATGGTGGCGTTTCTCGTCAGTGTATGTTGTCATGCACGGAAGTTACGCCAGGCGCAATTTGAGACAGCTTCTTAAAACATGTATCAGTACAATACCTACTTCAGATCATCCCCAAAGAAGTGCAAGGCTTTTTTCTTATTTACTGGGTGAAATATTTTCGGTTCGAAGAGCAACAACATGTAGGAGTTTTCCTCAGGGTTTAGCATTCGGCGTTAACTGCTGTTAATGCATGCCTGATAAACAGTTGACCTGTAGAACAGATGGTCACCTAAGCTGTCATCTTATGGTCACATCATAGCCTCACATCCACGGGAGAAATTCCCACACTGTTTATGTAGATATATTAAGTGGAAAGCCAACTTTGCTATTAAAATGTCAATATTAGGAAAGTGACACCTTAAGTCGAAAGTCGAAATAAAAGAATGCGTGAAGATGTTATTATAATCAGTAAAGCCACCTTCGCCGATACGATGTTTGGTGAAAACTGGGCAACAGGCATGGTAACCTTGGCTCTTCACAAATATATCTAAAGATCTGAAGTGGCTTTCATAAAGACCATGTTACGTCTTACACCAAATGTCAAATTCCCATAACACAAGTGTAGTTTAACTGGCTACGTTGGATTGTACCCGATACAGTGTCGTTCGTTCTTCATTACTCCTTGTAATAGAGTGTTAACACCGTGGCGTTTATGGTAGTTCCATATGGCCCATATATGTGGTCCAGGAGAGAAACCAAAGGCTATGCATTCATTTGAGACAGTTCACTCCTGCAAACTAATAAAGACATTAGGATAAGATAACAAATTATTACACTGTTAGAATTTCCAGTAAACGCTCATTGTATATTTTTACACATATTGTGCAAGTGGTACCTGCTACAGGAAACATTCCGCATTCATAAAATGAACTAATTATTTTTACTTGAAACCGTTATGGTTTACATAGCGACAGTAACAGTCAGTAAAATGTTTACATTTCGCCAGATAAGACGTTTGTGTTTTTTTTTAATTATGCATATTAATTCACTACTTTCCTAGAGCAAATAGGCCTACAAGCCTACTGCAGCATTCATAAATGAAAACTGCACCTCTCGGTTTCATCTTTTTGAGTAAATGTTTCAGTAATTGTTTATTCCTGAAAGTAAAAGTTGACCAAGATAAATGTTAACCTTTACATTAAAAAAACTAAACGTATACTATTATATGTGAAGTGAAACTTTACTGAATCGTATTCCTGACTTGACAAACATCTTCAGAACGTCAATCCCAATCCCATTTCACCTATTTCACTCACATGCCAAGCTCAATGTACACATGGACTGGACAATATTACTACTTCAGACACCCACCACAGAGCCGACATTAACACAAATACCCTGCACCTTATACAAGAATATATCACATCTGAATTGATAAATTAGATTAAACCCACATCTAATGGCATAGATTTAATCTGTTATAAATTTCATTGCATGACATAAGATGCACGATATATGGTGTTCAAAATCATATTTTAATGGATAAGTCATATTTTCAATGTGTATACTTCGGCTGTGCATTGTAACACTATACGTCAGACATGCAATTTGACACAATGTGTGTTGTTTACTAGGTTGCCTTCAAAATACATAGCCAGACGTTTTTGAATTGACTGTATTATCAGACGTACTTTCAAGGAATATACTTGGGTAATGCGCTGAAGTACCTCTATTGGAGTGTTTACAATAAATCCAAACCATACTGAGGGACTCACTGTGTATCTGATATAACTGTAAAAATGAATAACTAAATTCCAAATTAACAAGCAGTGAAGACACGAAACCAAAGATTTTATGCTGAATTCCAACACAGGTTCACTGAGATAAAAATACGTTAATAATATCAAAATGTCAGATGATCTATCATATTTTGTTCTCGGGTCAAACTTCTGAACATCCCCATTACCCGGTGACATTAATACAGTGGGGACTTGAATAGCAGGTCTAATAAGGGGAGCGTGCATGCTGGCTATTTAATGAATGATAATTAGTACTGTCTCTCAAAGACTTTTCTCACCTGAGCAGGTGTGTTCTACACATGCATTGTAACGCAGATTCCTGTCTCCTAGCATAATACTGACACAACGGCCAAGACAACGTCTACCCATGTTGGTTAAGCTGAGTCTCAGAATAACACGTTATGGCCCTCTGTGTCATCTATACATCACCGGTACATCTGATTTAGCGGTCATCAGTGCTAGATTTTACATTACTGCCATGTAATAATACGTTAATACACATTCTGATGCTATTGACTGACCGGAACGACTAAATTTGTTAATTTTGTAAATGATCTACAACCACAACTGTGTGACAATGAAACAGAGTAAAATACACGTCAACAGTGTCCTGCAATGAACCGGTATAATCCTAATGTCGGGATTGCTGCTTATATGTATTAAGTAACTTCAAGCCCGTCGTTGTCGGCAGCAGTCCAATGGGGGCAGAAAGATCACAAAATGAAAGATTACTTTAAATGCCCAAAAGAATGCTTACTAAAGACTTACCTTTGCGGTTTTCTGTTAGGGTGTTTCCTAACTGGTGAGCTTTATGTATTAAAACAATACTTCATCAATGGCTAGTATCCACTTTGACACATAAAGCCCAGCATACAATAAAATACCATCATTCCTCTACGTGAACATGTCCAACTTGTCTTCTCATCTGCTGTTTGAAAGAAGCAGACGATCCTCGTCACCAAATGGCCGTGGTACGGTGACGTAGGAGATTCTATCGCTGATCCGCTGTTAATGAATATTAATGAAGGAAGCCGTTTACATAGTAACCGCGGTTGATAATGAAGGGTATAATGAGAGCACTATATATGCAGCTGACTTTTCATATCGATTGCATGCGATTCCTTTCATGATCCTCATTTGCGTTAATAAATCGAATCTGGAGTGTCTTAGTTAACCTCATCGATTTGTCCAGATAGTGACGAGACAGTCTTTCTGAGGCCGTCACGCTTTGCTTTATATATTCTCTACGCTGGATACCCTGTGTGTATAATGTTAGAAAGAGCTTTTACCATTCCGAAAATGCTCTCAAGCGCAGTTTCCGAAAGCTGAAAGTTCCTGGCAATTTTTTTATTCGCACGTTATGTTAGAGCTTCGGGATCCATACATTGAATCGACATTAGTAGACGTCAGGACATGTCACGTGATCAATGAATTGCCAATCGCAGTTATTGGCGGTGAAGGGCTTAGTCAAACAAAACAGGCGGGGCAATATTTACAATATTAGGGACAATTAACATGGCTTGCCCTGAGGCAGATGCGGACCATGCCAGTGATGGGCTCGGTGAGAGAATGCCACTAACCTGTGGCGGTCGATATTTGATGGAGTCAGGGCATAAAGTTGTGAGGAAAAGAAGGTATAAGCGGTCATACAAAAAAAAATACCTTACTTGGGGTCCCATCGGTTCTGACCTACCAAACCAGCTTCTTCGACTTAACACCCCCTGTCCATCCCATATAACTACCGTGCTGTTAATCAAAGGACTGATTGGGGTTTAGGGTATTTCATTTAATCGATGGAAAGACAGAGACATATAAAGCAGTCGGCCTGACTATCCATACAAAACATGTGGTCGGTAAATTTATTGTCAGAAGGGTCGTGGGTTTCCCCTGGGCTCTGCTCGGTTTCCTCCCACTATAATGTTAGTCGCCGTCGTATAAGTGAAATATTCTTGAGTACGGCGTAAGCCCCCAATCAGATAGATAAATAAATAAATAAATAAATAAATATTGTCAAAAATGCCTTCATATTGGCTTCAATAAACTAGTAGAAAAAAATGACTTTAAAACCTGCCTGGAAACATAAGTTTTATTTGATAACCCCCAAAAAAGAACATTTCCATGTTTACAGTCTGTCTGATTCCTTCTTTTTCCCCCGTTATACTTAAGAATATTTCCCTAATATGGTTTCACCGTACCAGTAGTGAAGCAAACCGAGCTCCATGACAGATCGTCTGCTTTAGAGCAAAACATTTATGAAGCTGATAATTTATTTTTCATAATCCAGGTAACCACAATAAAAGATTACAGACATGCAGCGATGTGACTCTGAGGACGGAATCTCGAGATACAGTACCATACCTCTCAGTCGCTACTGTATCATACGTCTGAGTCGCTGCAGTATCATACCTCTCAGTCGCTGCAGTACCATACTTCTCAGTCGCTGCAGTACCATACTTCGCAGTCGCTGCAGTCTCATACCTCTCAATCGCTACAGTACCATACTTCTCAGTCGCTGCAGTACCATACCTCTCAGTCGCTGCAGTACCATACCTCTCAGTCGCTGCAGTACCATACCTCTCAGTCGCTGCAGTACCATACCTCTCAGTCGCTGCAGTACCATACCTCTCAGTCGCTGCATGGACTGACTATTGCTGGATTCTACACTCATCTAAAATCAGCATGTAAAGAATAATTTAGATTCTTACGGAATACTAGAGTCCCGATAAAAATGATATATCTTTTATCTATGCAGATTTTCTGGGCTTAGGCCATTTTCGGTTATAGTTTGCGTGATATACAGGTAAGAGTGTACTGAGGAAATTTCGTTTAGGGGCTAGGGGCCTGATAATTTAGCTTAACCAGGGGCTAGGGGTCGGGCACTTCAGCTTAACCAGGGACTGAGATTCATACCTCATACATCAAAATATTGCTTTTGTGACTAGTTACAATCAAATTTTGACTCAAATACCTATATTTTTATTCGACCTAGAAATTATTCATTCATTTCATAGCCAGAATATGGTCTGTTTTCTCTGCACGAATGTTGGACGATCAGTTCCTGTGCAGTTATGCTGTTCAAAATACTCTCGGGGTTGATTTGCAGTCAAAACTTCTACACCGGAGGCAGCAAACAACAGTGCAAACACTGGTACAACTGGGTCAAGATAGCATTACTGTGTTCTGTTGTTGTATCCTGTTGTTGAAAATTTGGATTGGAAGTAGAGTATAATAGGTGTGCACAATAACATGCAATCCGACAATAGTGGCAAAGTTTCTGGGCACTGATCTCACTGTGTTAGAACGCCAGTACAGAATACTTATTTACCAAGACGAGATAACCAATCTATCTCCCAAAAAGATATAGTAACTTCGTTTTCTATAACTATGTTTTATACATTTCGAATAATACATAGCCTGAAATCAGCGTGCTTCTGTCACTAAGTCGTTCGATCCTGCACTAATCAATCCATGTACAAATACGGCCTTAGAAAATGCTGTAGTGAATAAGTTCATATGGTCAAGTGCTGGGATGACATTTCAAGCCAGGACAAAATGTCTAAACCAAAGCTTTTTAGCGAAATTGTATAAATGTTTTAATTATTTATTGTTTTTACACTGTTTAATATACAAATGTTAGTACTTTACATCGTTGGATGGGTGTTAAGTTGTTACACAGCGCGTAACTCTCTCTATCTCCCCTTGCAGTGGTTTTCATTACTGTACACAAATTACCAAACAAACAATACAAACAATGATCCAACTGGGCCAAGACATCCATTCATGACATAACTTTCCTGGCTTAAACATGTTCTCGCCAAAGAGGTGCTGCAATGCTGCCAAAGTGGCGTTAAGCCATATAAAATTCACCGCAGTGCAGTAATCTGTTATAAAACTGAAATGACTGCAGTGAGTGAGTGAGTGCTTGGGGTTTAACGTCGTACTCAACAACTTTTCAGTCATATGACGACGAATGACTGCAGTGTGTGAGGGGTGGGCACAGTTAGACCCAATCTTCCGACAGAGAAAAGTTTCGTCAAGACGATCCTATTGTGTTATGACGTTGGTGGCAGATCTGATCCCCATCTGATATGGCGTTTGGAAACGTTTACTGACTGACATTTGGATGTGGTCCCGCTTACTGTGGGCTCTGAGTAGACTTACCAGCGTTCTGGAGCTGTCTCCGAAACATCGCCCACGATATTGGCTGGAGCTTAATGGCCTGCTCACTACAATGACTTGATATAAATGCAAACCGCGTAAACTATGATTGTATGAGAAGATACAGAGAGTCCGGTCTGAGGATAGTTCCGGTCGGTAACCGGTGTAGACGCCTCGGTCATGAACATGTTAGGGACACACGGTTTAGAAATTTCTCTTTCTCCCCCGCCCCCTCTTCCCCATCTCAGCTAGATGATGACGTGCCAGCCTAAACCCCAATTTATACACCGGAAATAGCACCTAACCTGCGTGACATCATGTTATTACAAGGCCAGCAAATTGCCGTATCATTCGGTACATCGCCTGCTAGCCTGTCTGCAGGGAATTTTCATTCATTACTACCCATTAAAGGACGGGACTAACCACTGGCCTTTGGTGTGCTAAAGTCGACAAAAGTCCACAAAACTTGAATGACACTTTAATGTCCTTAAGTCTGAGGCCCAGCGTCATATTTTTCGGTGAGCTGGCTTCTTGGATGCTACGGATGAGGGGCTGGGTGGTTCTGTTTTCTAGTTTGGCTGAATGGTCACTTGATGGTTGGGATAATGATACGGTTGACAGGGTGCGAGGCTGAATAGTTCTGTTTTTGATATGATAAAACGGTTGACTGGGTGAGGGACTCGATTTCTAGTTTGACTGGATGGCCAGTCGATGGTTGGGATGATTAACCGGTCGATTGCTTGAAGGTTGGATTGTTCTGTTTTCTAGTTTGACTGGATGGCCAGTCGATTTTTGGGATGATTAACCGGTCGATTGCTTGAAGGTTGGATTGTTCTGTTTTCTAGTTTGACTGGATGGCCAGTCGATGGTTGGGATGATTAACCGGTCGATTGCTTGAAGGTTGGATTGTTCTGTTTTCTAGTTTGACTGGATGGCCAGTCGATGGTTGGGATGATTAACCGGTCGATTGCTTGAAGGTTGAATTTTTCTTTTAGTTTGATTGGATGATCAGTTGGTGGTTGGGATGATTAACCGGTTGACTGGGTGCACGGCTCAATGGTTCAGTTTTCTAGTTTGACTGGATGATCAGTTGGTGGCTGGTATTAACCGGTTTACTGCGTGAAGGCTGGATTGTTCTTTGTAGTTTGATTGGATGACCAGTTGGTGGTTGGGATTATTAACCGATTGACTGGGTGCGGGGCTGGATGGTTCTGTTTTTTAGTTTCACGGAATTAATGGGAGGCATTGCGTAGACTTACAGGCGTTCTGGAGCAGGATGGTTCTTTTTCTTGTTTGACAGGATGGTCACTTGATGGCTACGTAACTAGCTGGTTGGTTGGTTTGTTGCTGGTTGATATTTGGGCGTGTTGTTCTGGTTGGTTAATTGTTCCATTGGTCGAATATTTGTCTTGCTGGTTGGATGTTCATTTCGTTTGCTGATTACAAGTCGGTGTATGTGGAAGTGAGAGGTAAATTGCACATTTTGCTTTTGCTGATTTCATGTTGGTCCATGTGAAAGTGAGAGGTAAGTCGCACACATTTCCTTGCATTATGTCACTTCTCATTCCAAGCCTTCTTTCTCAGATTATGACAACTATCTCTTATTTTACTTACCAAGTTTAGAACACTAGGCCTACCGCAAATTCCTGCATTAATCACATTTGCATTATTCGCATTGTTCCTGTAAGATGGGCTAATTACAACACGGAAGTGTTTAATACAGACAGCAAGATGTTATGATGATGTCCGAGACAGATGTGATTGATTCAGGGAAGGTTTCTGATACTCGTTCTACACTTGCCTGTGATTATCTTTGGTTTTCTCTAAACTACAGTCCTCTTCCGTCGCACGTGGGAAGGTCTGGCTACAACCTGAGCATTGTTGTGGGTTTCCCCTGGGCTCTGCACGGTTTCTTCCCACCATATTGCTGGCCTCCATAAACTACATGCAGGTTATTAACTACTTTATAGTGTCTAGTCCGCTGTAGTTTATAGTGAAATCTTAAGTAATTATTTTTACCTGTCCTTTGTGATTTTTGTTAGTATTCACCATTTGGATATATATTAATTTCATCCAAGTATTGTGTGTTATTTCTGCACATAAACAAATGTTTTGCATGTCTTTCATCGTTTCGACCGTTGGTAATGTTTCTGTGGGGAGCATTGAAAGTGAACAGACGGCGCATTGCAAACCGTTCTAATCAGTTGGATGTGTGAATCACAGCAACTGATGGATTGTGTCTTGACAGAAGGGGGTCAACACGCACGTGGTCTGCCCAGCAGGATATTAGATTCCCTGATTTAGCAGATGGCAGGTTGGACAGTCATAGGGCAAGAGTGGTCAGCGGATCTTGCTCCTGAGAAAACCAGTGCAGGATTGAGGGAGTTATTCAACCAATGGAAAAGCAATGTGTATAGGACACAGGCGCAGTTGGCAGAAAGCTACCCCTTCGCTTGTTAATTTAGCCATCGTTCAAACCAATCCAGAAAAGCTATGAACAGGCTTTTACAGAGAAGTATAAAGTCACAAGCCACGAATTGACTAACGCATCAATGCATTAATCATATTTCATGCTTTTCGTATGCGTCACAGAACATGTACACGGGTTGGGAGAGGGAGAGAATTGAAAATAGAACGTACATTCCGACAGATAACATTGACAATAAGTTATAATGAGCTGTGTACAATGAGCATGGGGCACATATCCTAGTCTACTCCGTAAACACAAAGCACTTTATGTACACATTAAACTGTCAGAGATTAGACCAAATAACTACCTTTACGTAAATGTGATTTTTTTTCTCCTCTTCTACTTTGTTCGCAACTCGTATGGCTTTTATTTATTGACTCAAGCCATTTAAAGGCCTTGAATCACTATTGGAATATGCAGTAACTTGAGGTTTTCTAGTCCATCTAAATATATTACTATAGGCCCTCCTTACCATATTACTTAAAGTCCTGCTGAATATGTTCGCAGCGCATCAGTCCACCACTGAATACCACTCAAATATCCAACGTCGAGATATCAACCAGATACAATTATATACTTTCTCTCCCTATTGCGATGCAACAGGTACAGTCCGAAAAATTTATCTGAAAATTGAGATCTTCAACACCCTTCATTTCTGTAACAGAATATAGTTACGCGAAGAACTTAGAAAACACTGGCTGAAATATTTCCAAAAAAAGACAGTACTTCGTAAAATCCGGGAGTCAGATTTCAACCATGAGATCTATTTCTCCCATTGCATCTGTCTATTTACCAATGTGAAATTCAATTCTTTCCAGTGAGCTGTCCTCAACATGAACTGAACGCTACGAAACAGGTTTTCTTTAACCCTGCAATAATTCTGACCTCATATCACCCAGTTTTTGGCGAATACTAAGGATCATAATGTCACAGTTAATAAGAAATTGACTGGTTCATCGACAGCCAGCTGAACTTCTCTAACCGCCACTTTTTTAAGTAAATGGCGATCGCAACGCTTTTGAGAGTCGTAGATTTAATTATTGTTTTCATAATGAGCCGAACCTACTAAAATCAAGAAATCTGAAAAAAGAAAATGATCTTGTGTATATTTTAGAGGTACATATAGATATTGGAAATAAATGGAAGTTTAGACTTTTGCAAAGCGAAGAAAACTGAGGAGTGCATGGATAGGTGGTGACATCGAGAGCATACGGAATGTGTGAACATTGAACGTTTCAGGACTAGCCCTCCATGTATGAATATTTAGCTTTTTAGACTCGTTATGAGGGAAGAAAATTTAAATAAAAGACACTCACGTACATTATAGACATAAACAAACTAAAAAACAAACATACAAAAAAAACAGAAATAAGTAAACAGCTGGAAAAAAACACTCAGCCTTGTGCAGAATGGAACTAAACATTCAAAAACTAAAACTTAAAGCCATTCCATGGACAGGTTCTAGCTGTGGTAAACTGGTTTGCCTCTGTGGTCATTTTTTCAATGTTTTCTGACTTTTCTCTGTATGGATGACAGCGCGGAGAAAAAGTACGAGGTGTTGGTTTTAATTTGGAACTCTTTAAACATATGTGTGTAAACACCAAAGCGCGTTGATGTCGACTGTTAGATTGCGCAATGTTAAACTCAGACACAGCTGTTCAGTAGTTAGTGACGGATGCTGAAGCTAAATTGCCCCTTATCTTAATACGGTGTGAAAAAGGTCAAAAGAAAAACATTTTGTGTTAGTATGTGCTTGTGTATAGTTTGGAAAAGAAATTAAGTTTACAGTAATGTGATCTGAATTAAAATATATCAAATAAAATGAGGTATATGTCAGATAAAGAATCATTAATCACTGCCTAGGAAAATAGTTCTATTTATTTTATTTTTGTCATAACTTTTCATGGGAATACATCCAGTTCTACGGTGGTCTGTTGGGACCCAGTTTGTATATTAGTGAAATTATATCAATTATATCAATCCTTTTATATGTAGTAGGTCTTTTGTAGGGATTTGTTGGCGAATGCGAAATGAATACATGGGTATATTCATTTTGAATGCTGAAATCTTCCATACTGTGTGTATTAAGTATCAAAACCCTGCTCTGACGTCACTGCTCACAATATGTCCGAAAAGGCCACAGTAGAATGCAAGGTTTCAATTACATTTTACATTCCACAGCGGAGTCTTTCTGTCGCGTTTTAGAGTAGCATATGTTGTTTCTCCCAAAAAGACAACATGCCAAACTCTCTATTTACTCATGAAGCAGTCATGTCGGCTTCTCAACAAGGATTTGTACTTTTTTGATCTACGTTAGGTAACAGCTGGTATATAGCCTTATCTATCTCAGGGCTGAGAACAGTTATCTTTTAGTCTAGTGGTAGGAGCTTGGACTCAAAACCCAGAGGTCGCTGGATCAAAGCCTATCAGGTGGCCCCGTCACAGTTAATTAATCTGTGAATATACCAACTATTTAATTGACCGTCTGAACAGAAAGTCACAAGCAGAGGCCATTGGCATTTACTTTAGCCAGGCTATCTTCACTGTCCCGCACAAGTTACATATATATTACAGGCACATAAGCTACTAGACAAAAACAAAATTGTATAGGTAACAATGAAGGATATTAGACATCCAAGTTGGCAACTAAAATAGAAAATTGTTAGACCGGTAATTGTTAGAAATAGTGTATTTAACACTGACGTTGTGGTGATAACCTATCACCTTCAACAGAGTGAAGGTTTTAACTGCCAGAGCAAATCAACACTAAACGACCTTGTGCAATGTGAATGTCTCTCTAAAACGAAGTCTGTAATAACATCTCATGTTCATTTCTTTCATACTTTTGAAAAAGTTAAAGTGTTTTACTTTGTCATTATTAGACATATTTTGTGTATATATATATATATATATATATATATATATATATATATATATATATATATATATATATATATATATATATATATATTGAGTGTGAATGTACTAAGTTAATGTGCTATGGATCCTGTTATTGAGATTTAGTTCCAGTGAGTCATCCAAGGAATAACAACATAAAACCATAAAGCTCGGCTGAAACTAGTTTCTAAAACTTGAAGGCAGTTGAACTACTTTCCATCACGGTTTTTAATGGTCTTTCATCTGATATATACTGGTGCTAGTGTTTTCTTTGTGTTGACGTTGTATAATCGGAAAAAAAGTACATATATCGTGAAGTGCCCTGATTGACTTTTGGAAACCAGTCAGTTAACGTGATGGACAAGCTACAGTTGGGTGGGTCATTTGATTCATGTCTGAACACAACCTGTATGTACAGGTTAACTTCTATCTCCAGCCAACTGTTTAACTGAAATTTCAATTGTGAACTTGGACTCCAGTGCATGGATACCTGCTTTCCAGTTTTGATTCTTCACTTTACATACGTGACAACACTATTTAGCTAAAGCGGGAAGTCCGTACAGGCATAACACATATAAGTGGTCTTTCAAACCGATCATCTTCAGTGTGTTTGTTTATATCCAGTCACAATGGGTGTTTCACGATGGAGCAATCACGGTATTTTCTGTATAGATTCTAAGTAAATACTCATTGTGGCTATAATATACCAAGAGGTCACAGGAAACGTTATTTGTTTTAAACCTTAAATTTCACTTTCGATTTAATTTTCAACTACAAATGTAAGAGCTGTGAGATTTACCCAGAAGAGTGTAGTGCGCATGTGTGGCGCGGTGGTGCTTTGGTTTTACCTGACAATTATACCAGAGCACGCACTGATTGAAATGCAAGACCCCCTATTCGGTGTCATGTGTAGGCCTGCCTCACGCACTTGGCGTCGTGTGCAGGCCTGCCTCACGCACTTGGCGTCGTGTGTAGGCCTACTTCACGCACTTGGCGTTGTGTGTACCTCAGGCACTTGATTTAGCCTCACCCTCAATATTGGACTCGACGTGAAAAATTATGACTTAAAAATATGATACTAATATGGAAAAGCACTGATCCATAATAAATATTACCTGTTCGTATAAATTCACATTAGCGCTTTTGTTTACCGTGGGCCTCTTCAAGTATAGAGCAATCCAATAGCCCAGATACAATCAATAGCCAGACCAATCTCTGTACTGAAAATGTCATTTATTTGTACGGCAAACAGACGGTTAATGCTCAAGCAGTAGGGAATTAATCGCTTGGATAAGCTTCCCGATCCATCACCACGTCAACAATTAAAATGTGCAAGAAAATTATATGTATTATTGAGCTCAACAGATTCTCGCGCAGTAGATGAAGTGATCCAGAAAACGAAGCCTTCAACTCGGGTTCAGTTGGGGGTATTGTTTGTTTGTTAGAATTCTGATTGATTGATTGATTGATTGAATGGCAACATATCAATCACGTGTTATCCAATGCGTCGATTGCGTCAAAGCTTGTTTTCGAATCCACAGAGGATTAGATCGCCTATAAACGATGGCAGACACCTCTGGTTATTCAGTTTTGATCATTGGTGTATGCTAAGTGCAGAATTGTCTATTGATTTCATTCAAATAGTGTTCTCGTGGTGGTCCTTTATGGTCTGGCGAAAGTCTGATCAGTATAAAGTACATATCATTTCCCTGAAAGATAAAGGCCAGTTTTCCAGAAGCAAATTAAAGTACTGATTTATGTCCTTATCCATAAATACCTGTGTTACCCTTATCCAGATCATGTATGGCCTGGCCAGGCGGAGCATAGTCATCAGTGGAGTGGGGGCAGTATCCCAGTATACTCCGTGTGGACTGAAATACATTCTATGGGATTTTCCCTGTAAAGTTTGGCAAATTATACTGACGAACTTCCCATCGTGTGACGTACAAATATAAATACCACGTTGGTGACAACGGCAATGTCTAGGGATAACGAACACGCCTCCAGTCCGCCTAGCGCTAAAACACCTTTTAATATAAAAATACTAGAAAATGACATGCCTTTGTATCCACCTAACCCGGGGCCCTGTACCCTGTTTGAACGAGTTTGTCAGTTTGCTAAGTGGTATTAATTGCATATTATATATTGACAAATCAAAAAATAGTTCTGCGAGGATGGACAGAGTGGTATTAGCGTGCAGTTGTCATTGCAAACCTGTGCAAATGGCGCTGCCAGGAAGCGTGCGTCTGGACGGGCGGTAACACGAGGATTTGCCGTTATACTGACAATCAGACCGGTTAGCCGTGGAATCTCGGAGGGGCCCGGGACCTGACCGAGCTAACAACCCATACACTACCACCCTCACAATGCCATGAGGCAGCCCTTTACAAAATACCCTTAATGTCCGAGACGCTCGATTTTAATTTGAGTCGCGGCGAATTAATTGCGTTATTACATGTCATCAACAGGCGCTAAGAAGTGTCCTCGACGGAACGCCAAACAGACCTTCCCGGTGATTTCTGAGTAGGACGAAATGAGATTTCATTTGCTCTTTCATTGATGTAGTTCAGCGTTAACTGCTGGTAATGTCATCGAGTGCACTTGAAGACCAAGTCTGAAAAGCTCTGGAAAACTTGCCAGCCATTTTTGTCTGCTCAGACGTGCGGTAGTTTTAGCAAAGCGAGACTCACTTATAAAACAGGACTGTCTGAAAAGTAAAGCTGCTCTTTTTGAACACCAATACGACAAAGTGAAGGAATGATTGATTGACAGGCTGATTCCAGTGCATGTGGTCATGACCGAGACAGGACAAATAACAATTTGTCGATAATATAATAAATATATAATATAATATAAATATATAATATATAATAAATATAATACAACATAATAAATATGCTATAACGGTTGCAAAGATGTGGTTATGTACGGATGTTTTCCGCTTAGAAAGACAAAAAAGTGATTCTGGTTGTGAAAAAAGTCTTTATACATTATTTAAATTGACTTGCTGGAAGGTTGTTCGTCTCCTGTGCTCAGTTGTGCACTGAAACATACATACAGTGACGACAAAATCTTATCCAGCTAAAGCCTTATCCTGCGTAAAGCACTCTTGACATAACAGAACTGTATTTATTTTCAACTGGTGTCTTGCGATATTTTATAATCATTCTTCTGATTATATTCTCAGCAGCTTATAATATCCCATAATGACTTGGTTGTTTCGAGAATAAAATCCAAGTACTTCCTGTTTTGTTGTAACACCTGAATTTCATTAGCCCCTAATGTTCATGGGTGTAACGCACCTCAGAGCGCCAGACCTTAACACAGAATACGGGCAGATAACCACAGCTCAGACTTCTTTGTAATACTGTCACACACTTACATAATTCCAAAGAAACAGGAAATGGCGACGACTTCAGTGCATATTAATTTGTTTTAACCACGAATGTCATATACATACATCTTAAAAGGTGAGTTGGCTGTGATTTGCATCATAAAACAGGGGAGGCACTAGTAATGTCGCTCGGAATGGGACGGCCTAAATGAATTTGGAGTAGATGGACGTGTTTGCCTTTATTATCAAGGTCCAAATTTATACATAATTATTTGACTGCCGTTAATAATCAGACAATGCGTTACATGACAGTACTATTAAAACAAAGTATATGTTGTCAAAATAAACATCCCTGTAGATAATTTCTCCTGACCTCGGCTTTGAAGAAAACGGCACGTGTTGTCTCATATAGCAAGATATAGATGGTGTTCAGCCGTGTGTACAATACATCATGTTTTTTCCTTTCACATATTCTTTACGCATGGTATAATGGAAACTGAATCCGTGTTGTCCTACCAAAAGTCGCGATACACAACCGACGTTTTGGGTAGAGATAGATCTATTGTAACTTCTCCATACCCTGTAGTGCATACATTTTAATACCATAGTTCGAAGTAGCCTAAATGTGTTACCTGTTGCCTACCTCGGGCAGCGTTGTACAGGTACTAAGCATAACGAGCAAAACCCTAAACCACACGCCTGTGTTGGTGTTCGTTTACATGTAGCCTAGAGTATGCATAACTACAGTCGCTTTTGCTCTTAAATGTGTAGACTAATTTAAGATCAGCTACTGCAATAATACATAGAGGCTATACCACCATAACCACCCAACCATAACGATTTATACATTACACCGAAGTTTAGAGGAAAGTATGACCAGCCAAACTATAACTGGTTACCACTGCTCGTCGAGTTCACAAGTACAAATATTATTCATCTGTGCATAGTGTAATTCTAAATATTTTATAAAATGTAGGCTACGTCCTTATTTCACATCAAGATTTAATATTTAACCAGAAAAATAATATAATAACATACTCTTTTTGAAATATAGTTTTAACTCCCATACACTTATTCTGAATTGGAAATGGTACTTGGTTACCTGTGACAGGGTATATGCCTACAACGTACATTTGTCTATAAGAAAATAGCAATACACGCAGCAGAGTCTCAAAATGTCCGCTATATGTACAGAGCAGGGGTGTTAACACTGATTCTCTAGAGCTAAAAACTGTACTGGCCAACTCTAGCCTTGAGTTCTCTTCAATCAATCTTTTAAGAAGCCAACAGACCGCTTATACTGTTACGTAGTTAATGTACATGTGTTCTTTATTAACATCGGTTCATGGTACATCCAAGATAATCCTTAAAGGGACTTAAACCATGACGTTGTGTTACATATGTATACCATTCATACATAAAACTGTAAGTACAGTTTGCATTTTAACCACCAAAGTATTTAGCTATAATACATTGCACTAGAACTCCCTGCGACATGATAATGTCAATAATAGTCGTTCAGCAACAGAGCCATGCTACTATATTAAGACACACAGCCCCCTTTGGGAAATCTTGGGCAGTTTACAGGGCAGTTCAAGAGCACAGGCCTACATTTGTCTGGTGATCTTCTATACATACGTTAAATAAATTATTTTATATCTGAAATAGGGTGATGTCATTTAAACACTTCGGGAAAACTATTAATGGTAGATAAAAATGTTCAAATGTCACGAAAAGTGCATACCTTGAGTTACAATCTGGTGAAAATTTCTACCTCTTACAGTTCCCGATTTACGGGCCATTGAAATTATGTAACTTCAAAAGATAATCTCTGATCATATCTCCAAAAGTTAAAAAAAACAGACAAAAAGGAAAAGCAGATTTGGAATCGACGGCCCGAAAATACCCCCAGAATACAACAAAATTCAAAAGTTTGTATGACATGATATATTCGACCAGTGGCGAGCTTCTAAAGTTTTTAGCGGATTTTAATATAGGTCTTTTCTAGGTCATAAACTAAATGACCTAGAAGAACAAACTTCAAAACAAAGAGAACATCCCCAAGAGTTTTGATGCCAGATTTCAACTGTGATTGCAATCTTCTAGAAAAACAACAAGAAACTAATCAAAAAAATGATTTTGATATTCCACGGCGGCAAGAACAATAGGCTTCTAGCTTTCAGCTTGGAAGCCTAAAAGGATTTATCAGGTAAAGACTATGTAAGGAAGCATTAATTTAACATTTGTCAGAGCTGACAATTCGTGATATCCCATCCCACACCATGCACTATGTGTTTTATTATACCGAAGAAACAGTGTACTTGCTCATTTAGGACTTAAAATTGCTGAATTTGTGCATCGATAGCGCCGCTAGTCAACCTCCGCTTATTTACTGTACAATCAAGCCGACGTCAGAGAGCACACACAGAGGTGACTGCAGAGAGGCTGCTTCACTCGGGCGCGATCGTTGTGCGCCATTGCTTTGCAGAAGAGTATGTGATAGTGTATTGTAATTTATTACCTATGAAATTGCAGGGACATAAAACAAATTTATTTGTAAGTACACATGTAAGTGTTCTATCATGTACAAAATACATGTCTGCGGACTATGTTGCACATTTTTATATTGCTTTATTATATAATCATGCATTGTAAAATACCAAAACTATGTCACTGGAAAAAAAACAAACCAAAATGTAAGACCATACAAGCAACCACATGTACCTGCTGATGCCACGAGTTATATCTAATAGCATCAAATAGTGTGTGGGCGAAATAAAACACTTTTAACAACTGAGATTGCCTATTTTAATCCTTTAGAATAATACAAAATGTGATCATGTTCATTAAGGAAAATCGAATTAAAACAGAGATGTCAATTCCATTGTCTTCATAGCCCCACTTCATTGTCGTGAAAACAATGTATATTCTGTATTTTACCATAATTTGTTTGTTTACGATTCAAAACAATGGATAAAATGTTATATTTATTGCTACAAATTTTATTTCTTGTATTTCTAAGAGAGAATGAAGAGAATAATCGTTTAATCTTTTTCCAATAATTTACTAATTCCTATGACTATTAACAAATACACAATATTTCAACGATTATTTGCTACATAAAATAGATACACTTCTAATTGTGTACATAAATTAGATACACTTCTAACTGTGTGGAGACGAGTTAATCAGCTTGCAGATAGTTCATATACAACAGAAACCTAATGTAAAACGCTCAACCAAAACAATACGCCACTTTAACCAAAAGGAATACACGGATACAAATGGAGAAATAGTATTATTATGTTAATGTATATAGTAAGAACTAACTAAACAAAGATGTCAATCTGAAAGCAACTGTGTACAAAACGAACACAAGATACACACAACAGATACACATTAACGGCAAAACATTTGCACAGGTACACGAAGGAGTACCTTGCATATAGCTTAGTGTGCTTACAGTTTAAATGTGTGCCTAACTCATAACGCATGTTCAAGAAACACTAGACGTTTGCTATTTGACAGCATGTTGAATAGACAGTGGCCAAGCCGATGACGTGTAAAATGTTTGAATAGACAGTGACCAAGCCGATGACGTGTAAAACTGTGTAAAATGTTTGGACAGTTAGCGGCTTCACACGTCATCGGCTTGGTCACTTAAATGTTTGGACAGACAATGACCAAGCAGATGACGTGTAAAATGTTTGGACAGACAGTGACCAAGCCGATGACGTGTGAAATGTTTGGACAGACAGTGACCAAGCCGATGACGTGTAAAGTGTTTGAATAGACAGTGACCAAGCCGATAACGTGTAAAATGTTTGGATAGACAGTGACCAAGCAGATGACGTGTAAAATGTTTGGATAGACAGTGACCAAGCCGATGACGTGTAAAATGTTTGGACAGACAGTGACCAAGCCGATGACGTGTAAAATGTTTGGACAGACAATGACCAAGCCGATGACGTGTAAAATGTTTCGATAAACAGTGACCAAGTCGATTACGTGTAAAATGGCTTAATGTTCAACCAACATTCTCAATTAGATACTTTTGCCAATAGACCAGGTTGAAGATAGCAAAGGAAGAAGGGAAGATAATCCTGGATAGAAAGTCCACTCTCTCGGCAGTCACCACCACAGGCTTGAAACAAAACTTTTGGTCTTTCTCCGGATCATCAGACTGCGCGCCATTTGTCACCAAGTTCTGTTAAAACAACATATGTGAAACAGTAAAATTTACTGCTTGATTACAGTTTCAATTATATGTTTTTTGTTTTGTTTTTTTTTGGGCGGGGGGGGGGGGTTATTTGCCATACTGAAATTTTTGTAGGTTAATCTATATATTATAAGAGCAAAATGGTAAATAAGAGAATATTATTTATTTTTTAATGTTATATCATATCGTTCTGAAACACGTGGATTTCTGACAGTCAGTATTTGCACATGCTCAAAGATGTCGTTAAATTATCTTACCAGTTTAGACTTTTTCTTCTCTAAAAGTTCCATTTTACGGCACTGGACATTCACAACTGCAAACTCTAGCAAAGCTCCGAACACAAAAACGAGGCAAGCAGACGACCAGACATCAATCGACTTCACATAGGAGACCCGTGGGAGAGTGGAGAGTATCCCCGAATTCTGGGTTGTCATGGTGAGCACGCAGAGAAGACCCAAACAGACACGCGCAGGAGTAGCTGAGGCGTCAAGCCAGAAATTGACCCAGGATAAGACGACGATGAGAATACTAGGGATGTAGGTCTGGACCACGTAGTAAGACAAACGCCTGGTCAGCGTGAAGTTTCCTACCAAACAACTGTAGGTTCCTGTGTAAAACAAGGATTACTTATAGAAGGTGGAAGGGGGTTATATTCTCTGTGATACCGTGACACTCACACACGTAAGTCACAATACGATCACAACCCATGTTTGCAGCAGATACTGTATGTGGATAACGGTTACGTGAAATCTAGTCATTGCCGTGAGATAAGGCTTTGGGGTAAATCTCTTAACTGTGAAGAAATGGCATGAAGTGGCCTATAGTTTCATACTGAGCCAAAAGTGCATCATACACAATTTAATATTGATCATGACGTTTTTATTTCGCTATGAATCTAACATATTGTGTTCGTTAACACATCGGACACTGCATTTCCAATGCCCGGCGTGATGTCGAGTGAAGAGCCATCTGTATACATCTATATTCCAACTTGTCAGCTTGGTTTCAAGTAACACCTGCTGACAGTAAAGGCTTGTCCACAAGGAAACAGATACCATTCTAACATTCGTTGCTGGTTTGTCTTGTTATACATCATATTAGAGATGTAAATTTCTAAATTCAAATCTGAATTTCGCTGTGAGTTCAAGTCCAGCTCATGCTGGCTTCCTCTCCGGCCGTAAGTGGGAAGGTCTGACAGCAACATGCGGATGGTCGTGGGTTTCCCCGGGCTCTGCCTGGTTTCCTCCCACCATAATGCTGGCCGCCGTCGTATAATATTCTTGAGTACGGCGTAAAACACCAATCAAATAAATAAATAAATAAATAAATCAAATCTGAATTAGTTTGCCCATTCTAGTTTGAAGTTACATGTTACAAGTTGAACTTTTTAACTTCTACGTAAAAGTCTCCATTACATGAATGGAAACTCCAAAGCACCAGAACTCCTGAGGTCAGTCTGACTGACTGGCGTTTTACGCCACACTCAAGAACATTTCATTTATACGACTGCGGCCAGTATAATGGTGGGAGGAAACCGAGTAGACCCAGGGGGAAATCCTATGCAGGATACTGGAAAACTCTCCCATGTATGACCGGACAGGAAGAGAGTGGACAAGAACTAACAGTTCCCGCATTGGTGAGAGGCTCCTGAGTTATTGTGTTTCGGTGACACGCCTACCACTCGACCACGGAGGGCCCGGTGTTAGTCTGAGAGCCCCATAAGACCGTCTATTATTATTTAAGTGGTATTCTGAGATACGATAATCTGACAATATATGCCAATTTGTAGAGCTTTTGCTAAGCTAAGCACAAACCATATAATACGGGCTTTTGAGTCGAGGGCGACGTTAAAATAAATCAAATCAAATAAATAAAAGAATATAATAAATAGAAGATGTATAATAGTACATCACATTTCAGTAAAGTCCCATCAAGTAAATAAAGCTAACGTACAACGCGTACAGGATAGTTACTACAGGTGTATCTGTTTTCCGCCTGCTGTGAACGATGTGTTCAGAAGCATCACTTAACAAATAATTGACATTTATGCAATTTCTTCTAAATAGTTTGCAGATGTCTACCGAAATGCAACTGTTTGCTCTGTGGTCTGTTTAGAGGTGTCCGATTTAGAGAGAATTATTGTACATTAAGCTGGGTGTATTGAGAGGGGAGGTAATTCACCAGGTCAAAACTTTAATACAGCTTACAGGGGTTAATTCCCCTCTTCAGCTGTATTGACAGTTCGCCCTTGTTATACATTGTGGCGTTCAACTCCGTGCCCATTTATGCCAGTAAATGTAATACAATAAGGCGTCTACTGCATTGCGCATTGGGTATCACGTAGTGAGCTGATCTGCTCAAGTCACAATTGGTATCACGGACTGACGCTATAAACCAGTCACAGTAGCTATCATACAACGTGGCCTCAGTTGGTATATCATGTAATGAGCCGTTCTATTCCAGCTCCAGTTGGTATATCGGGGCCTCCGTGGCTCAGGTAGTTAGCGCGCTAGCGCAGCGTAATGACCCAGCAAGAAAGGCGAGGGTCTAGAACCGCCAAGGCCCCGGAAGCTCTGAAGGAGATATATCGCCTTAGATTTGCCGTAACAGATATGCCAACTGAGGTGTTATTGAATATTTAAGCCAGCCTGAAAAAATTGAAATAGACGTTTAGCTCAGCTGTTGACACTTTTGCCTGGAGAACCACGGGTCAACAAAGAACACTGTAACAATTTATCCAGAATTCAACATTAACTTTATGCATGTCGGAGAAAGGTTAGTGTAGACTGACTAATACAAGCATTTAACTCGTATGGAGGATAATCAGTGGAAAGAAACACCCATGTTTTACTGGGCTTTGGTGGTAAACTTGCCGGTCTATTCGCGCTGGCTTGCTTTCGGTTCTCAGTCATCCCTTTCTCGTCAATAAATATAGGCATATTATGAGAATAACTTTGTGGAACATAGGCCCATAGGCCCTATATGTTGAGATTGTATCTGTAGACGATGCATGTGGGTGCTTTTCATTCTTTAACTGCCGTTTGTATTTGATTCAAAACAATAATAATAGTAAAAAATCGTTTAAAAAGGCCAATCGGGATATAGGAGACATTTCACGCCCTATGTATAGGCCTACGCTTTTATCCATTGTTAATTGTTATTATACGCTAATTTTGTCAAATATTTAGGCCTAAACTTCACATGTGATAACACTTTAGAAACTAGTAGGCCTGTTAAGGAAAGTTGGGATTTTGTATATTAAATTATTCAACACACACTTTTGACGTTTTATCCCTAGGTTATCGCTGTGAGTAGACCAATTTTCAAAAATACAATTTAGATCCCTTAAAATATTTTTCCTTAAATTATACCCAGGCATATGACAAAGTTATCAGCAGTTCATAATATTTACTTATAAATGTTTTACGCTATAGTAGTAGTTGTTGTTTATTTTGTTATTGTTTACGTCTTGATTTGCTGTTGACGGTGTAGCTTCACTGCCTAACTTTGTTCGCTTGTGAAAGGGCTTGTGTTGCTAGACGACGAAGCTCGATTTGCAGATGTCGTAAAAAAGGAATCTATCCACCGTTAAACTCGTCTAAGTTTGTCAGGTGGCTCCATTTCAATCGACTGACGAGTCCCATTTAAGAGAGCTGACTCATAAACATATATATATATATATATATATATATATATATATATATATATATATATATATATATATATATATATATATATATATATATATATATATAATGTAATGTAGGCCCAAGGACGGAAAAAAACATGTAGGCCCTATATTCATAGTAATATGCACGTGGGGAATTGCACTTTACCGTGTTTAAAAGTACAAGTTTACAAACAGTTTACAAGTATATAATTGCCGGAACCTGAAAAGTGGAGTGGGGGTGAGTGGCTTCCTCCCCCCAACTACCTCTGGAATAGTATAGTCAGGATTGGAGCCGTGGTTGTCAAATATTTTTCTTTCTAATCATATATATGGTGGGAGAGACGACCACATACGCACCGGATATGTAAGTCTGTGTACAGTCGCCCATGTCTATATCTTCGGAAACGTCATACTCCGGCAGCTCTACCTCATCACTTATAGTCACACCCTGCCACGTCAATACTATGTCCTTGGTGTTGAAGGCATCTGTCAGACAAAAGAACAGTCAATTACATGATTAAAGGATAACGGATTTTTCTCGTGTGGCAACGCGTACTGTTGACATGGCTTTCTTTAATTGGATGAACATAGTACCAGTACATTCAACATTTTATGCACAAATCTTCGAAGCAATTTCCCGGAAAGACAAAGTTATGTTTAGATTCAAATTCTGAATTTCCATATTTCTGTCATAGGTATTAGGCGTTGTCAAACAGCTAGCAGAATCTTTTAATGTGATGATGCAATACATAATTTAAAAGGATCAGTGGAATCACAGAATCTCTATATATTACTCCAAAATTGTTCTTTCGTGGAGCTTTTTCCGTTATTGACAAAAGCCATAATAAGTATATGTGTACCATTTTAAATAATTAATAGAAAGAAGAGCTGGCCTCATCACATTAACATATTGGTAAGACTGCCTGAGCGAATCTTCTTTAGCTCTGGAGAAATACTAATATGCTTTGGTGATGAATATTTAGATTGGGCCGTGTTGTCGGACAGACAAGCTGTCCATGGCTTACGGTATTATTGCTGCAAACATTCTCTGTTTTCTATATGACGTGTTAGCATATTCAGTTCACCGAATGCAATATACCCTCTCTGGCCTAAAATCAATGTGTAAGGTACAGTTTGTACATGAAAGGCTGAAGATTTTGTTTAATAAATGGCTTACATACAAATCTACTTAAAGCTACTCGGTGGGATGCACTCAGCTGAATAAAACATGTCTGTGTTTGACTAAACTTACATTTAGTCTTTATTATTTATAGCATCTACAGTGAAATGAGCACATGAGAACATTACAGTGCTGACCATGCACGGCCAGTAAAGTGCTGACCCTGATCACAGATATGAACATTACAGTGCTGACCGTGGACAAAGACCGAACATTACAGGGATGACCATGAAAACAGACCGAACATTACAGTGCTGACCCTGATAAAAGACCGAACATTACAGTGCTGACCATGGATTCAGGCCTGAACATTGCAGTGCTCACCATGAACACAGACCGAACATTACAGTGCTGACCGTGAAAACAGACCGAACATTACAGTGCTGACCCTGATCACAGACATGAACATTACAGTGCTGACCCTGGATTCAGGCCTGAACATTGCAGTGCTCACCATGAACACAGACCGAACATTACAGTGCTGACCCTGGATTCAAGCCTGAACATTGCAGTGCTCACCATGAACACAGACCAAACATTACAGTGCTGACCCTGGATTCAGGCCTGAACATTGCAGTGTTCACCATGAACAGAGACATGAACATTAGGGCCTACAGTGCTGACCGTGAACACAGGCCTGAACATTACAGTGCTGACCCTGGACACAGACATGAATATTACACAGCTGACAGTGAACACAGACCAAACATTACAGTGCTGACCGTGGACACGGGCATGAACATTACAGTGCTGACCGTGGACATAGACATGAGCATTACACAGCACAGTCATATAAACGAATATAACATAGTCCGGTACCTGGGCCCTTGCTACCTCCCGTGTTCTAACAACATAGAGCCCAGTGCTGACTACCTCAATTGCTCAACTTGCCGCTGTTTCATTGGCTGAGATATTCTGTAGACACAGGCGCTGAATTTAAGTTTGAGCTGCTACAAAGAGCTACAAAATCGCTATAAAATTCTTATGTCACAAGCATTACCGTGCTACGATACCACCTCTACTAGGAGCGTGCGACTCGTTTTCGCAGTGAGGAAATCCCTTTTAGGTTTGACACATGTGACGGACTACATGACCATGATGGGCAACACAACCATGACGACCCCATAAAATGTAAGCAGTTTTTTCTTCTTCAGCCAGTGAGTAATTTCGAAAATGAAAGATTTTACATATCCCGTCGGCAAATGCAGCGCAATATTATCGAAACACACCTCCAATCAATCCGAACGTTTTGAGCTGACAGAAATTAAATTCTTCGTTTCTCAGTTTGTTAATGTACGACAGATTTATGTTAGTTTTAAGGACAGGTGTTATGTCATGGGTGGGTTAAACGCTGATACTATAGCTGCGCACTGTGCGGCCATGTCAGTGAGGGATTCCCCGAACGCCTTGAGGATAGCTGACCTGTTTGCGATAACGAGGATGTGCCAACAGTCAATAAGAAAGCTACCTTGGAGGCAATGACGGTGATGTGTACTTGACCTTACATGTGAACCAGGTGAGGGGTCTTGACCATAAGACAACAATGCAAGGTTTGAGAAACGGTAAAATGTCTGATGGAAGGGTTGCTCACAACTCATTATCCGGATGTCGCAGATCTGTGCGTCCATTGGAAACTTCCTGAGGTCCATGTTACAGGATAATATCAGACTGAGCCTGAAAAGAAGAGGTGCATGTTTCAGGATAATGTCACACTGAGCCTGCAACCAAGACGTCTATGTTACAGGATATTGTCACATTGAGCCTGCAGCCAAGACGTCTATGTTACAGGATAATGTCACATTGAGCCTGCAGCCAAGAGGTCTATATCACAGGATAATGTCACACTGAGCCTGCAACCAAGACGTCTATGTTACAGGATAATGTCACATTGAGCCTGCAGCCAAGAGGTCTATATCACAGGATAATGTCACACTGAGCCTGCAACCAAGACGTCTATGTTACAGGATAATGTCACATTGAGCCTGCAGCCAAGAGGTCTATATCACAGGATAATGTCACACTGAACCTAAAAACAAAAGGTCCATGTTACATGATAATGTCAGGCTGAGGCTGAAAACAAGAAGATCTATGATGATCATTAATGACAGTTTAACCCCGGCACTCCATTGTTTTAGACATAATCCTACATTACACCCGGAACTATCTTGTTTTAGACAAAAACCTAGATTTAACCCGGCACTCTCTTGTTCTAGACATAAATCTACATTAAACCCGGCACTCTCTAGTTTGGGACATAAACCTGGATTTAACCCGGCACTCTCTACTTTGGGACATAAACCTGGACAAAACTCGGCTCTCTCTTGTTTCAGACATAAACCTGGATAAAACCCAACTCTCTCTTGTTTAAGGTGTAACCCGGAATTAAATCCGGCACGCTCTTCTCTGAGACCTAACGCGGATTAAAGCCGGTGTTGTCTTGTTTGAGACATAAACCTGGAGTAAACCTGGCACTCTTTTGTTTAAGGCCTAACGCAAATTTAACCCGGCACTCTCTCGTTTGAGATGTAAACCTGGATTAAACGAAGTGCCCTCTTGTTTCAGACATAACACAGAATTAAACCCGGCACTTTCTTGTTCGAGATATAAAACATGATTCAACTTTGCAGTCTTGTTTGAGACCTAACGCGGATTAAACCCGGGCCTGTCGTGTTTGAGACATAAACTTGGATTAAACCCGATACTCTCTTGTTTAAGACATTACCCTGGATAAAACCCGGCATGCCTCCTGTTTGACGCTTAACGCGTATTAAACCAGATATTCTCTTGTTTGATACATTATCTGGGGTTACAATCGGCACCTTCATTGTTTAGGCATACCAGGGGTTACACCAGGTATTCTCCTGTTTGAGGCCTAACGGGGATTAAACCCGGCACTCTCTTGTTTCAGACATAAACCTGGATAAAACCCGGCTCTCTCTTGTTTGAGGCATAACCCGGAATTAGACCCGGTATCTCCTGTTTGAGACATAAACTTGGATTAAACCCGGCACTCTCTTCTTGGAGACATAAACCTGGATTAAGCCCGCCATTCTTGTTTGAAACCTATCTCTGGTTAACCCGGCTCTCTCTTAATTGAGACCTAACGGGGATTAAACCCGGTACTCTGTTGTTTAAGACCTAACGCAGATTAAACTCCGCACTCTCTTGTTTGAGTCGTAAACCTGAATTAAACCCAGCACTCTCTTATTCGAGACATAACACAGGATTAAACCTGGCACTCTTGTTTGAGCCCTAACACGGATTAAATCCTGTATTCTCTTTTACTTGGGGTTAAAACCGGCACCTTTTTGTTTAGACACTACCCGGGATGACACCAGGCATTCTCCTCTTTGAGGCCCAACGGGGATTGAACTCGGAACTCTGTTTGAGACATATTCTGGGATTGAACTACTTACTTCAAGGAAGTCAGTTCAAGTTAGTCTCACATCATGGTGTTGTGACTGTTACCTTTGGCTGTAGAAGACGTCGCCATTGCCATCAATCCTGATCATAATATTAGGCACTGTAACTGTGTGAAAGTGTTCATCCTTGCTGTTCATGAAGTAGGGGTCTGGTAGCCATATGCTGAACCTAAAGAACGAATCCAAGGTGATGTACTCATACGAGTGATTGAACGCCAGGCGAGGGTCGTTCCAGAACTGGCGGAAGTACATGTCAATGGTATATTCCTGAAAGTAGAACGTCGCCAACTCCGTAAATATACAATCTATTTCACTGATTTCATACAGAGGGAAGATTCTGTCTGATCACAAAAAGGTCACCATGAATACTACCATGATCAAGTAAGTGTACAGTTTAATCATCAAGGACAGAAAGGACTTTTCAAAACAATTACAGCAGTGTGGAACAATTACTGCAGTGTTCATATATTTCTGATTGGGTTACGGATTTAGAATAAAATGCGAATATCTTCGATTTTGATTCTACAAATGGATTCAAGGTATACTGCAATACATGTACAACTTGCCTATTTTATTTTTTCACTTTTGTCTTCCTGGAATGTTTCGCATTTTAAAGATAAAGTACCCAACCATGGGTGAATGTGGCATTTTCATTTGAGTGTCCCCTTGGGGAAATTTCGTTGGCTTGACATTTGTCAAAAAATACGATAAGTTTACACAATGTTGATGAATTTGTCAAAAATGAATCAAATATAAGGAAGTCTAGAAGTGGAATCTAAAAGACACACTAGTACACATTCATTCTTTACTTGTTTAAATGTAAATCAAAAACTATTTACAATTAAAAGTTTATCATTTAAATTTGCCCAATGAACTAAAGCCCCTACTGGCTGGTCGGTTCAGTGCACTGGTACCGGTATACATGTATGCGACGTACAGGTGATCAAGCTGAAGTACGTTACGACAGCTTTGAGAAACAGCCAATAGTACAGGCGCCTGCCCTTGCCATGTGTCAGTTGTAGCAGTACTGGGCCCACTTGCATGAACCCCTCTTAACGTTAAGAACACGTAACTACCATGGGGACGTAATGTCTAAAGTGCTGGTTGCCATTGTTGTTACGTGCTCTTAACGTTAAGAGGGCTTCGTGAAAGTGCGCCCAGTACCGTACAAAGTACGAAGGTGTTGAACGAGTCTATACCACCAATTGTTAATGTTCAAGTTCTCCCTAAGTTCGGGTGAAAACAAAATAATAAAATATGAACACACACCCTGAGGGTGTTAACATAGGACAGATGTAAATAAAATGTCGCAGAAAAGTAACTTATGTATTTAAGATTTACTAGTTTTACAGTGACTTGCATAATAAAACGAAGTATAACAAACGGGAAGAAAACGACGTTGCACACGCGCAGTGTGAGCGCTGTACATGCGACGTCATCAGTCTTTGCCTAGTTACTTGAAATGTGGCGTTCCGACTGTGGATATGAATGAGCAACAGCTGAAATGCGTTCCCACGTTACTACGCCAAAGCAGGGGATGTCACCGAAAATGCCGATCATGCACATGCTCGCTCAACTGGACTGTTACATTTTGTACCATTATTAGAAAGCAGAGTATGTCCACAAAATAGCCAACATGTATAAAAACAAGTTTATTTCATGTTTCGCACAGTCTGAAACAACGTCTTTATTACCGGGTAGTTGACAAATGTTTATGGCATAATCTAGCCGTGTAGCAGGTGAAATCTGTTGATTGTTCATTTGCTGAGAGTCTTCGTCACACCAAAATCTTATATTACAGCTAAGATACATGCTACAAGGGCAGGCGCTCGAGCGCCCGGGCCCGAGCGCTCGTAACAAAAGATAGAAATATGTGCAGAAGAAGACAATGCGAAAGTAGGTATAATCAAAATAGACATAAAATTTAATGTATACACCCAGTAGACTTGGGAATAAACCAGATACATAAAAGCAAATTAATATACACCATGATAACTTAGGCACAAAACTGTAAGTACCGTTACTATGTAATCATAGGGAAATAACTTTGTGATCATATGAATATGCAAATCGACTTAACAAACAGTAAAATGAAAATTGGGTGTGCCTCTGTCTCAGCCAATGAGGCGAGAGTCCAGAGGCCACCAGGGTCCCGAAGCTCTTGGTTCCTACACATAGCCGTATTCACGTTTGAGCGTGTTTTACGAGGGAAAATAAAGATTATCCACCCTCAGAGATGTAATTAAGTCCTGCACATTTAGGGGCGAATTTACTTTTCCCACTGTATGTACTTTGTCAGTTCGAAAATATGCACTCAAACTGTCAGCTTTCTGATGGGGAAGGAGACGGGGATCTACATACACACACACACACACACACACACACACACACACATATATATATATATATATATATATATATATATATATATATATATATATATATATATATATATATATATATATATATATATAAAGAAAGAAAGGTTTATATAACACAGACTAGCCTTTTAAAAATTTGTGAACTATTCGCAAAGTTGGAAAAGGATACTTATTAAGCATTATGATACAGTTACCAAATAAGCTCGACATTCTAACTCTAATTGTGCAAGAAAGCATGCAGGCATGACTTGATGAAAATATGCCATGAAATAGGGCAAATACTGCATTGAGTTTTTCTGGCGGATACTTTTGACATAAGCGACCTTAATCGTTTCACGCATTGTTTCGAGGCCTCTGTTAAGAAAAAAAAATGCATGTTTTTCACTCCGATTTGTATGCTGAGTTACATAATCAATAAAATCCCAGTGCCTTAATCTGTTTGAACATATTTACCGATGCTAACGATTTAGTTGTCGATTCTGATAAATTTCAAAATGGCTAGGGAAGCATTGAATATTCGTTCTGTTGAACTTTTTTATACACCGTTCGGTTTGAATAGGGAGAGGGGGGTAGAACATACGTCATGCAAACACACACACCCCATCTTCACCTCTCCCGCGCCCTCACTTTTAAAGTACGGGTGTGCACCCCTATAACTCACCCCCACCACAGCCCAACCACCACCCTCGCTTCCTTTGCCAGTGAACACTGAAATGTGTATATACTTACACTGGGCAAACATCAGAATGTGCGCATTTATAAACTGTGTGTTCATAATATGTGCTGACATGCACCGTGCAGACACTGAACTACGCCTAAATATGCATAGTGTTGAATTACAGATATACGAATATCTGCACCGCGTAAACGTAAAAGGACGTTGAAGGATTGGAGTGATTCAAAATAGCAGAACAGAGATTGTGGCATACATAGAGACTATACAGCTTGTCCGGCTTACCATATTCAGCTCACTGACAGCACTCAGACTGTGGACGTACATACCGATAGCCACTTCTGAGGACTTCCCTGAAATGGCATATACCGCTACCGTTATAATGTACACCTCTCTCACGTTGAACGATGGTACAAATCTTACTGAGAACACTCCATGTCTCGTGATATATGTGTTCCCACAGTCCTAACACTCCATTTCTCGTGATATATGCGTTCCCACAGCCCTAACACTCCATTTCTCGTGATATATGCGTTCCCACAGCCCTAACACTCCATCTCTCGCGATATATGCGTTCCCACAGCCCTAACACTCCATTTCTCGTGATATATGCGGTCCCACAGCCCTAACACTCCATCTCTCGCGATATATGCGTTCCCACAGCCCTAACACTCCATTTCTCGTGATATATGCGGTCCCACAGCCCTAACACTCCATCTCTCGTGATATATGCGTTCCCACAGCCCTAACACTCCATTTCTCGTGATATATGCGTTCCCACAGCGCCAACACTCATAACCAACAAAATCATGAGTACTAGTAATAGGTAATATGTAATATTTCACTCAGACGAAAATATTTTAGTGCTACAAGAAGGTCCTAGTTGTTCGGTTTTAAGATCATTACAGCGATAAAACAGATACAAACTCAGCTGACAAAGAAGCACTGTTAGAAGTGTGTCAGTGGCTGTCACGGCAGGATGTAGCAAAGAGATAGCCGTGGGATTGATCTCACTTCATAAAAAATTACCTAGAACAAAACTGTCTTTTGGAAGCAAAAAAAACTTTCTCTGTGAAAAAAGATACCTTGAGGGTAATACTATTATGACATTAATTCTTCAGCTGGGATGGCTCAGCTAAGTAATCCATACATTTAAAATAAAACATGGACTGGGAAAACAAGCTTCACCTTTCACATATAGACTGTTAACTCACCGTCGTTAGCTCCTGGCCTGATCTTCTTGTTATAACGGTCTGGGTGGAACAGATGCTCCATCAGTTCCTCAAGAGTCATGTTTGTACCGTTCCCCAAGCACCATGCCGGGGATGGCAAAATCCTGAAGAAAACAAAAACCAGACTGGTCGCTTAATGAGCCTTTTTACAACAGAATTAAAGGCTTGTTTGCTTTAGAGTTGCTCAAATTTTCGGAATAATTGTACGAAGCAGAGAGAAACGTAAGGCAGATTATAAGAGAAGAAAAAAACAAAATGATACCAAAATCAGATGAAAGACATATAAAAACTTATTTGCAAATAGGGTCATTAATATTTTTTTCAAATTTTTCTTTCAGGCGTATAGAGAAAATTAAATCTAAGAAGTTTATTTTAAAGAACTTAACATACCTAGAATGAAGACTCGAAAATGTTTACATTGAGTCTGTGAAACCAGCATTACTTGTACTCTTTCGGGTAAACGTACTTACTTCAAACTGATGACTAACAGAGCCAAGTATTTCAGTGACAAGTGTGAACTACCAGCCATCGTTGTCGATTTATAACCTCGTCGCAGCTGCTCATCTACTCTATCTAATAAGGAATTCAGTGTACAGGCTTCCCACTAGACGCTTGTTGTTTTCCGTGTCTGAAAGGACAAAATGATCAAGACGTTCTTCCTGACACGGAAATTGTAAATGCCCTTTATGCCATAACCTTTGTTCGTCCCAAAATCCGTGTCCGAACGTCCAACCAAATCAGTTAAGCTATAGACAGAGGACTGATGTCTGCTCTTCAGGTTATATAGAGGATATACAGGGAGAAGTTAAGGTGCGTAAGTGCTACGATGATGGTTGGTTGAACTTGAGTAAATTATTCAACATGGTAAGTATACAATTTATTTGATAACGGAAAGTCATATGCATAACGACGATGATAACACGGAGAGATAAGCAATTACACGTGACGGTAAATAATTTGTAAATGTGGCTTCTCCTGTTTAAGCTGGAAACAAGAGACGATGGCTGGAGGCTTGAAACGAAGTTTGGAAGGTCAGGACTTAATGAATAATAAAACAGAACAAGAGGTTTGGAAGAATATTTCAGTGTCTTTCTTGGTCCTGTATACTAAGCGATTTGAGAGGTGTATTTCAGCGTGTTTCTGGGTCCATTACTAAAGGATTTAAGAAGAATGTTTCGGCATCTTCTGGTCCCTGTACTAAGGGGTTTGAGAGGAGTATTTCAACGTCTTTCTTGACCCTACACCCACGAGTTTAGGAGGAGTATTACAGTGTACTATACCAAAAGGTTAAGAGGTCCTTCTGAGTTCTATACACCAACGAGTTTAGGAGAAGTATATTTCAGTCTTTCTGGGTAATATATCAACGGGTTAAGAAGAATTATGTCTGCACCAATCTTTCTCATATCATAACAGGCTTGAGTAGAATATGTAAACCCTTGAATATGATCAACGTGAATATGACAGCGTCCTTTAGAGGAATATGCAGACCTTTGCCGCAAAGTTAATATGTCAGCGACCTTTACGGGAATATGTCAGCGACATTTAGGGGAACAAGTCAGCGACCTGTAAGGAAATATGTAACCCTTTGCCGTAATATGAATATGCCAGCGTCCTTTAGGGGGAATACGTAACCATTACGTTTAGGGAATATGCCAGCGTCCTTCCGGTGAATATGCAATCTTCGCCGTATGTAAACCTTTCCCTTAGGGAAATATGTGACTCTTTGCCATCACATGAATATGTCAGCGACCTTTAGGGGAATATGTAACCATTCCATTTAAGGAGTATGTCAGCTCCCTTTAGGGAAATATGTAACCTTTCGCCGTAATGTGAATGAGCTAGCGTCTTTTAGGGGCATATGACAGTATCCTTGAGGGGAATATGTAACCCTTTGCCGTAACGTGAATATGTCAGCGTCCTATAGGGGATTATATCAACGACCTTTATGGGAATATGCCAGCGTCCTTGAGGGGAATATGTAACCCTTTGCCGTAACGTGAATATGTCAGCGTCCTATAGGGGAATATGTAACCATTCCATTTAAGGAGTATGTCAGCTCCCTTTAGGGAAATATGTAACCTTTCGCCGTAATGTGAATGAGCTAGCGTCTTTTAGGGGCATATGACAGTATCCTTGAGGGGAATATGTAACCCTTTGCCGTAACGTGAATATGTCAGCGTCCTATAGGGGATTATATCAACGACCTTTATGGGAATATGCCAGCGTCCTTGAGGGGAATATGTAACCCTTTGCCGTAACGTGAATATGTCAGCGTCCTATAGGGGAACATATCAACGACCTTTAGGGGTATATGACAGCATCCTTGAGGGGAATATGTAACCCTTTGCCGTAACGTGAATGTGTCAGCGTCCTTTAGGGGAATATGTCAGCGACCTTTAGAAGAATATGTCAGCGACCTTTAGAAGAATATGTAACCCTTTGCCGTAACGCCACTATGACAGTGTCCTTTAGGGGAACATGTAAACCTTTGCCGTAAAGTGAATATGGCAGCGTCCTTTGGGGGAATATGTATTATATGTAATATACATACGTTTGCCGTAAAGTGAATATTCCAGCGTCCTAGAGGGGAATATGTAGACTTTTGCCGTAAAGTGAATATGACAGCGTCTTTTAGAAGAATATGTAGACCTTTGTCGTAACGTGAATATGGCAGCGTCCTTTAAAGGAATATGTAGACCTTTTGTCGCAAGGTAAATATGGCAGCGTCCTTTAGGGAAATATGTGGACCTTTGACGTAACGTGAATATGTCGGCGTCCATTAGGGGAATATGTGGACCTTTGCCGTAACGTGAATATGGCGGCGTCCTTTAGGGGAATATGTAGACCATTGCTGTAACGTGAATATGGCGGCGTGCTTTAGGGGAATATGTAGATAAACACACTCATATTTTTTAGTCGTGTGTCAACGGGTTTAAGTAAAATATATAGATAAATATATCTCATATATATTTGAGTCATAAACAAGAATAAGTTAACGTTCTATTTCAGTATGTTTGAAATGATTAATATGTTTACGCTACATACAACCTGTTTCAAGTGAATATGTTGAAGTTAAGCGTCAAGTCCGACATTCGTATACCACACGTAAACCGCAAAGAGGTATTTAATTCTAAGTGGATAAGTCATATGTTCTCCTTTCCTTAAAGCGTCCTTTCGAGTGTCTTGCTCTTACAAGGAAATTCCTTGATAAGAACAAGATGTTGGATATTGCAGTCGGAATACAAAAATGTAGAAAGCTGAGAAGGATCAATTGTTTTTTTATTTTTTCATTTCTCCACATCATAAAAGTCTTACTTTTATACCACAATATTATGTACAGTATCATACTTTTGATGAACTGAAAATTGTTTGCCAACGACTGTTTGAAGCAAAACATTGCATGTACCGAATCTGGAAAGTATTTTAGAAATTCTTTGCGAAATTTCAGACATTAAAACCATGTATGCTCTGTCTCAAATCTATATGTAATCAATAAGCCCTATCACGTTCGATGTGGTTGGGCTTTCTCACTGTTACAGCAAAAATACTTTCCTAATAATCATACCTGATATATTGGACGCATAACTGCTCTTAGATCGTTATAATGTACATATAGCACGATACCTCATAGGAATGGTTGGGACTGCCTCTGATGTGGGAAATAGATACGTCTTAATGATGAGGACAAAAACAAGGACAAAGGTGGCAACCGAGTGGAAAAGAGGCTTGGCTAAAGTAATCGTAGGAAACACGAGCTCTGGGTACGCGGATTCAGCCCAAGTCACGGACTTCTGCGTTCCCCCAGAGTTCATAGGAGATAGATTGCACCATTATGGTGTGCATATCGGCACGTCAGCTGTAAGAAAATTGTCAATGGTCGGTGATTTATCCATTGCATTCCACCCAGAAACTCCCCGCCGACCTTTGCTTAGTTACATATTGTTGGAAGACCTAACGTTCTTAAGTGTGACGTACGGGTACATCTATGCATCTACAACATATTGATGGAAGACAGAACGTTGCCAAGTGTGACGTACAGGAACGTCTATACATCTACAACATACTGATGGAAGACTGAACGTTCCCAAGTGTGACGTACAGGTACGTCTATGCACGCATACCATATTGGTGGAAGGCAGGACTTTCCCAAGTGTGACGTACAGGTACGTCTATGCACGCTCACCGTATTGGCGGAATGCTGAACTTTCCCAAGTATTACGTAGAGCTACGTCTATGCACGTATACCATATTGGTGGAAGGCAGGACTTTCCCAAGTGTGACGTACAGGTACGTCTATGCACGCTCACCATATTGGCGGAATGCTGAACTTTCCCAAGTATTACGTAGTGCTACGTCTATGCACGTATACCATATTGGTGGAAGGCTGAACGTTCCCAAGTGTGACGTACGGGTACGTCTATGCATCTACACCATATTGGTGGAAGACTGAACGTTCCCAAGTGTGACGTACAGGTACGTCTATGCACGCATACCATATTGGTGGAATGCTGAACTTTCCCAAGTATTACGTAGAGCTACGTCTATGCACGTATACCATATTGGTGGAAGGCTGAACTTTCCCAAGTGTGACGTACAGGTACGTCTATGCACGCTCACCATATTGGCGGAATGCTGAACTTTCCCAAGTATTATGTAGAGCTACGCCTATGCACGTATACCATATTGGTGGAAGGCTGAACGTTCCCAAGTGTGACGTACGGGTACATCTATGCATCTACAACATATTGATTGAAGACTGAACGTTCCCAATTGTGACGTACAGGTACGTCTATGCACGCTCACCATATTGGCGGAATGCTGAACTTTCCCAAGTATTACGTAGAGCTACGTCTATGCACGTATACCATATTGGTGGAAGACTGAACGTTCCCAAGTGTGACGTACGGGTACGTCTATGCACGCACACCATATTGGTGGAAGACTGAACGTTCCCAAGTGTGACGTACGGGTACGTCTATGCACGTATACCATATTGGTGGAAGACTGAACGTTCCCAAGTGTGACGTACGGGTACGTCTATGCACGCACACCATATTGGTGGAAGGCTGAACGTTCCCAAGTGTGACGCACGGGTACGTCTATGCATCTACACCATATTGGTGGAAGACGGAACGTTCCCAAGTGTGACGTACAGGTACGTCTATGCACGCATACCATATTGGTGGAAGACTGAACGTTACCAAGTGTGACGTACAGGTACGTCTATGCACGCTCACCATATTGGTGGAAGGCTGAACTTTCCCAAGTATTACGTAGAGCTACGTCTATGCACGCTCACCATATTGGTGGAAGGCTGAACTTTCCCAAGTGTGACGTACAGGTACGTCTATGCACGTGCACCATATTGGTGGAACACAAGTTGTTTGGCCAAGATTAGACTGCGCGCACAGCCACACGGGCGTTGTCCACCGCTTACTGTCATCAAGGTCCCGCGCACAGCCACACGGGCGTTGTCCATCGCTTAATGTCCTCAAGTTCCCTCGAACGGCCCACACGGGCGTTGTCCACCGCTTACTGTCATCAAGGTCCCACGAACAATGATAGCACATCCCTAAATCGTTGCTAACTTAAGGTTAATCAGCGGTCGATATGTGTATATCCATGGGATCTTTGTGGTTCCTAACGAAAAGATGCTAGGCCATTATGTAAGTAGCCTATATATACCGATGAGCGAGCGAAGTTTTTGTTTGTACGACATTAAGAACGGTCCGACAAAAAGTAGCAGATTTGGGAAGAAGGCTTCCGCGACGTCCTCTGCAGAACAAAGACGGGTTCGTTTTATCTTATTTATTAAAGGAAGGATCTTTCATTCCTACCGGTGAAGTTCTGTTGATCGGGGTAGGCCCTATGTTGAACTGCGCTCCAAGTAAAAAGACTCCACCATGAACGTATTATGGTGCATTTTAAGCAATAATGAATCCTTGAATTTTTGCAAGATGTATACGTTATGGCGCAGGATCAATGTGCTGGTTTATTGAAGCTTTAGAAACATGCAGCCCAAACCATGAAATGCGGGTTATGAGTAAATTGTGCAAAACAGACAATTTGAAAATGGTTACTTCAAATATTCAATAATATATGGATTTTATTTAAGTAGCAAAATATCCCGTGATGTCATCTGAACATTCCGTTGATCAACTGATTGATTGATTGATTTTTGATAAGTGTTAAACACTGCTACCAAAAATAGTTCTCTTACACAACCGCGGTCAGTTGTATTGATCGTGGAAACCGGAGGGCCTCAGGCTATATAGAACCACCGATAATCAGGCCTATACCCCTAGCTCTCACACTTTGTCCTATCAGTCAACAACAAAATGCTATGGGTTATGGGAATGATTCACAGCTGGACACTCTTGGTAGGTAAATTTAACATTCGCCATCACATGAAATACTTCAACACTGTTGCATGACAGTCTTTCATCATCACACATCACGCATAATGCCAACATGGGAGATAACTCAAGTCCAGATAGCCGTGCTACCGGCTGATGAAAATAAAATGGATTGTCTACAGTGTAATCTGCTCCACCCAAATGTATTTCATCTGTGACAGTGTAGTACGAAATGATATCGAAATCTGATCTTGTTGTGAAACAGTGCGTCTACTTGGACGGGTGGAATGCCAGCATTTTAGTAAACACAACATGTTATTGCGTATAACCATTACCAGTATTACAGAAACTATGCAGTTCTAGCACAGTAGACTACGTACATCGCACCTCGCGTTTGTGTAGACATCGGGAGCCTCTGGAACCGAGTGTATATAGTTCTGTACGTTTAATTATCTGAGTTCCTGAAGCTCAGATAAATAAAAGAACTATTAAAATTCCAGAGTGGCGTACTTGTGCCCACGTTAGTATTATACAGTGGCTATAATCAAGCTACTGTAGCCGACACACATGCATACATATGCCGTTATACGCATATTTAAATTAATGTACCGGTAGGCATGTATGTTAGTGAGAGTGAAACTTTCCCCCGTGTTACGCTGTCCTCAGCTGATAGATGTGTCAACACCTCGACACTTTCAGAACGCAATTAATGATCAAAACACATACTTAGACAGCAATTATATAGGCTCTATATTACCTAATTGGCAGCTCACTTAACGTGGCAAAGGGCGGGGGGGGGGGGGGGTGCAAAGGGTAGTCATAGTCAACCACACCTATGAAAGATTCTGATCTATAGGCCTATATTTGCAGATCAGTGCTTTGCAGAAATCATGTAGTAGCCTACTCCCATCATTTATATATAGTTACTTACTTTTCGGTTTTATGTGCAAATATTCACTTTCACTAAAATTAGCCACAAAAAAATGGAATTATATATATTCCGAAGAATGAGACTGGGCACTAATTCCCTTCCCCCATGTTTTGTGGGTCGCAAGATTCTGCAATGTTTGTGAATGACTACATATGTCCAAAAGATTACACTGAGTGCCTGACAAGGGCCTTAATGGTGTTGATCTGTAGTTGAGTACTTTCGATTCAACATGGCGACGGTGAACAGCATGTGCGTTCGGACAGCTCGAAATATATACAATTTAACCCGCTCTTTGACCTTCAGGCAAATCATTCCACTGCAGACGTAAGTATCTAGTACTTGCACACAAAAACAGTTTCTAAGATAACTTCAGTCAGTGCGCCAGGACCTGAAATCAGGGATGTGGATGTCATGAATTTGACATTGACAACTACAACATCATGAACATGGGTGGTCTTAGCTCTGTAGGGCTATGTTTATGTAGAAACGTAACTCCAGAGAGCTAGAGTGGCCTAACTACTAAAGACTGAACGGTTAACCGAACGTCTGAAACGGAATTGTAACAGTATATAAATATGCGTGTTGTGATATAGGCCTATACTGTGTAATCCCTGGCAAATCCACACTAGCCGAAAACGATACTCCTTTACAGCGCACGTCTCTCTGTACTTTTCGCTTTAAATCTCTGTGCCACCACTAATATTTTTTGTACAGAAATCTTGAACATCGCCGAGGTCATTGAGGTAATGGTGATGAGGCAGGAAGAAATGCCAGAAACACACAGAATCCACCTCAACGTTTGTCTCTAAGAATATTTTATACACATTCATTCTCTTTATTTCAAGTATGTACAACATGATTCTAACCAAAACCTAAAACAATTTCATTGTTGAATGCTGATTAAATTGTTCTGTGGGAGGACAAAAGTGATGAGGCTAAGCCTAAGCAAGCCTATGTGCATCTCACAAGCTCCAAAGGTAAAGCTTGTCTGGTGGTGGCAGTGATACAAAGTGAAAGGTAGAGACCACGCATTTGCTGTAAGGAGTACAGCCTAAAACTGGCCGATGTTTGACAAATTCCAATTCCAGTCACCATGCTTGAATGTATACTTTTCTCAGTTTCCATATACATGAACTTAGAACAGACTGATGAAGGTGACTGCCAGTGCTCACCAAAGGTGTCCTGTTCTTTGAACCTGTAACTTTATACAGCTCCTACGATATGATGTTTGGAGATCCTGTAGAGCTGTCATGGCATACCATTATCCCCTTTAATAAACAGAGTTGACAATTTATGAGTCGATCAAGTTCACGCAGATATTGACGAGACAAGGTGGGGGCTGTCACAAACTAACGCAAGTAAAAGGCAAGATTTTACGGTACTTGGTAAACTAAAAACACATCCTCGCATAGCCAGGTCTGTCAGCCCAGCAGTGCCATTAGTAGGTGCTGTAAAATCACAACCTGCGTGAACTCAAGAGATTCCTGAAATGCCAACTCGTCTTATAGTGCAGATGATTTTGCTATGCCTGGTAATAGTGGTTTTGTTCTTGTTAAGAATAACTGCTTACAGATCCATTGTACACTGCCACATGACTGTTATTACATCCAGATGTTTTGACTGAAAATATCGCTCAAGTTAACTTTCGTGTATCACACGATGATTAACATAAGCATTTGAGCTGTTTAACCTACACCAATGTGGATAGTCATGTGACAAAATATGGCTGGGCAAATAGGGGAGATAAAGCAGTCAAAATAGCTTTCAATTTGCACATTGTTTTATCATAGTTCTGGCTTGACAAAGGGTCATATTACCTCATTGTCGTACGGTAACCAGTTTATGAGGTGACACTGCAAGTTTGACCTACAAAATTGGGTTATCAGCCAACTGAAAATATTTTGTTTTAACCAGGAATTTATCTTTACAAAGAGAATATTGTCCTCTTAACTTTTTTCCGCTTTATTTCTCTTTCAGACAAAAAAGCATGCATACAAATTCCTCTGTATGTAATGTTGATGGCTGAATATTAGTACCAATATAAATAATGATAATGGTCAACAGAAGTGACTTGACTGAGCAGCCAGGGTACAAAGGTCCCGGAATAAACTGTTTGAACATTCCTTAATGGTGAAATAAATGTAGATTACACCTATATTATGCACAGATCATGATCAGTGAACTTTTCTGCTGTCATTTTAATTGCAGATGACAGTAACAGTAAGAAACTGCATGAAAATCCTCGTGCTGCACTGCGAATCAAAATATTTGCATATGTCTTTTTGTAGCAAACAGGTGGTCAGTGTTTGCATTTCTGTTGCTACCATCGCATGAGACACCATCAGGTCACGTGGTTTCATTTCCATTCCAATTTAGAACAGGGAATTTCAAGGATTTTTCGTATATTCCAAGAAGGTTTTCCAGCAACCTGTGGATGGCCGTGGGTTTTCCCCAGGCTCTGCCCAGTTTCCTCCTACCATAATGCTTGCCACCGTTGTATAAGTGAAATATTTTTGAGTACGGTGTACAACAACAATCAAATAAATAAATAAATCAAGATATTTAAAGTATCTGACTGTCACCTCCTTATCCCCATTTCAAGATCAGTTCTGAAAATTCATTGGTGGAAATTTGGACAACTGTTTATCATCACTCATATTAAAAATTCAAAATCCAGGCATTTCTTTTTATATTTCAGAAGTGCAAGGCTGAGATTTTTGACAACAGTTACAGAAACCAACAGTAAAGAAAACCGTAACGAAGCAAGCAGTAAGGAGAATCCAGCAGTTTCCCAATCTGCTACGGAAGGAACTTCAGACTCTGTTCTGAAGGAACAAGTCACCAAACTTGAGATGGAGCTGAAGGAATTAAAGGTAATCAAATTTTTTTTTCTAACTAGTTACCTCTCAATCATTTCCTTCCCCCTCCCCAAATCCAGCCCTATATCCACCCATTGTTCAGGTAATGCTGAGATAAAGATGTGAAGTAAGTCACCAAATAGATGACAGACTATCAAACTGCCTTTCCCAGCCTTTGCCTTTGAGGAGAATTAAATATGATTTAATTGAAATGTTAGAAAAGGATAAATGTTGAAAAGTAGAAGTATGATTCCTTGATGCCAGTTGAATTCTAACACTGAACAGAATTCGAATGCATTTCATTCTTATATGAAAAAAAAAATCATGAATAACAAAATGAAAAAATGTTTGTAGAAACATTTACATCAGCAGTCATCCTTTCTGCTCGTGATTTCCAGATTTCTTAGTTGTTCATAGTTAGACGAGGTATTATTACATTGAGATCATCAAATTGTAATCAGAAGAATAGGAAACTCACAATCAGTAGAGTTGCAGTAAGCTCGATTTAATGCACGTTTTACGCTAACACTCTGTAATTTCAACCAATACATACACGACCAACCTTTACCACCTGACAGAGCTTCGCCATTTAGTTCAGTAGTGGAAAATGATCCAAAGCTATACAATGTCCGTTTTTCCCAGGAAAAGGTTTATTTCCTATATGTTGTGAGAACTGATTAGTAAAGATTGTTAGTTTCTTCAAGATTTGAGATGATTTGGCGCTCATGAAGGCATTGACTCATAGCACAACACAGAAGGATTTTGTAGCAAGCAAGCCTGATGCTGCCCTTCTCAGTGTGCAATTACCTTAGCCCCCCCAAATTTCCCTGCAAAATCCCTTTTCAAAAATAATATATCCCTCTTGTCCCTGACAAAAATCTACCGGTATCATGTGGCAGTTGGCATGACAAAACCTATTCTTACTTGTCAACTACAGTAAAGTTTACAGTAGTCAGTCAGAATATCACTCAGGATCTCAACCAATATAACGCACACTACCATCTGTTTACATGTTAGTAAATTTACCTATTGAAAGATCAGTTTGGATGGATCAAAAAGCAAGCAGGAAATCTTGACAGTGGTGTGCATGTGGGAGCTGTAATATCAGAAAACTTATCACCGAAGTAGATGAGAAGAATCCTCATCTGGATAATTTTATTTGTGTAGTCAGTATTTTATTTGGTTTCTGTTTGACACCATACTCGACAATATTTCACTTATACCACTGCGGCAGTCAGAATTGGCAATGCTGCTGAAAACTTCATAAACAAGCATCAAATCCATCCTCTTAGACCCAGAAGTTTGGTCATTGTCGTTATTCAGTTATTTGCTCATCTGTAGGTCATTGGTATATCTGAAATGCTGTCTGATGGATACCAGTAAAACTGATACCCCATTGTGTAAAATTGAAGCTTTTTAAAGGGAACTACCATCAAAGCAGATAGTGCAGTGACTGCAGCACAAAACATAACACAAATTTCGCAGATTTAAAAAAATTACAAAAAGATATGGTACTGTCTTAGTTTGTGGTGCATTGGATGATAATAAAAGGTGAAAAGCCAGTGAGGTCACAGGTTTAAAAACCCACTTTCACTGCTGTGGCATTGCACCTAGAGCCTAGCCAACGTAACTGGCAAAGATTCAAGGCTTTTCCCCTATCTATGCTGTGTGTCAGTTATTCATTAACCTAACAACTGCTTTGTTAAGTGACACAGTCTTAAGTATGGTATCACACAATGATCAAAAAAGTCAGTAAATCAGAAAGTGTGTTAATCTAAGACCCATTTTTTTTTCTCCAGGATAAATACATGAGGTCCCTGGCGGAGACGGAAAATGTACGACAGAGATTGCGGAAGCAGGTAGAGGAGGCCAAGGTGTTCGGGATCCAGGGGTTCTGTAAGGATCTGTTAGAAGTGGCTGACGTGCTAGGGAGGGCCACAGAGAGCGTGCCACAGGAAGAACTGAACAAAAAACATCCCCACCTAATGAATCTGTTTGAGGGCCTGAAGATGACAGAGGCTCAGTTACAGCAGGTGTTTGGCCGCCATGGACTTGTACAGATTGTCCCCAAGGAAGGGGATAAGTTTGACCCACACTTCCATGAAGCCCTTTTCGAAGTGCCCACACCCGATAAAGAGACTGGAACTGTAGCAAACATTCAGAAGATTGGATATCGCCTACATCAGAGGACTCTAAGACCGGCCCTTGTGGGAGTGTACAGATCTACTTCCTAGCTTTTGTGCTAAGGCAGTGTAAAATTATGATATAAATGATGTCATTTTTGAGTCAAAAGAAAACCTGCCGTCTTCAAGCATCGGTGAGGTAACACATCATGAGACATACCAAAATACACTACTTCAGTGTGAGTAAATGAATATCTGAAGCAGCAGATTTCTATGTAAATTCATGACATCATCATAGGATAAATCGACTGTAATGATCATTCAACATTAATAGTGCTTATACTTGTTCGAGACAGTTAAATGTGAGCAGAAGGCTTTGTGAGATAAATGATATTTAAAAAAGTTTTATGCTGTTACCACCTGTCCTTTAATTTAACCTGATTCTGATATTTTTTGCTTTGTCAATTGTGCACTTAAATTGTTTAGATTCTGAAACCAAGTGATATTTTTGTACCTATTTGGTGCCCTCCTTTAACAACAGGTCCCATCCTTGAAACCTGTATTTGAGAATAAACTGAATAAAGTGGTAAAGAATTAAACTTAAGGTTAGGGTGTTGGATTTCAATGAAATATAAACCATAAATACAGTTGAAACCTTGTGTTTTATCACTTCATTGTATTTTTTAGATGTATAAAATTTGAATTATGAAGATTTGTATATTATGTGTAAAAGCATTTGTACAGTGCTATTCTTCTATGGTGTTAACAAAAGTTGACGGATGAAAATGTGACCTTGCTATCTAACGTCGTCTTCTGCTGTTAAATAAGTGCTATCAGTGCTAAAGTAAAGCTGCTTTCATTCACATGTCTGGGTGGTGGAGTGTGGAGACCGAGTGATTTCCAGAATTCTGTGTAAACATTGAGGAACTTGCTTTTAAAGTTGATAGCTGGTTATTGTTCTGTACACTGTTTTCACTAAACTCGGAATAAATCTTGCTACAGACAGATTATGCGTATCATTGTGGATATATTTGACGTGGACGGCTGTGGGACTGGCATAACGGAAAGATGGTTCTCCTTTTATAGTGAACTCTGAAGGTCGACGACACTGGGCAGTTACTTAATTCCTGGATCCATGCTTAAACGGTCAACGTGACCCAGAGATTATCGCAGTGTGTTTGGAGGAGGAGCCTAGAACACACGAAAGATAGATCCTGTTTGAACAAACATTCGCCAAAAAGGTGGATACCTGCAAGTCGGTGGAAAAAAAAAAAGGAAAGAAACGAGGCAACGAATTAGAGTAAAGCCTCCCACCCACGATATTTAGTGTTGATAGTACAGGTAAGCCGAAGCTAAAAGACGCATCGTGAAGCTTGTCGCGTAATAGCGAGGACCTGTCACGTGATCAGTCTGGTCATGTGACGGAGGCTGTACGAAGTTGGAGTTGACCTAATTAGCCAGAAGCCTGGGTGAGGTCGAGTGACGACGGGAACGGTGACATCTTGCTACACTTTCTTCCGCTATTGTCTGTGAAAAATGGCTGCACCTCTGCGTACAACATTGAGAAGGTTCGCGAGACAAGCTAATGGTAAGACAGTTGCGCAAAATTATGTTTGAATCCAAACCTTCCCTGCCGAACAGCTAGTTCCGTTACCGGGCCCAAACCGCCATGCTTGCTGCTCTATCTCGGCCTGTCAGTGATACTATTTGTACGTATGGCCCTTGGGTGACAGTGTAAGATTTTCTATCACAAATTGCGGGTTTATGTGGTGTATGTACATTGCGAAATTGTAATACATTTGAAGATTAAGGTTTAATATATGGTGATGTGCTAGGTGTGTTGTCACCTTGGTCGTGCAGCTTTGTGAATTATGTAATTGTTCTTGGTGGACAGGTAGTAAGGTTGCCTGAGAAGAAATTTTCCTTCAGTTTATAGCGATATAGGCGATGAGTGGCCTTTGTTAAAGTCTACATGCGGGTTTGAGTAAAACAATGGCTATGGTACCCATTTTAACTACCGGCAACTAGAAGAGACTTTAATGCCATGTTGTAGTTGCCTCCCTTTTTCGACATGCCATTGGAAATGATGAGAGAAAAGCAGTTGTTAATATTATAACGAGAGAGAGTCTGGCGGACCCGCCGGTGCAGCCTGAGACTCGGACCCTTATAGAAAGCTGTAAAATGCCTCCTAAGAGTATATATACTGAATACTTAAATACTGAATGATGAATTGTATTTTCATAGCAGAAAGAGTGACTAAGCTATTTTTATACACAAGATTAAGTTATATCAATTCATGGTAAGGACTGCTGGTTGAGTCTATCTTATGACACAATATAAACACACTGGAAGTATTCACACATAATCCTACAACTCTGGGTTAAAGCTTTGAAATAACAAAATCATCATGATTGATATCCCAGCATGGTGTCTCTATGATGTCAGCGTGTCAGAGTGGGCAAGCATGATCGATAACCCGGCATGGTGTCTGTATGCTATCAACATGGCTGGGTGGGTAAGCATCATGACTGATATCCCGGCATGGTGTCTATGCTGTCAGCTTGACTGGGTGGGTAAGCATCATGATTCGTGATGCCACCACACAAATGTCCTCTAATTTGGACACTTGTGGAAAAACCCAACCTGAACACAGGGTGTCCTTGTGATAGGGTGCGTTTATTATGCATTGTTCATGGCCATAAATGTGTCATGTCTGTCCGGCAATACTTATGTCACCAAACCAAATTTAAAACTTATGACCTACAAGGTGAGGGAGGTGAATTTCAGTCTCAGTCCAAAACTGTTCTTCTCGGACTGCGTAATTTTGGAGAGTGATGATTTATGAACTTCAAAAAATCACTCGAACATTCAAAGTACATGTATGCCCTAGGATTTAATTTTCCTTTTAAAGGCTAATGAAGAGAAGTGCCCAATAGCTCTCTAAAACCAAGAGGTTTTGAGGATGTTCTGCCCACATCATTTTCCCATTTGTATCACTTTTATGTCTCCCATGGAAACAGACTGCTGCTATAAACTGATTAATTAAGTTAACTTTACTGTTGAACCAATCAGGCTCCATGTCACAGTGTTGAGTGTTCGGGATAGTACAGGCAAAAACAAGCTAACCATATTGATACCAATACTTCTGTTGGGACTCCCCAATTTTCAGGTTGTGGAAAGCCTGGAAGATATGACTCTAAGGAAATGATCATCATTGTTATTATGGAAAATCAGAAGGATTGAATATGTGAAAAAGCAGGTCATTGTATGATTGACCAGTCACGGTACAGTGACCCTGTTGAACGGCAGGGTCAAGTCTAAATCACAGACCCTAAATAGTACATGTACATAGAACAAACAAGCCTGAATGGCTTTGTATGTGTGTTTTATAACCATGATAACTGAACTTGACATACCATACCTCGCACATAGCTGATTTGACATGCTACATGTTTGTGATTTACACATCTGGTCTGGATTCCACTGTCCAGAAACTGACGGTCATCATATAAGATATGTATGCAAATTTCTAAAGTTCAGCAAGTGAAAGGTGAATCGCAATGAAAATGGAAGACCTATTAGGTAAAAATTACATAGACTAAAATCCATTGGTCAGGTAAGGACACTTGAAATCTTCATATTTAACCTAAAAAGACTTGTCCAAATAAGAGAACAGTCCCCTAATATCTCAAAACATGATATGTGTAGGTGGACCTTGTGTGTGAAAAATGGAGATTGTTTCTTTTTTCAAACAGCAACCAAAGGGGCTATTTTACTTCTCCCCAACAAACACTATGCTTAGACTGGGATTAATACAACAGACTTAGATTAGGATCCAGAGACACCCTTCTTCAATGACGTAGTCATACTCAAATGCATAGTTTAATACTTTACACTGATGATTTAAAAGTGATTTTAATATTGCTATCTTATGAAACAACTTGATCAAACTTCAAGGGGGAAGAGTAGAGTTAACAGTGCATCATTTCAGTGTGTGATACAGATATGTGTGAGCTGCTATGTGTGAGGCCAGGGATTTATACGGATGTAAAGATCAGACAGTAAAACTAGATACGACATGAACCAGTACCAAATTCTTACATATTAATAATGGTTTGATGTATTTCTTTATTTTATTTTATTTTATTGGGGTTTTATTTTGGGAGGGAAACCCACAACAATCTGCAGATAATTAAGGTTTGAATTTTACTGATAAATGCATCTATCTTTTTCATGATTTACATGTAATATTTCTCAGAGAAATCAGCATCTCTTCTCATTGAAGTGTTGTATGTAGTATCTACAGTTTGAGCCATGTTCTGTCCATCACCTTCCAGTGTTTATCTACAAATTTTTATTTGACAAGGGGCATAGCAGTATGTACATAATGCACAGTAATAAAGTGTATATGTAGTCTTTTAAGTTGCCATGCTCTTTACCTTTTCAGGTGTTACCAGGCAGTTTGGATCCAAGGCCTCCAGTGGACCATACAGAGTTGCACGCCCCATACTGCTGGGCGCTCTTGCTGCAGGTGCAGGCATCTACATGACAAAAAAGTATTACGGTAATCATGTGAATGGTGTGATAGAAAGTGCCTTAGGCCCCGTTGTCCAGTCAGTGTCTGCTGCAGCATTACCTGAAAGCCAACCATCGGTTAGTATAAACATTGCCCTGCTAGAATTGTTTGTTTTCTTCACTGTTGACTCATCCATCTAAAAAAATTCATCTTTGTTTAAGCCTGATTTTTCTTCATTGTTTTTGTTTGTTTTCTGGTTTTATTTTGACTATAAGTAATACAGTTTCCAGGAATATCCATTTTCACCTGTGTCTCTGTAAAAATAGCAAACCTTTGAGACTTAATAAAAAATGAATAATAAATGTTTGTAAAGATCTGTACAGATCTAGAAAAATCAGGCTTTATTGTGACCTAGGACAGGTTATTAAATGTTAGTAAATCATAAGACAGTCCTCTTTGTTGTCCGTACAAACATTGATAATGCTTGAAAACTTTGCCTGTTTATTTGCCGTCTTTTGCTACTAATGTTTTCTATGCTAAATGTCCTGTGTTGTTTTTCAGGTGTTTTCTCAGGGGAAAGACCATGCTTTGTATCTGTGGATTCATGTCAAACCAACAGCCAATGCAAAAGAAGTTGCCAAATGTGTGGCCAAATTACAGAAGTATGTTGACCAGGTATCGGATCCAGCCTCCAGGGATGATGAGGATGAAATCTGGGCTGGTGTTGGCTTTGGACCCAACTTCTTTTCCCAGGTATTTCAAATAAAATTTAGCAATGACACACCTGTTTTCAGGACTTCACTTGTGGACATGGGGGCTGATTTAAATGCAGTAAATGAAGTTTTATCAGCGACGGTGGTGAGATCTAAGCGGAAACGATGCAAGTATAGTAGGTTCTCATGACCCATTCTGCTCAAGTTTTCATTTTTTGATGGGTTTTGTTTTACTTGTTCTTTCGGAGAAGACAGCAGAAACAATTGTCCATGCATGTTATCCTTCACTACATCATTTCACATTCAAATGCAAAATTTCATGTTTTGATTGGTCAGTTTTGACTGACTGGATTTATATGTGTGATCACAACGTGTGGAAGGTTGTGCGTTTCACCCTGAGCTCTGCCAGATATCCTCCCACCATAATTCTGGCCGCCATCGAATAAGTGAAATAAATCAAATGAATAAATTTATGATCAGTCTTTATCACTTGAGCCTGTCACATGTCATGCCATGAACAACATCTGTTTACCAGGTTACAGGTAGGAAAACTCGTCAGAATTACAACTACCCCCACCGCAAGGGAGCACTAGGGGAGATGCCCAGCTCTGGTAGGTAGTAAGAAGCATGTATACTTGTGTAGGCCTGTCACACTGACTTCCTCGTCTCACATCATCCAGTTAATGCTGCCGACTTTTTTTAATTGGCTATTGATTTTTTTCATCCTGACCAGGTGGAGACATTTTCATCCATGCTAAGTCCAACCAAGTAAGCAAACTGTTTGAACTGGCTCAGGTCATCCTCAAAAATATACCCAAGGATGCTGTTGCTTCACATGAAGATATTTACAGCTTTGTTTACCGGAATGGGCGGGATCTGTCTGGATTTATTGATGGTATGTAGTATAACTGACACATGACTTGTCACTGTCACACCAAATCATGTGACCTTTAGGATACATACATTAATGAGGAGTTACCTCAAACACATGACCATAATGCTACATGTACATGTGAAGAGTTCCATTCATGCCAATACATTAAAAACTGCGATAGTTAACTATATACTTTTTTATACCTATCTTTATGTACCTGTAGTTGACTTTTTTACACCTACCTCCATATGCCTGTAGTTAACTTTTTTACACCTCCCTTCATATGCCTGTAGTTAACTTTTTTACACCTACCTTCATATGCCTGCATTCCTGAAAGCAGGATATAATTCAAAATTGAATTTGCTTCAAAATGAAAAATTTACATGGATTTGTATGTGTTTGTATGGTACTTTATGTATGTCTGTGAAAAAACACTTGCTAGTTTGGTTTATTTTACGAAGCTGTGGCAGTACATGAATGTTTGCGTACAACTACTGTCTACCTGTATGTGATGTTTATATGACGTACTGATGGTCGACTAATGTACAATTGACTCTATACTATGTAGTAATCTGCATAATGTCCATGTATGATGCAATTTTCTTGTACCGTAGTAATTGTCAAAGATTTGTGTTCATCAGAAATGACATTTAACATTAATATTTGAACAGGTACAGAAAATCCTGCAGCAGATGAAGATCGACAGGCTGTGGCAGTCGAGAAAGAGACAGGAGGCAGCTATGTGGTAATTGTCTTGTACTGGAACTTGTACTGGAACTTGTACTGGAACTTGTACTGGGACTGGTGTGGCTGATACATGAAATAAAGAACATATCTGTTGATTACCTAGACCTGTAAGTTCAGTTTTGATTCCTGTCACCTGGAACATCTGGTTCTAGTAACAAGGAGCATGTACATGATTGCTTAAAGAAACCATGAACTTACCTCCTGCAATCATTGGCAGTGTATGCAGATTAAGAGGTTGACTTTAGCATCAGCAGAAATTCCATGTTTGTTGTTGCTTTTTTTTTTATTACTGAAATAAATGCGCTGTCAGACAGTTCCATGATGGAATGACAGTGATGTGAAACCAATTTTTCTACTTTTATTTCTACATTTTTGATTTGGAAAAAAATACAATGAAGATCTGATCAACAACATAATTATATTTGCAGATTACTCAAAAATGGATCCACAATATGGATGTGATTAACTCTGAAAAAGGTAAGAGTTGTAAAATAATGTAAGACTACCCATGTGTTGAGAAAGCTAAAATTGTAAATTTGAAAACTCATGATCATACTGATATGTGGAGAAAGCCAACATTGCAGAAAATTATGCTTATTAATCTAAATAAAGTTATCAACTCAAACATCTGAAATGCATTGTTTCAAAATGTGTGCATTATTTTGTCTCCCTTCTTATACCACCCTCAATGAAGTTAGGTGCAGGCGTACAGGAATCACCCTGTCTGTCTGTCTGTCTGTCCGTCTGTCTGATTGATTTTATCCATGCATCTCCTCTCAAACTACAGTGCTGATTTTGGTAAAACTTACAATACATTTTGCCTGTCGTCTGCACTTGTGCATAATTAAGTATTGCGGCAATCTTTTAATTATTTATTACCCCCAATTAAGTCTTTGCATAATAATGCTTTTCCATGTATACAGATTTTGTCCATACAACTCTTCCTAAGGTACTGAATGCATTTCCATTTCTAGTTATTATTTGCATAATTACTGAGGAAAATTGAAATGAAAGAAAGATAACTCTCGCTGCATTGTCATTGGTGTATCTTTATTTGTATACATTACAATGTTCCAGTGTTACAGTTGTACAGAAACACTAATCAACTTCAGTTCTTAATTTTTTTTTATGATTTGTTATGATGAACAATATTTTCTGCACTGAGATTCCTGCTTGTAGAAATTGACCTTTTCAGGGTTATCTCCCCTAACCAAGTTTTCTTTTCGCACCGCAGATAAAACCCTGGAAGGTTGGCTGGGACGCTCTCGTGCAGACAGCATTGAGCATAGCCGCAAATCCATTAGCTCGCATGTGGCCAGGATGACTGGAGGTAAGGTTAAGGTTTAATGAGCACTTGACTAAAAGTTGTGATGGTTAATGGATCTTGATTGAAGTTTAAAGAGTCCTTGAGTAGGTTTAATCTTTGACTAAGGTGTAATGATCCCTTTACAACGATTTAAGGAGTCTCTGTGTAAGGTTGAATTTGTAATATAAAATGTTTGTATGCTAGTGTGGACTTGAAGTTGGGAAACCTGGGATCAACCGAATCGGATCATACCAAAGACTTTAAAAATGGTACTTGTTGCTGCCTCGCTTGGTACTGCCTCACTTAGTGCTTAGCACTGAGAGGTTAGAGCAAGGAAACAGCACGAGTTGGCAGGAGGGGTGTCATATCTGGTGTCTTTAGCATGATGCTTCAGTGGTGGCAGCACTGTGGCGACATGGACTCGCCCTGTACATACACCTTTAAACTTTTTGTTGTTTTACTGAAAAATTGTTAAGCACGACATAAAACCTTATAAGCATACGTACACATACAGTTCAACTCCGGGTTAAGGCCAATTGATGTTCTGTGAGGCACAGAATGTGTGTAATCTACACAGTAATTGATGTTCTGTGAGGTACAGAATGTGTGTAAGCTACGCAGTAATTGGTGTTCTGTGAGGTACAGAATGTGTGTAAGCTACACAGTAATTGGTGTTGTATGAGCCACAGAATGTGTGTAAGCTTTCGCAGTAATTGCTATTGTATGAGCCATAGAATGTGTGATAGCTATGCTGTAATTGGTGTTGTATGAGCTATGAAATATGTGTGAACTACACCGTGATTGCAGTATTTTCTTCTTCTTCTACAGGAGCAGGTTTTCAGCAGCCCAAGCCTGTGCAGATCGTCCGTCAGTCTATGCCGTTTGGAAACCTGAGCGGCGAGTGTGGTCTGTTCTTCATTGGCTACGCAGCTTCCCCTGCTAACTTTGAGTTTATGCTGGACCGGATGGTTGGGGCTGGCGGTGACCCCCACTGTGATGACGTCATGAGGTTATCTACAAACGTCAAAGGCACTTACTGGTATTTCCCTGGAGCAGCCGAGCTGAAGAAGATGGAATAAACTCCCTCCCCACCCCCATAACGCAAACAGTCTCAAATTCATCTTTTATATCCATAGTGCAAAGCTTGACAAATGTATGCCCGTGGTGAAAGCGACATTTGAGTACTTTCAATAAAATTGTTAACCTCAAATGATTTATATGAAACCAATATAGGTCATTGTATCGTACGATTTTTTCATTGTCTTTTCTTGATCAAATGTGTTCTGTTGAGGTATGGGGTAGAACTGTAGAATAGTTTAAAGGCGTCAGTGAATGGCCTAATTCAGATAATACTACTAACCAATTCGCTATTTTGTTTTTCATTTGTTAAAGAATGTTTTAATGTTGCTCCTAATTTTTCGAGAAAATAAGAAAGTGAGTTATTACTTTTTGGAACAAATTACTCACTCCCCTCATGACATGAAAATATGGTGAATGGAAATGGAGGACATATAAAATCATATTTTCCTTATTAGAGAAAGTTTTTTCGTGAGATGACTGGTTACCACATAACTCGTATGGACGTGGATCCTACTGTTTTCCAGATGATTTTACCACATGGGTATTTTTGTAGAATGACAATTTTTTTATATCTTCGAGAAGAATCTTCTGACAATCCTACACTCACTGGCGATTCAGTGCTATGCATTTGTTGCAGTTGTTTATGTTGGATGTTTATTTTGGTTATCTGTAAACTTGTCCATTTTATATCTAAATAAAGCTCAGCAAACCTCAGCCTTGGTCTTGATTTACTGTCACTGTCTAGTACAGAATTACACAATACCGGAGATCAGGAGAAAGGCATGTGATCAGAAATGAAAACACATTTTCGAAAGAATTTGATGTCTGAAGTATTATTGGTCGAACTGTTGTAGCTCTATATACTTTGGTTAGCACAACGTAATGACCCATTCTCTCACCAATGCTGTCGCTGTGAGTTCAAGTCCAGCTCATGCTGGCTTCCTCTCCGGCCGTAAGTCGGATGGTCCCTCAGCATCCTACGGATGGTCGTGGGTTTCCTCCGGGCTCTGTCCGGTCTCCTCCCACAATAATGCTGACCGCCGTCGTATAAGTGAAATAGTGCGGCGTAAAGCACCAATCAAATAAATAAAATAACTGCGAAATTCTCAAATGAAAGAAATGTAAATATATATTATAGTCATCAATGTACTCAGACGACACTCACCAATGTGATCGCTGCGGGTTCAAGTCCAAATGATGCTGGCTTCCTGTCGGCAACCTACAGATGGTCGTTGGTATCCTCAGGGCGCTGCCCACGGTAATTCTTCCCGATATTGTGTAAGTGAAATATTCTTAATTATTGTAAAACTACAAATAATAAGTGTGCTCACATGTCTAAGGTGCAGGTGTAGCTTACCATAACCCGAGTGTACACGTCCACGTTCAATGAATGGGAAGGCAAGGTTAAGGTAGATGTTCAGGGGGCGGTATCTTGTCAAGTACTGCATTATTGAGCTCAGGTTTTGCAGACACGTGGTCTGATGTAGAGCACAATAGCGCAAGGGGGATGCTCTATCCGTGATGCACCATGTGTATATTAACTACAGTTAACTACAAAATTAAAGATATTTGTGTGTTAGAATCAAGGTTAATGTAAATTTCCATGGCGGTAGACAATATCTGACGTGTGTGCATAGTGCATACTGATTATCGTAAATTACAAAACTCACGACTTGGTCCCGTGTATATTAAAATCAGTGTTAAGGTAACGAAATGTTAGTGGTCGTAATTAAGCAAATGCTGTTCCAGAATTGCATAAATGTAAATCTTAATAACATGAAGTGTTTGCGAACGAATTGCAACTCCACAAACTCACTGCATGTAATTTCCTGCTGTGGTTGTAACAAAATCTACATCGGTGCGACGGGGATACACACTAAGAAACCGAACATACTGAAAGCTCTGAAATGTGCCTGACACATTCAACTAAAACTTTTTTTAAATACGGCAAACGTGTCTCCAGGAGAAAGTAAGGGAAAATGCGTTATTAGAAAGGTAAGCCTACATTCAACCGATGGAACAATGGTCTCAGCGGAAAACATTCGGCCTATCTAGTTCCACACGACACTGAACTTATTTATTCTTTATTAGATTTATTAATAACCTATCTAATTCTTAAGTGTACTCCCCTGACAAATATAGGATTATCTGGTGAATTTCTGTTTAAACATGTTCCTGTCGTTCTCTGTATATAAAGGTTTGGTATAACTACATTTGTCGTAAAGCGCTTCGAAAAACGGCGAAAGCGGTAAATTAACGTGCATACTTCAAGAAGAATACTTCACTGGATCGAGTTTGACATGTTCCACACACATACAGAAGCTGACATCTATCATAGGGCGTCTTCGCATGGGTGTAATTTAACTCTGAATAAGTCTTATCAATGGTTCTTGCCTCTTTAATTTGCCCAATTTGATTGGGGAGTTAAACGGGTACCTGTTTACATCACAGAGCCGTCCCCTTACAGGCTTATGTATGCTATATGGGTAAGTAGGCCGGGTAAGTGTAATGGCCCGTGCTCCACATGCTTCAGCTCGCTACGCTACCACTATGGTAATCCCTTTCAAACATACTAGTTATGATAACTGTCTTAAGCTACACGCACATGCGGACGCCATTTAGTTATGCCTTTTGAGTACGGCTTTTCTAACTAAGAACTTTTGTATGCGAACAAATGTTTTTCCCCAAAGAAGGGATAAGAAGTACCTGTGACTCCTAACATGGCAACATGACAAATATTTTACTCGCGACTGAAGCGTGTGCCTTCAGCATTAAGTATCGACCAGTAATACCAACTGAAGGCTACGAAGTTGCCTGGTGTGTCAGCATATAAAAGGTGAATCGCAACGCTAGTTAAGAGATTTCGATTTTAGCAGTGTTGAGGTAATGTTTTTTGTCGATCTTGATACGCATAATTTAAAGATTTTTCGAAGGGTTATCATTCACGAATATGCTTTAAATGAACTTATCCCAGATAACTACACGATGGCCTACAGGTGTCTCCATGTAGCAGGAAGGTGCGGTTGTCTACAAGCATAACTTGTACTACCTGGAATGCTACCTGGTGCATGGTCTACAGTAAAGGTAGGACATCAGACATGATACTGCTTTAGTCTCTGCAATAAGAAAACTGTGGGTGTTACCAGATACTACATATACAATTGTACCCAGGCTATTATAGTGTTCTATCTTTTCCATTCTGCTGACCGCTTCGGTTGTCTAATTATTACTTATTAATGACAGTTTCTGATTATATGTGACGTTTCTGTCAGCTATAACATGTTCTAACATGTTAACATCTTTACTGGGTAAATAATGTCAGAACCGACATTGACATAGTACCTATAAATAAACTTTTGCTCGGAATTTTGCTCACTTATCCGCCTACCAACTTTAAAATGCCATCAAAAGAAGATTGCACAATTTTAGCGCTACCATGCTTGGCTTGAACTGTCTCCAGTTTATGGAATATAGGGCGAACTGATCTTACCACATCTTACCAGTTCGCTGTTCGATAAAAGATGAAGTTATGTGAAGATGGACAACATCATAATCACAATAAAGCATTTTCTTAGCGACGCTATATAAAACTGCTTTCGATTTTCGATTTCCTTGACCTAACAGTCACATCATTTCAGCATGTTCGTTTATTATGTCATGATACATACGTACTTCCTAGTGCTTCCACGCATTAAGGCCATCATTACATTTGCATACGGGCGTTTAATATCCAATAACATGGGCATAATTATAGCGCTAATAGCTTTACACACTTTTGAGAGGGGTCAGTTTCACATTGCTCTATGTCAGATGTATTTCCATAACAACGATGCAAATGGACGTGGTGTTGAAAATGAGCTTTGCTCACAGTGAGGTGTTGTGTGGATGTACTTGTGTAAATACCAAGATCATCAGTCTGCTTCAGATACAAGGTTAGGTTGGCTGTTCAGCGCACCGGTCACGGATTGATCGTCCCGGGGCTTGCCGTGGCTGTGTGTGCTGGATTAAGAACACATGCCCTCCCCTAACATAGACCATTATTCAGGTGGACAGGTATGAGGTGGCCTCCAGCCCGTAGGCATCAGTCTACCTTTCTGCCTTTCACCTGATTCTCTCGCAATCACCTTTACATCCCCGTCATTGTGTTACAGGTGTTCGACGTCTAAGGGGCTGTATAGTATCACTGATAATTGGTCAGGACTGATTGTCTAAGGGGGACACAAAAGCGTCATGACTCCCTCCAGGTCAATGTCTCTCTGGACAACAACAGCTGTAGTCATTCTGTAAGTATATCAATCGTGTTTTGATGTAATATTAGCTATGAAAGCATGTTATTCACGATTTGATGTTATATTAGCTATGTAAGCATGTTACTCACGATTTGATGTAATATTGACTCTGTAAGCATGTCATTCACGATTGGGAGTAATATACCCTCTATAAGCATGTTATTCACGATTTGATGTAATATACCCTCTTTAAGCATGTTATTCACGATTTGATGTAATATGCCCTCTGTAAACATGTTATTCACGATTTGATGTAACATGCCCTCTGTAAACATGTTATTCACGATTTGATGTAATATACCCTCTGTAAACATGTTATTCACGATTTGATGTAATATGCCCTCTGTAAACATGTTATTCACGATTTGATGTAATATACCCTCTTTAAGCATGTTATTCACGATTTGATGTAATATACCCTCTGTAAGCATGTTATTCACGATCTGATGTAATGCAACCTGGGTATAAGTGAAATATTCTTGAGCACGCCGTAAAACACCAATGAAATAAATAAATTCGATTTAATATACGCTCTGTGCGGATATCATTCTGCACGATTTGATGTAATATACCATCAGTACACGCATTCGTGTATGTATACCATAGGGTACCACTTTATGTAGTATCTAGTAGTATATAGTCCACAAACTATATATGCCATATTTTGTATACCCGCATAAACCATGATTCTGCTGGTGAAGTAATAATACCCGAGGCCTGGCCGCTTTGCATGGTTAGTTAGTACTATTTAACCGTTCACACGAATAGTTGTAATAAAACCCTATCTCAGCTAAATTAACAATTTATAGATAAAATAAGCATCTGGGAGACTGGTATATGGCATATAGAGGGTTTACAGACTGGATTCAAACACTGTGATTTATATCTACAACGATAAAGACAGTATTCAGAAAGGGCCTCGAAATATATAGACAGTCAACCTATAATTAATTTTGTTGTTTGATACAATATGGTTCATAAGTTCATATCAAACACTGTGACGTTAAATTGCGATGGCGAAAGCAATCCAAATACTCTGAACAATTCACATACATAATACTTTCTGAACTCGACATGCTATTGGAGTGATGATCAACCAAAGCTAAAATTTCATGTTTTCATTGTATGTGTGCCACACTGGTATTGAAATATAAATTAGAATTACATTTCAGAACACTTTTGAACTATCGCCCGAGGAACTGTTGGGACACAGTAAGAAGTAGTATGGCTTAGATACCGTCGCTTGTGTCTTCTTCGTGCCAGACAACATTCCGTTTAAATATCATCTATAACTCGCTGCGATATATGCCATAATACCTGTCACAAATCGATTGTGAATCTTTTCTGTAGCTGAACTCCTCATAATTGGACGGTCACACCTCTTATTCTCACCCAGTGTGATGATGATCCAGTCAAAGAATCCACCTTTCTCTTGTCTAATAATGGCTTGTTAACTGATTAACATGGCCTCTTGGGCATCGAACAGACACGCCCTGAAGCTTTTCGGGTATATGACCATGCAGTTGTTTAGGTTTCTACGTGGATGTATCCGTTTTTGTCCACCATGCCATGAGGTTTGTCAGGTGCCGGGCGAGGTAACTGGCTTCTCGGTGGCTCTGTCCGGTTTCCCACCACACCATGAGGCTTGTCAGGAACCGGTCGAGGTAACTGGCTTCTCTGTGGCTCTGTCCGGTTTCCCACCACACCATGAGGCTTGTCAGGAACCGGGCGAGGTAACTGGCTTCTCTGTGGCTCTCTCCAGTTTTCCACCACACCATGAGGCTTGTCAGCCGCCGATTCCTGAGTTAAGGTCATACGTTTCGTTGTCGTGCCCTCTGTATTGGTTGAGCTCACATGCTTAAGGGTGTTTGATATTTCATGTAGCAATCGTATTGAGTATCACCAGCACGTTGTATACGCTGTGACATCAAAGACACTCCTATGCATGTGAAGATTCCTGCTGATCTTTGCTGTAACCAGTTCCTAGTTATGGTTGAGCTAACGACTACAGAAGAATACACATATATAAACAAACCTGAAGCTTATGTCTGAATGACCTTAGCTACAACAGATTTGCCGCATAAAAAGAACCCTTATAGTTAAATCTGAATACCCTAAGTAAAGTTCCCAGTTAGAAAGTTATCCTTCGAAACTCCCTGAACTCTTTTTTATGCGTTCATTTTGAATCCAGTCTTATACGATATTGCTTAGTATTTAAAGGTTTTCTTCTTTTTCCTCTTCATTAATGCAGTTTTATAGGAGAACAGCTGTTTACAGTAACTCTACATATACTGCATCGCCATTTCTAAGTGAAATTTACTAACAAACACTTACGAACACATCTCACACTTTATGTAGACTGGAGCTAAAATAACTGTTATATTAGTCCCCGATATACGTCATTCATTCAACCAACCAGTCCCTGTAAGTTTTGACCTTGTTATAGCCAGTTTACTTTACATAATTAATTACATCCAAATCACTAATTAAAATGCAGTACAAATCTGGAATCAAATGCAAGTAGTTATAGGGTGTCACGAGAATGCTGCGTATTGGATGAATTCGAGACGTAGGTTAAATGTATGACTTGGGTTTGAATCCCCAACTTTAACAATATTTTGTATTTCTTATCCAGCCTCTTTGGGGATATTGTAGACTGTGCGAATCTTACAACACCTATAGAGGATATTCTCGATCGCTTGTTCGTACAAAACTACTACAACCGGGACTTAAGGCCTAGAGCTAACATGGGTAAGTTGATTTGACTGTTAAGTTTGAATGTTCGCGAATTTGTATTGTGTTGACAGGCTATATCATTTGATGGTGACCTGGTTTACATGGGCTTGGTTTCAAGATGTTACGATATCTAATTTTTCCTTGCGCACAACGTACATTGTGATGAGATTGTGTTGCGTTTAATTGTATATGGCCTGTAATGTGTATTGTGTTGAGATGCTAGATCATATATTTGTACCTTGTCTACAACGTTTATGGTGTTCAAATGAGCGTTGTATCATCTTTAACATGTATTCTGTGTACATGCTACAGCATTTAATTGTACCTTGTCCAGAACGTATATATATAGGATGATATAACATTCATCGGTGTGTCGTCTTGAATGTGTCTGTGAATGTGTCCAGATAGTGTAACATTTAACTGTGCATTGCCCATAACGTATATGGGATGATATATAGCATGTAATTGTGTATTGTCTAATGTGTACTGTGTCGAGATAATTTAATTGTACCCTATCTAAAATGCCTTTAGTGTTAAAATTATATAGCATTTTCTTTTATGCCGTCTTTAATGCGTATTGGGTCTTGTCTGTGACGTATATAGTGTCGAGATGGTATAACATTTTACTGCATTTTGTCTATAACGTATATGCTCTGGATATGGTGTAGCATTCGGTGGTGTATTGTCTTGAATGTGCCGTGATGGTATAACATTTTACTTTACCTTCTCTATAACGCATATGGTGCTGAGATTACATATCATGTACTTGTGTATGTTTTTTTTGCTTTTTTTTTTGGTTTTTTTTGTTTGTTTGGTTTTTTTCTTTTTCGTTTTTTTTGTTTCTGTTTTTGTTTTTTGTTGTTTTTTTTTTTTTGTATTATTGAACAATGTCAAAAATATTTCACATATTGTGTTCTAACGTATTGAATGTGTGTCCAGATAGTGTAGCATTTTAACTGTACCATGCGTTCAACGTTTATGGTGTTTAAATGGTTCACCTGTGTCTTGTTTTAATTTATACAGCGTGGAGATGTTACATCATTAAACTGCACCTTGTCTACAACGTATATCGTGTTGAGGTCATAGGGCATACTGCTTTGTATTGGCTTAAATGTGAATGCGTGTGCTTTGAAAATGTTGTAGCATATGTATCTTACGATGTTAAATGTTAATGAGGTCTGTGGCCTGTCGTTTGAAATCTATAAAGGCTACCAAAGGCTTTCTTAATCGCTCTGATTACGATGGCAGCTGATCTATTTTAACTTAATATAGTTTGTTTTCTTCCTTAGAACAATTAGCAATTGTATCTGTAAAGATTTGATAATATCAAACGGCTATATACAACATAATGTTATTCACAAATGTAATGCTAGCATTTCCATTCTCGACATGACCTGTACTACAATTTTTTTTATAAATTTATTTTCTAATTATACACAAAGGCTTGCCATATTCTGCCATGTTAAGTGATATGTAAAATCTACAATATTTACTTAACAATGTAGTCTGGCCTTTAAAACAGTTTGTGTGAAGACAATTGCTGCCGTAGTGCTTTAATATTCCATGTATGTTATCATGCCTGGAAGACGTACATGCCGAAATGAAAGTCACTGTACTTCTATTTCAGACAAAGGGCTGACTGGTAAATATATCAGTGTTTTAATATTGTAGAGTGTGTCGAAGATAAACATTACAGAATTTCATTTGTGAAAATCTTACAAAGGGATTCAAACTTAATAATGTTTGGCACAATTTGCAAATATAAAATTATGTAAAGAGTAATAATATCGAATGTTGCTGTTGTATTAAGAAAGGTTTTTGTCAATTTTTCAATAAAGTTTTGCCAAGGATTTTTTAACGAATAAAATATAGGAATGTATACAGTAGAACAGACTAGCTGTATATTATTAGATATGTTGCCTTTAGGACAGCTGGATTTTTGTCCGACCCAAAATAACCAGACCCGTGTCTATCTGATATGGGCTGTATGCTTTTTGTAGTTTGCTTTGTAATAATTCTAGACTAGATGCAATTATTATTAATTATATTCTCGTGTGTAATTTGTATTGTTAAACTTTGCCCATATTACGAGGTGCACCTTTTGATACGTCTTCATTTCAAAACATACAGAGATCAACTGGTTATGTGTATTCACATAATATACTGATATTGAATGAAAACCAAAACTTATAAAAAAGGTAAAAACTGGACGATCTATGTTCTCTTTTACTATGCCTAAAACAAATCATTTGCTTGGATTTATTCTTTCTTGAGAAAGACCAAGAATGTCGAGTTTATGACAGGATTATCTTCATGTCTTAGCTGACTCGGTTTCCTGTACTGCTGCTAAGGCGTTACCAGCTTGTCAACAATAGTTTACACTTTTCGCGTGCCCGGAAACCACAAATGAGATAAAGCAATACTCCCTACGAATACAATATATCCCAATCAAAATATCCAGCTAGACACTGCATGTCTGCTGGTTTAAACAAGTTCTCGCCACGATACGACTGTAAACTTACCCAAACAGTTTTAAGCCATAGTCATTGAATCATTTATTCTAGACACTGTATAGCAAACCTTTTGCACATTTGCATTGTCTTTATGGAAACGTTGAGTAGTTCAAATTCTTATCTGCGCCAGGCATAAATATTGTGAAAGCACGTCCTTATATCTATATTCTGTCTTGAAACTATTTTTCATACAAATCTTTTGATCACCCTCGTGTGGTTCTATTTAACAAGACCTGGTCAGACATAGATTCAGCTTGTCCGTGGAATCCTCCATCAGCAAATTCAACGCTGAATTCAGTCAGATCTTATGGTGGCACGAAAACAATAATTCTAGATGGGTCACGTTATTTGTGACGATCCTTGCCAACAAACATTCAGAGACTGTCTGGTGCCGTTGATCGCAGATCGCCGTCATTGTTGTGGAGACACTACCTTTATATGTTCGGTCCGTATGCAGCCATTGTCTATAGAATGGCCTACAGCTGAATTCTGAGCAGGACAACATCCGACATTGTTTGAGAAATCGATAAGAAATTTATGCCATCTGATGGCTCAGGTGCTCACACGAAGTGTTCTTTCGATATCAGTAAATTTGCCGGAGATGTTTACGTTTGTCTCAATTATTTATTGCACTAAGCCATATTGGTGTTTCTACACAACAAAGCACATTGGATTTTCTGAAAATCTCTCACCGAACCGAACAGTTATGTTTTTTCTCCCTGTGCTTTACGCCTATTATATTAGTTGGTCGAAGTGATATTCGCTGGACAAAAGTATACACGATTGTCATAAAATTCGCCGTCTTCAAATCACGGTATATACAGTTATTGCCTTCTTTCATGACAACGGGTTGCGTACACCCAAGTGGAGATCCCACAAGGACGGGATTATTGTAATGTATCAGTGTAACCAGATTATGAGACAGAGTAATGAGATATGACCGACGTAGAAAAGTGTAACAAACTCACGACAGGGCTGGCACTTTTCCAGTCGAGTGGAGGACAATAACAACATGTACATGCAGTAAGCTGATTAAACTCATTATAAATGCTTATAACGATTTCTATGTCACCTGTTGTCCTTGCTGATTATTGACATATAGTTATGAATTGTCCGTTATGGCAGACATTAAAAATAATGCTTGCAAATTATACATCTGACTGTGGTAATTATTTGTAACGATTCTGTAAAGTTTTGTGTATTCGTTATGTGTGTCATGCCATGCCAACATAATGGAAGACAGTTGAATTCCCAGAAGGTTTTCTTAACTTCTGGCCTTCCTTTGCAGTAGTACGAGGGAAGGTCAGCACGATGATCGTGAGTTTCGCCCTGGTTCTGCCCGATTTCCTCCCACCATAATGCTGGCCGCCATCGTATAAGTGAAATATTCTTGAGTACGGCGTAAAACATCAATTAAATAAATAAATAAATCTTTTCTTCCGCCTTTACATATGCTTAAAACTTTTGAAAATCATACGGGCGTTTGAGCTCTTAAATTGAAAACAGCTTTGCAAATCTCTGTGATGTTGCCTGAAAGTACTGAATGAGGGTAGTGAGTGGAAGGAATCAAAGTTTTCCATCCCCACCGGGCAAATGGCCGGTACTGCTCGTATGTTAAGAGCCTGGGCATGTTATCCTAATGCGAATGGAGGTTTTGGCGAGATGAAGTGAGGCAGTCAACTGGACCGTTATCTGTGCTCATAACGTCATTGATAAGTTTAGCATGTTCAGTAGTAATGGGTGGCTAAAGCACTGTGGCATGTTTCCTGTCATTGCCAGTGTAGATGGCTCTTGGCGAAGGATTGGCTGGAAACTGGATGCACGTGTGCCCTGAAAGCAATTGTCAAGGTCATTTAGGGTTAGGAAGTCATTGCAATAGAATATATACGGAAGCATGGTTACATTAGAGCTCCATTGCCCGGAAGTTGCCAGCGGGCCCGTGGTGGTAAAGGTAATCGATGTGAAGTTAGTTTTCTAATGTCTTCACTACATGACGGGAACTGTACTGAAGTCAACACGAGATAATGAACAGCGATGTGACGATTACGATCGAACCATTGTTTATTTTATTGCTACGAAGCTTATTATTGGATTTAACTATAGATTTGCTGCATTGTCAAGACACGTGCATCGCTTGTTTCGATCAACAGTATAAACACTGTATATAAACTTATTACACTTGGTATTTAGAGAAAAAAATATACGAAAAAATTAACATGGTTTGCTGTATTTTTCATTTTCGAAGCTAGACATTTGATTACTCATTAGCTAGAGCGTTCAGTGTAAAGTATGAACGTTCTCTGTATAAGTAGCACTGCTCTCCCAGCTAGGTGATTTTTTTTAGATTTCTATGGAAAGAGTTCAAAGTGTTTAAATTCTGGAATTCTAAGGTAGGTTTATGGACCATACTATCAGTGTTTGGGAACTCAGACGTCACAGGGAGTTTTTCCAACTCTAATCACGACACTGAATGCCAGAACAACTCTTTTTACTCATGAATAAAACATTGCTAAAGTAATGTTCCCAAAATTTCCTTTCTTCTAGTAAAAAGGTGATGTGATGTCGGAGTTCGTAGATACCGTCAGTATGGCTTATAAAGCCCACCATAGTATTCAAATATTTAAATGCCTTTCACCACTCTTAAAAAAATCTGGAAAAAATGAAAATATTTATACGCATAGTTTTCAGTTGTCCGTATGATGAATCTTACTTCATATTTTGGCTTTCTTTTACTTTAACAGGATATAAAATTATTCCCCTGGAATCTAGTTTTCCATGGTCACTGTAATAAACATTTGATCTTTGTAAAAGCTAGTTTCTGAATAACAGCCATATGTAACCGTCTTTAACTTTGAGTCAAATCTTCAATTTTGTATTTGGAAAAAAAATAATTGTATAGCAGTGTATAAAATATTAACTAAATATGCTTCAGTTCTAATTGGTCTCCATACAACTACAATGGTTGCAGGATTTTATTAAATTCGTAAATATATAACAGGACTTATTACCGGTATTAGCAAACACACTTTTGACAAACCGGGCCCTTTAATCGCGATCAACTAATGACAGCTTTCTGTAATGAAAGCTATGGCTGAGATTTAGAGGTTACGGTTCAGCCCACGTTATGAATATCGATCGTATAGGTGTCAATAAAACACAGGTTTTACTAACAGGTATGTATGTGTCTGTCTATAGTTTCTAATTAACAGTTATAGCTGTGTGTTAGAGCCCCTTGTTTACTAACAGTTGTATGGGTGTCCTCAAAACGTAGTTTCTGATCAGCAATTATAGATTTTTGTACAGCCCACTTTTTACTAACAGTCTTGGAGGTCGGAAAACACCATTTCTTACTAGCAGTAATAGATGTATATAGAGCCTTACTTACAAATCTATAGCTGTATTAAAAATGTATGTATTGACCAGCAGCCATAAGTATCGGTAAACGATATTTGTGGTAAGATGGTGTCTTTAAAAACTAAACCATAAAATGTATGAGTAACAGCAAGCAACACCAATATCTGGTTCTAGGAGATTGCACTAAGTTGACCTATTGCTGAGTTTTTTCACTTTCTATACAGATGAAACAACGTTCGTTTCCATCGGCTTCTACGTACAGAGTTTGAGTAGTATCAATGAGATACACATGGTAAGTATAGATTTACACGATCCCAATCTCATCGTCCTCAGTCATTACGCCGGACATGTTTTGTGAAGTTTTAAATTTAATCATTTAAAGCACAGGTACAGTTATGAAATTCAGTGTTAACGTTTGCAATCATTTTAACGCAGGTACATTTGTTTAAAGAAAAATATATTTGTTGGGAATTTCAAATCTGTAATAGAAGTAATATTTGTCCTCAGACTAAACTGACTATAGATGACAACAGTACTGAATGCCATATTGAGGCTTGTTAAGACGCTGTTGTAACGTCTGTCGTCCACAGCAGTACACGCTGGACGTGTATTTCCGCCAGTCCTGGAATGACCCTCGATTAAAGTTTAACGACACGGATAAACCCATCAACACGGGACCGAACTATGCGAATAAACTGTGGCTACCAGATCCATACTTCATGAACAGCAAGGAAGAGACGTTTCACACAGTTACACTTCCGAATGTGCTGCTCCGGATCTTCCCCAATGGCGACGTGTTTTACAGTCAGCGGTAACAGTGAACTGTTCTAATACTCTGAAACTACACAGTCACCCACACTACTGCCAGCTGCTATCACTAAACAGTAAAGTGACTAACATTTGGCTTATTACTATCATTGAACAGTAAAGTGACTATAATCTGGTTAGTTACTATCATTGAACAGTAAAGTGACTAACATCAGGCTTGTAACTATCAGTGAGCAGTAAAGTGATTAACATTGGTTTGTTACTATCATTGCATAGTGAAGAGACTAACATCAGGCTTGTTACTATCACTGAGCAGTAAAGTGACTAACATCTGGTTTGTTACTATCATTGCATAGTGAAGAGACTAACATCGGGCTTATTGCTATCAGTGAGCAGTAAAGTGACTAACATCAGGCTTATTACTATCAGTGAGCATTAAAGTGACTAACATCGGGTTTGTTACGATCATTGCATAGTGAAGAGACTAACATCGGGCTTGTTACTATCACTGAGCAGTAAAGTGACTAACATCGGGTTTGTTACGATCATTGCATAGTGAAGAGACTAACATCAAGCTTATTACTATCAGTGAGCAGTAAAGTGACTAACATCAGGCTTATTACTATCAGTGAGCAGTAAAGTGACTAACATCGGGTTTGTTACTATCATTGCATAGTGAAGAGACTAACATCGGGTTTGTTACTATCATTGCATAGTGAAGAGACTAACATCGGGTTTGTTACTATCATTGCATAGTGAAGAGACTAACATCGGGCTTGTTACTATCAGTGAGCAGTAAAGTGACTAACATCTAGTTTGTTACTATCATTGCATAGCGAAGAGACTAACATCAGGCTTATTACTATCAGTGAGCAGTAAAGTGACTAACATCTGGTTTGTTACTATTATTGCATAGTGAAGAGACTAACATCAGGCTTGTTACTATCACTGAGCAGTAAAGTGACTAACATCGGGTTTGTTACTACTATTGCATAGTGAAGAGACTAACATCGGGCTTGTTACTATCAGTGAAGAAGAGTAAGGTGACTAACATCAGGCTTGTAACTATCACTGAACAGTAAAGCGGATACCATCAGACCAGTTTATATCATTGAATGCTGACATGACTATAATTGGACCACTTATTATCACTGAACACTGACAAATATCATCGGGCCAGTTACTGTCACTGAATACGGACGTGACTATGAACGGGCCAGTTACCATCATTGAACCTTAAAGTGAATATCATATGGCCAGTTGCTATCATTGAACACTGACGTGAACTGATGTGTCGGGCCAGTTACTATCATTGAACACTGACGAAGATATCATCGGGCCAGTTGCTATCACTGAACACTGACAAAGATAGCACCGCGCCAGTTACTATCACTGAACACTGGCGTGACTATTATCGGACCAGCTACTATCATTGAGCATTTATTTATTGTTTTATTTGACTTGTGTTTGATATATATCAGTGAATTTTGCATAAATGTATTTGTACATATTTAGAGCTTGTACCTGCCCCATTTATGTCATTATTTACCTGTTCCTGGCCAGTCACCTATTCCATGATTCACACTTTTTCTTCTTGGCAGGTTAAGTCTAGTCGTGGCGTGTAACATGAAGCTGGAGAATTTCCCCATGGATAAACAAGTCTGTGACCTTAAGACTATGAGCTGTGAGTAGTCTCTATCCTTCTTCACTGTAACATCAAGAATATACATAAATAAGTATGTGCATGCATGGAACAAATGGTTCGTAGCTGTTATCAGAATCGGTCTCCGACACTGAGTGACTAAGGAACAGTTGTGTGGACATTGTTACCATATCAGCCAGTAGAGTAATCATACACAATGTATACAACCAGATCTTTACACAAGGCGAAAACCTCATTACTTATTAACTGCTAATTAGTCCATTTAACAATTTTTCTTGACACGCTATCTTGTGTCCGAATGTGTGTCTTCATAAATCCACGACAAAAAGGTATTGAAATAAGATAAAGCAGTGGACATAGAAGTGAACGTCTAATCATTTAACTTTTGTCATACGGAAAATTATACCCAAGATGTAGCTCCTAATCGACTTCCTCTAAAATACGACCATCTTCTCTTGATTCTCTAACAACCAACTCTGAAATACCGCCATCTTAACCTGAATTTTTGACAACCAACTCTGAAATGCCACAACTTTAAACTTGATTCTCTAACAACCCATTCTGGAACACCACCATCTTTGTCTTAAAAGATTTAACAACCAATTTTGAAATGCCAGCATCTTTACCTGCTTCTCTAACAATCCATCCTGGAACACCACCATCTTTACCTGCTTCTCTAACAACCAATTCTGGAACACCACCATCGTTACTTGCTTCTCTAACAACCCATTCTGGAACACCACCATCATTACCTGCTTCTCTAACAGCCAATTCTGGAAAACCACCATCATTACTTGTTTCTCTAACAACCCATTCTGGAACACCACCATCGTTACTTGCTTCTCTAACAACCCATTCTGGAACACCACCATTTTTACCTGCTTCTCGAGCAACCAATTCTGGAACACCACCATCGTTAATAGCTTCTCTAACAACCCATTCTAGAACACCACCATCCTTATCTGCTTCTCTAACAATCCATTCTGGAACACCACCATCGTTACTTGTTTCTCTAACAACCCATTCTGGAATACCACTATCGGTACTTGTTTCTCTAACAACCCATTCTGGAACACCACCATCTTTACCTGCTTCTCTAACAACCCATTCTGGAACACCACCATCGTTAATTGTTTCTCTAACAACCCATTCTGGAACACCACCATCGTTACTTGTTTATCTAACAACCCATTCTGGAACACCACCATCATTACCTGCTTCTCTAACAACCCATTCTGGAACACCACCATCATTACCTGCTTCTCTAACAACCCATTCTGGAATACCACCATCATTACCTGCTTCTCTAACAACCCATTCTGGAACACCACCATCGTTACTTGTTTCTCTAACAACCCATTCTGGAACACCACCATTGTTACTTGCTTCTCGAACAACCCATTCTGGAACACCACCATCGTTACTTGTTTCTCTAACAACCCATTCTGGAACACCACCATCATTACCTGCTTCTCTAACAACCCATTCTGGAACACCACCATCATTACCTGCTTCTCTAACAACCCATTCTGGAAAACCACCATCATTACCTGCTTCTCTAACAACCCATTCTGGAACACCACCATCTTTACTTGTTTCTCTAACAACCCATTCTGGAACACCACCATCGTTACTTGTTTCTCTAACAACCCATTCTAGAACACCACCATCATTACCTGCTTCTCTAACAACCCATTTTAGGACACCACCATCATTACCTGCTTCTCTAACAACCCATTCTGGAATACCACCATCGTTAATTGCTTCTCTAACAACCCATTCTGGAACACCACCATCATTACCTGCTTCTCCAACAACCCATTCTGGAACACCACCATCGTTACTTGTTTCTCTAACAACCCATTCTGGAATACCACCATCGTTAATTGCTTCTCGAACAACCCATTCTGGAACACCATCATCGTTACTTGTTTATCTAACAACCCATTCTGGAACACCACCATCATTACCTGCTTCTCTAACAACTCATTCTGGAACACCACCATCGATACTTGTTTCTCTAACAACCCATTCTGGAATACCACCATCGTTAATTGCTTCTCGAACAACCCATTCTGGAACACCACCATCGTTAATTGCTTCTCTAACAACCCATTCTGGAACACCACCATCATTACCTGCTTCTCTAACAGCCAATTCTGGAAAACCACCATCATTACCTGCTTCTCCAACAACCCATTCTGGAAAACCACCATCGTTAATTGCTTCTCTAACAACCCATTCTGGAACACCACCGTCTTTATCTGTTTCTCTAACAACCCATTCTGGAACACCACCATCGTTACTTGTTTCTCTAACAACCCATTCTGGAATACCACCATCGTTACTTGTTTCTCTAACAACCCATTCTGGAACACCACCATCGTTAATTGCTTCTCGAACAACCCATTCTGGAATACCACCATCGTTACTTGTTTCTCTAACAACCCATTCTGGAACACCACCATCATTACCTGCTTCTCTAACAACTCATTCTGGAACACCACCATCGATACTTGTTTCTCTAACAACCCATTCTGGAATACCACCATCGTTAATTGCTTCTCGAACAACCCATTCTGGAACACCACCATCGTTAATTGCTTCTCAAACAACCCATTCTGGAACACCACCATCTTTACCTGCTTCTCTAACAACCAATTCTGGAACACCACCATCTCTACTTACTTCTTGAACACCCCACTTTGAAACATCGCGATCTTTATTTTATTCCCAACAGCCCACAGCAGTTGACCTCAGCAATTCGTCACAAGTGAACGTATAGTTCTTTAACCCCTGCTTCGCAGAAAGATATAGAAAAAATGTAGGTCCTAATCGCAGGCTGGGTACACATTACTTTTTCTAGACAACTCCTTGTGATGTGTAACAGTTGCATGAGAAACATGCCTGCCATAGCAGCTGGCAAGCGACATTATTTCATTACCCCGTCATTATGGTATAACCACTTACTCAGAGGATTCATCGTTACTTTCCTCAGTCGGCTACAACACGAAAGATATAACACTGAAGTGGTTAACTGAAGGAGCGTTGAGTGTAAACGAAGACATTGAGCTCCCAGAATTCAGTCTGATGAGGACAGAGAAAGGAGACTGTACACAGGAATATGTCACCGGTAAGTCATCAAAAACGGGTCATTAAGAGACCTTGTCAGGGTACAAATCATGTTTGGTTATTTCTCCGTATTCTTACTTCAGCTAACTTCATCGTTCAAGCTACTCCTCATTTTACTTGTTCAAAATATGGCCCCATTTTTTATACCTTGAATGTATGCAGAGGATTTTTTAAGTAATACTGTTGAACACCTCCTTCCCTAAAACTTTAACTCTTCAATCTATTGCTTCTTTCCAGGAACTTACAGCTGTTTGGTGGCCAAATTCCATATCACGCGCAGGATTGAATATTACCTCGTGCAAACATACTTACCAACAATCCTCATTGTGGTCCTTTCTTGGGTTAACTTTTGGATTGATCCTCGCGCGACCCCTGCACGTGTCTCCTTGGGATTACTGTGTGTGCTCACCATGACAACCCAAAGTACCGGTGTCCAAGCCAAACTACCCAGAGTGTCCTACATAAAGTCAATGGATATCTGGTTAAATGTCTGTTTGATTTTTGTCTTCGGAGCGCTTTTGGAGTATGCTTTAGTGAATGTGCAATCTCGGAAGCAAGACAATAATTCCAAGAAAAAATACCAGGTACTCCAGCTTGGCAATTGAACAGGAATACCAAAACAGTGTACAGGTTCTCACGGAAAAGAAGAAGGCCTAATTCTAATTTAGGACCACCTTTAAAAAGTTTTTAAAGTAACCGACTGAAATAGCAATTTGTAATTTGTGAGTTGCGCTTATACTGGGCTCTGGTGCACAGATTAGCGTCTAAAGCTTGAGTATATACCAGCCATAGCGAACTATTGGCATGTCTGAATGTGTCTGTAAGTCTGAAGATCATCTTTGTATTCTTGAGTATGGCTTAACAAACCAATCAAATAAATAAATAAATACAGATCTTCTATGCGCGACACCGGGAACTTATAGGGAATAATGGCTGATTTTCTACACATAGAAGGACAGGCTTTCAGATAACTTGTATCATGTTTACACCTCAAATTATCTCAAAAATGTATCTAAAATACATGTATACCACGTCGCTCCCTGGCGCTATAAACCATACAACATTGGAGGGTGCATAGCTCTTTATTCTGTGAACCCTACTGAAATTACTCAGGTATTTTGGATGATTGTTCTTCCCCGACATAAACGCTTATAAAATGGATACCATGTGGGTGATGTAAATAAAATTTGAAGAGCGTATGGCCTAGGATGGGGGCAAAACATTTGAGTGATATAGGTCTCGTTACTCGGCGTTCATATTGGCTTTGTGCAAAACCTTTAAAAACTTCTTCTTTATAACAACTGAAACGATTATTTTAAAACTTGGTACATTACCAACAACCTAATCCCCAGAACTTGTAGGTTTCAGATTTTGAACTTCGAACATTTATAGCAAGAGAATGTTCCCCGAATATGCCACGAGAATGTGAGTCTCGGTTTGAGTTTTATTGCTTGGCACCCGGTATCGTTGTACGGAAAATGATTGCATTAATGTATAAAACAGAGCACGAGAAATGTGATTTATTAACTTTTGTGAAAGGTGGTCCTAGAGCGTTAAGAACATGCTTTGCTGAGTCATTACATGCAGACTATAAGGTCCTCTTTCTTATAGTGGGTCGGTGTTGATATATTTTCACATTCTCCATTTCAGACAGAAAATGGCGATGCTGTGAGCAAGCATACTTCGCACAGCTACACAGTGACTGTGGACATTGGGGAAGTCCCTAAGGAAACATGTTGCTCTAAACTCTGGCTCAGCGCTGACCGAGTCGACCTCGTATCACGAATTGCTTTTCCCGCGGCTTTTGCCGTGTTTAATCTGGCTTACTGGATAGGATACAACCATCGACCGCTGTAGTCACGACGACCGACTTGCGTGGTTAGATTTTAAAAATCGCGTATATTCCAATATTTAACTGTAGGTTGCACTACATCTGTGATAATAAAAAGACATGGTGGTGCCCACAGGCTATGGAACCTTGTGATATGATGGATTAACCCATGTTTTGTAAACGCGCTGTGATGAAAGTAGTTCTCGATGGATATCTGACTGTTCTCACCTTGTATAAGAGTACCCTCCTCTGGAAGCCACAAAACGATCTTTGCACTGCGCATGTCTGGTTCTAATCACCACCGTCCCGTCATCTTGCTAATGTCAGCGATTTTCCCAGAAATGACTACGATCGGGAGATGCTGAGTGAAGTCAAATTGAAATTATGTTCCTCCCGAGGAACACTGGCATTAGCTATAATAAGTGAAATCAGCACAATTTCGCGTTGTAATACAATACACAATGTGCATACTTTACCTTTGTCATCCGGATGACTGTGACATCGGTGACACAAATATACCTTTACAGGTAAAACATATAACAGTTATTATGACGGTTATATGTCTTAACAGAACGCAGATCATACTACATTATCTTGAAGATCGATGAATGTATTTATTTAGACGTTAGCTGTTTAAACATTATAACAATGCACCTGTGGTTTGTACTAACATGTTGAATCTTGTGAATTTTGTTCATACTGGTGTTGGCGTCGTAAAAATTTGAGTTATAGTTACCTGTAGTTGGGATATCTATCAATCTTTCGTGGACTGTCTCACGTAAAGACCTATCCACATTTTTACATCGGAATCAGTAGATTTGATAACTAAACAGTTTATGATCCACAGTAACGGTAATAAACATTGCTAGTACAAAGTCCTGTTAGAAACTATCATTATTCTATGCACCATATATGTCCTTAGCCATGTGAGTGGATGTGTGCGTGTGTAGGCGGGCGGATGGGTGCGTGTTTTGCGGGTGGATGGGCGCGTGTGGAGGCGGATGGATGGATGTTTATTCTAGTGTACATCGACCGTAGACTTGTTTATTTGTAAACGTGCATAGTTCATGAGTATACATTTTTACACACGATTAAATCTCCATGTTTTACAATGTGTTGATTCAGCTTCTTTCATATTTGCATGTCACAGGTCTGTATATGTAACCATTCAATGGACACCTTAAAACTCATGCATGTCGCAAAATGTATAGAACACTTTATGATAACGATTACTACATACATACAAGACTGTGTTTCTGTAAACACTTTTATGACTTTGAGGACGTTTAAAGGGATAATCACATTCATGTTAATTCTGTGTAATATACGTCCTTCCCAACGCTGGTGTTGGTCTACTCTGTATCGGCCAGTTTACTTCTTAAGACGCTCGTACGTGAGAAAATATTGAGTGTACATGTATGTATCGCCACCCACATCTTCTTTCACCAACTACCACGTGACAACTCCTCCATTGACTCTGTCACCATTTTTCTGAGGGTTGTGTAAAACAAATGGCAACACCAAACGACAACACCAGACTAATTGGGTATACGCAGCCACACGGTATCCCTCATGAGCTTTAAAAAGCATTAACTTTTTGTCCTTGTGATGCCGCATAACCGAGATGTCAAAGTTCAACGTAAGCCAAATCGTACACAATGAGAAAATCGAAAGAGCCGCCATGTTATAAATTTCGACCAATCCCGCGTGAGATATCTGCATAACCCGAGAATGCAGTTCTTTCTGCTTCCGTTATCCGAACTTTGTTTGGCTTTTTAGCCATGTGTGTGTGGAGTACGAGTGACGCAACATCATCATTTCCGCTTGTTTTAACATGGGGCATCTCATGGCCTCTTAAGAATTACAGATTAATTTATTGAGTAACAAAGGATATCAGGAAAATAATGCTGTGGCAGTTAGGTATATTTCCATACTTCTTCCAGTGGTCCAGATCTCCAGTGTTCAGACCACCAGACTGATACCACTGAGGTCGCGTGTTCGAATCCATCTTTCGCTGGGGAAATATTCTTGATCATGCATAGATCATCATGCTCTGGGTTTTGTTTTAAATCTTATGTATTTTTATAAAACCGGTTTTGTCTTCTTTGGACAGTAGATGGCCCTGGTTATTCCAGATTTCTGATTCATAATTTAAAGGAGAATGTTTTTAGGTACAGTTTCCCATGGCATTTCTGATGGCCTTTATATCATTTTTTGTTTTATTTTTTCACTCTGAAAGAAGTTATACTGGATTATGAGGAAAAGATCTGTCTACGCTAATCAAATCAACTTATCTTTATTTTCCATATATAGCCCAACTTGTAACCTCTCAGATAATACAAACCTGGTCAACATCCAACGTATATTATTAAAATGGTAATAATGTTCGTAATAACATAAAATGTGTGTCGCTTCACGATTTCTGATCAGATAGCGAAAGCTAATGAGATCTGCAGTATACCTAAAAAAAAAACTCCTGTATAGTTTGGTTTATAATAACGTACTGTCTCGGTGTGATATACTTCACTTCATTTGTAAGTGCTCCTGAAAGACTTGTCAAATTAAGCGCATTTTTATTGTAATTGAATAATATTATATCTCTTCATTCTTTTCTGTAAACATATATGCTCACCTCCCTTATTTAATCACAACCTTACCGATGCTTAATTAAGTCTCACGAAGCATATGCGTATATTGAATTTACAAAACTTTTTTGTAGGGATATATCGACATCTAGACAAAGTCAGACACACTCATGTCCGGCTGGTTCGGGAGCTTATATAACGTGTCCTAACCCTTTAATTCAGATTACGTAATGCTAGAATAATCCCGTTTGATTATAATTAATAATACTTGAACGCTATATTGTGCGTAGGCCTTTGCATCACCATAACACCTACACGTACAGAATAAAAAGCTGCAGTCACTAGTCTGCTACGCCCTTGTGGTTTTCTTAAGTCTGACATCCGTCTGGCCTGACACTGCTACATGACGTGTAAGCCTCACCCAAATATAGCAGCATATTTAGTAGTATACCCACGTATTAGAGTGTGATATCGGGTGTGAGGTTTATGTGGGGTTTACACATCTATAGGACAGAAGGTTGATAACTGGCGGCTGGCACGGCGCTGTGCTCACTGTCTCACACAAGTTAGCCGTGGCTCTTGATACGGTAAGATGTTTGATTTATAACATTTGTTAATGCTAGTAATATTTCACTCAGAATGTTTTAATATCTTCATGACATATATGCAAACTGCAGAATAACTGAGATAGGACTGGTCATAGAAACTGTACATATAAAATACGCACGAGTTTTGTTTGCTTGAATGTATTTCCTCCTTTTGGGTACGCGTAGTCATTTCCATGAAGTGATCATCATGTTAAGAAGTGAATAGCTATATAGTATGACAGTTATACATGGCTAAACATAATACATACACAACTTACTGTTTCAGTCGTTTATATGATAATTTCGGACAGTTTTATTCTTAACTGACTAAAACAGTCTAAAAGTATTAAAAACCAAGTGTGTTAAAAAGCGTAAAGAAAAATGAGAGCCAATATCTGGGCATAATTGTAAACACAATGAATGACATTATTTATTTATCATTAGCGCAATCAGCGGATTAATTGCATAGCTGTTGGACATTTTGTTATGCGATTGGTCAAAGCGTGTCACACAATTACGAGTTATATTGCCGTAAGGTCCAGCTCACGGTGGCTTCCTCTCCGGCGTACGTGGGAAGGTCTGCCATGCAACAACCTGTGGATGGTCGTGGCTATAATCCCACCATAGTGCTGCCCGCCGTCGTGTAAGTGAAATGTCCTTGAGTGCGGCGTAAAACACCAATAAAATAAATAAATAAATATTGCCGTAAGCAATGGCAATTGCAATATTGTAAACATCATTTCAACTCATTATAACTGTTGAGAAAATTACGTCTGTTGTTCAGTTCATAGAGCAGAGTACTCGACGATAGAACTATTTTTCGGACCGACGGAAAATATTTTAGAAAATCGGAAAACAAGGGTACATCCTTCAACACCAGAAACACCCGAAAATCTAAAAGACATGTACAAGGGTGAATCCTTAAACGCCTATTGTTATACCCAAACAACAGAAAGACTAACTTTACACATACTTTTGTCAGAAATGGCTACTTTGAATCCACTGTGAGCAAATTTGTAGATACAAGCGTACAGAGTATCAGGAAAATAAAACTCAAACCTGGAGCTGTGACATGTAATGAGAAGGTGTTATATTTTGTGATGGCTTCTATGTCTTTTTGGAAACTTAACAATAACTTAGCAACTTGTGTCATCCTTGGCTGTACGTTTCAACGACTGCCCAAGATTTTTTTCGCATTTTTCACACACGTGCATATTCTTCATGGTGGGGGTGTCGTCCACATCGGCACTGGCCAATGCGCTTGTTTTCCTTTCTCACGAGCGTATTTTCATATTGAGTAATGATTTCCTGAATAAATAATGCAAACAAAAACACGAACATATGCGTCTCTGGCTAGTCACATATGTGGTCCGTGCCTGTTATGTAGAAAGACAAGGTTTTCAGTGAGATACCAGATAGGAAATGTAGCGTCCAGCCAAATACCGCGATTCTAACATAACACAGCTGACCAAATGCTATCAATCAAGTCAACGCAGTCAAGGTAGGATGAAGTTTAAAAGATTAGTGAGTATTCAGACTTGTCATTTATTCATAATAAGATAATTGTGTACATTGAGAATTTTTATAATGGGGCAAATAAATCGGTAATAATATGATAGTCCAAGTCCATATTTAAGGAGAATGATGTATGCATATTTACCGCCAATACTCGATAATCTTCGTCAAAATACGTCATATATGACTAAAATTTATTAAGCTGACAGAGCTTTGCCTTTTGGTTAAGTATCTAGTATAAAACCGACCAGAGGGAAAATAACAATCTCGCTTTTCTCCAGGAAATGGATTATGTGTCGAGTTACAAATAATAATATGTCGATTCACCGAAGTATAGCATAATTGTCAGGTACCTGGTATAGGTTTGTCTGAAACAACAAATAGCATGCACGCTCTATGCAGTCTTATATGCATTCCCACTTCGAATACTAAGTAAAATGATTACAGAGGTCGCATTCATTTCTACGCATTCTGTGCTGCCAAATGTGACCCGTGCATGTCAATATAATTAAAGAGGCACGGCACAGAGTAAAACCAGAGCAGCGACGACTCTGCGATAGCTGGTAAATGGTCACAGGTAACTGGTGAAACGCAGCTCTCGTCAGTTTACCTCACTCAGGGTTTTATTCTAACTGTTCATGTAAATGTATAAACAGTAGCAACTTATACTCTTATACAACCCTGAACAGTACAAAACTAGCTGACCTTTATTGTGGGGTCAGAATTCTAAACCACCAAACTTAACGAACTTAACTTAAAATCTCTTAACGAAGGGACAGCGAGGGGAGGGGTGCAGTCATTTTGACAAATGTGCTGTTGTACAACTGTTAGGGCTTTGTAAGCATCGTGTTGAATAACGTTGGGTTTATGAACAAATGATTTTGATTATCGACAGCTTATAAGGTACTTATCTGAAACTTTAATTCATTCACCTAGAATATCCCTTGCGTCCCTCCAAAAGTTTATTGTCTCTTCTTGATTTATGTAATTCTTAGCCCAAGGTGGTATTTTTGAACACAGTTTAGGAAATTTGTCATGCGATCATTGAACTGTATCGTCCAGCTTGGTTGACGACTGGTGTATGTTTTGAAGACTAGATTTAGCCTTGTTGAAAGCTTGTTTTACAAGCAAAAGTTTCACATCTGTCAACGCAAGATGCTACACATTTTGCTAATTTATATGTTGTGCATACCAAATAGATATCTTTCACAGATGTTCTTCAAGTACATTTGTGTCATTGTAAGGTATAAGAACAGGCCTGCTGGTTGTAATTAACAAAAAAAAATCTTATTTGGCAGAAGTCAACATACATTTGACATTAGGGTGCACAACTGTCATAATGCAAGAAAATAGTAACGACAGAAAAGCTGTATGGTAATGAGTCTGTCTAATCCCCCCTTTCTGAAGGCATTCTGGATGAAACCGGTCGACTAGTAAAACTGTGATGATGAAACTGAAAGATGCCCGTCCGCAAATAAACCGATAACAAATGACGTCGGCCTGCGCGAGAATCAAAACAAGTGTAAAAGAAGTCAAGTGATCGTATATAATCAAGTAAAGACAAAGGATTTCAAAGTGTGGCATACAGTAAAATCTAAAACAAATACTTTTCAATAAACGTGAAGGGGTGCATGTGCTCCAATGTAAAACATATTATGCAGTGATGTTAGATGGATCTGTTTCAAGGGTGCTCCTAATAGAAATTCCACATGATCAGTCACGCATGGCCATTATATTTTATTAAATTACGATGACGTTATGCATGTGGATTAAGTGATGGAGTCTCAAAGGCAACACTTCCGCTTGGGGTAAAAAACGTCAGTTGGAATTAAGTTGTTGAGTGGATTTTTTGCTGAAGATCTGAACGTATGAAACAGTGGGTGGTTATTCTGGATGGGCAGGGTATGACTCTATAGTGCGGTGTCACCACTCCATGTGCAAACTCCACCCACTCAGTTAGTTATCCTTCGTAGCATAAGCCTATATACAAGTACGCAGTACGGATGGGGGTGTCCAGATCGTACTATTTTGTTATGTATACCACCGACACAACGAAACATACAATGAAACTGCATTTGAACGAATTTCCACAGTTTTTTTTTTTCAAGAATGTAGGTTGAATATAAGACCACACACTGAATCACTTTTGTCCAAGGTTAATTGCTTCCGTGTATGTCAATTCATACCAGTGACTCATGTCTGCATACTGCTACGATCCAGTAACACTAAACTCGATCTGCCTTGAAGTGGATTTTAAATTACTGCTCACACAAATTTAAATCGACGCCAACAACGTCAGTTCAAAACAATGTAATACAACGAACTTTCGGTACATACAAGACAATACAACAATACATACAAGACAATACAACAATACATACATGGATGAAATGATACCTTGGTCATACGAATATACATGAATATATATATACAATCTTAAGCCAAATACAATCAATGCAGTCCTCTTAAATGTTCTGTCTCAAGGCAAAGTCACTTTCCTATAAATTCTATAAAACTCAAAAAAAGAAAATAAAATAAATCCAGATACATAACAACATTCTTAAAACAACTACATTTGTATTTATTAGTTTAGTTATTAAATTAATATTTAATTATTCATTTATTTGTGTATTGATTTATTTGTATATTCATTTATACTTTTATTTATTTGCTGTTTGTGGTCAATGGCTAGGTAACGGATATTATTTTTTGCCTCATTAACATGCAGAAATAATATACAAAAAGTCAACATATACTGATTTCATTGATGTTCGTTGATTTTTATGCAACTAGAGCAACATTTTATCTTCAAATACACAAATTATTTCAATTGATAGATTCACGCCATTGCATCCTAGGCGGATATTACCACTGTCACTTTACAACAAAGACCGAAATGAACCATGCACGGCGCTGACACACTGCTTATACTGAGTTAAGTCTGAGCCTTCTCATGCAAACAGAGTATTGACCCCTCCAGCAGCTGTGGTAAGGTTGGATTTATGCCGTAACCAGATGCACAGCTAGTTTGATGGGGTGTCAAGCTGATGGATAGATACCCGGTGCCCACCAGACTCTCACCTACACTCCAGGGGTAGCTCTATCAGCCACCTGTCTCTCTAAGCATCACAATTAAAATGAACAAACACCCGTCTTAATTACAGGTAAATTACGCTACTTAGTGCCACTGCAGACCTAATTAAAACAGATTCTCGGACCATTTCGTCTCCAATTCCAGAGGACAGAAGTCACCATGAGTTTCCTCAACTCTGCCCCGATGTTGACATCAGTAGGCCTACTTATTCTGTAAGTATATTATTTGCTATTTGCTTTGATGTAAAATTAGCTGTACTCCAGGTATTTAAACGATACTTTGTTTGATTAATTAAACGCTATATTGACAAATCTGCTGAATTTTTTAAGACGCGATTTATGTACTTACCGTATATAAACAGATTACTGTGACATATATCATGCATTTTCTCGTCTGGACCTTTTTTATTTTTTAGTTTTTATTTTGATATTTATTTAATTATTAGGTTTTCTTTACTTTAATATTTTTTTTAGTTGTTTTTTTTCTGATGAATGAATTAATGACTAAGGTTTAACACCCTACATGTTGAATTGAATAGTAGGCCTACTAACCTAACCTTCTTTGGTTTTCCACCTGCTATTGTTGAATTTTATGCGTTATTGGAAATTATTAGACGTGCCTGTAAAATCCCTAGGACCCATACAAGCCTTACATTTATTTTCTTTGTTATAAGTTTCTTCATTCATGTAACATTTCTTGTAGGCAATCTAGGATACTTTATCAGATTGCTCCATTTATTTTACGACCGCGGTCAGCGTTATAGTGACAGAGAACCAATTAAGGAAAATTAACAAATTGTGATGTTTGTTTGTATTAGGGAAGGTAGTATTAAAACTACGACGCCACATAATCTGTCAGTGCCTTTTTCTAGGGATATGTAGAATAACAGCATTCAAACAGATGTTATCTTCTAACCGCTCATTGCTTGTATCTGAGCGGATCTAGGAGCTCGTGTTGCGTGAGTTACCGCTAGAAGCACATAGCGTCTAATTATAAGAGGTATACTGTGATCACTGCAGAACATTTCTGTAGCCAGAGGCTGAACAGTTCTGGTTGGACTGGCACATGTAGCCCGGTGGCCGAACCGTTCTAGTCCAGCTGACACATGTAGTCCACTTGCCGAATAACTCTCGCACAGCTGACACAGGTCACCCCTGTTAATATTCCATGAGAAACAATATTAACGTTTAGTGTTATAACTCAGCCATAAGTATTCCATTACCAGTAAACGCTGGTGTCCGTCTTGTCCATACTATGAGAGGCCACTGAAAACGCGACATAGATTGACCGTTAAAATCTGGACTTTCCAATGTAAACATCGGGGAGGGTTGTCTAGCAATGCCAAAGGGGCATCGCCAGCAGCCTCGACACCACGTGACATTTTACATGCCCCTCTCGTCTCGTTTCATCATTTATAAAATTCATACTAGCCTAAATTTAAAGAATTTCCATTTTTCCTACCAAGTATGTACATGTATGTACACTAGTGATGGCTGGTTGGCAGCTGAAAAAGAACATTCCCGAAAAACACACGTGGTAAAAGAGTCTTGATTCCTATCATACCCAATGGGTGAACAGAACAGATTCAACTCACAGATGTGAACAAGTCTGGTTTAGCTGACACATGTAGCCCCATTGGCTGAACAGAGCAGGTTCGACTCACAAATGTAGCCCATTGGCAGAACAGAGCTGGTTCAACTCACAAATGTGGCCTATTGGCTGAACAGGACTGGTTCATCTGACATATGTAGCCCAGTGGCTGAACAGAGCTAGTTTAGATGACACAGAGTAGCCCAGTGGCTGAACAGAAATAGTTTAAACCGAAACATGAATGTACAGGTGGTAAATCTGGCTCAGCGTTTCTAAATCCCAGCGCTCTATGACCAGAGTCCTTTTAAAACACATATCAAACGACAAACTTTGTACTTGTGGGTCAACTCTATCCTGGAAAAGTGCTTAGTTAAGACGGTGTTAGATTAAATTTGAATGGCGGTTACACAAAACTTGTCTTGACAGATGAATTGTATTCATATTACAAGCAGAGTTAATATTAATCCACTGAAGCCTAAAAATATGAATCTCACGAAATCTTGTAAGTACTTAATATCTCATTAAAGGAACTAATCCGGAATTTGAGGGGTGGGAGGGGGAGATGAATCATCACTAAATCTAATCGAATTCCAAATTGGCTATAAAGTTCCTAAAATTTATTATAACTTTTTCGAACTTTATTTTTTGGAGACCCGCTATCAAACCCGGATCGGGTCATAGCAAAGACTTTAAAAATGATGCTTGTTGCTGCATCGCTTGGGGCTTAGCACTGAGAGGTTACAGCAAGAAACCAGGACTGGTTGGCCTGGTGTCAGTATATGTGACAGAGTGGGGTATAATGCCTGCTGTCTTCAACATGATTCTTCAGGTGCGGCAGCACTTCAGCGGCATGGACTTGATCTGCCACAAGGAGACACAGTATATGTACACACAAATATTGACTCCTTGTCGTCATATGACTACAAAATTGTTAAGTACCCCAAGCATTCATTCATTCATTCATTCATTCATTCATTCAAACTTTGTTTTATTGTTTTAATTATTTTAATACTATAAATAGTTCGATTCTGATATTTATTGAAAGGCAAATAATTTGAGCTATCCGTGGTAAATGTGAAAAAGACTGAGCGGCGAAAATGGATTTTTACCAAAAATCTCCGGTCTAGCTTCTATGAAAGCCAAAGCTGACTTTTACAGAATGTTACAAATGAGTATACAGTGTACTTTCTGTTTCAGGCTTTTGTTGGATACCGTGTGTGGTTTGAATCATTCATCAATCGAAGACATCCTGGATCGTTTGTTTGTACAAAACAAGTACAACAGTCATTTGAGACCAAGCGCCAACATGGGTAAGCAGACCATGTCTCTGTCAGTGGCTCCGAAGTTAACTAGTGTGCAGGAAATTCTTCCTTCATTTCACGGTCTTTCAATTAAAGAAAAAAACTACTTTTACTGCAAATTATTTTTTTCTTTAATTGAAAGACCACGACATATTGTGAACATTCATGGATGGATATAAGGGGGTTAATTCTCACTTCTGTGTGTTTTGTAGCGTCCTATTTGCGTTTGGTACCCCACTGGTTGTGTTTTGTAGCCCCCTGTTTGTGCTTTGTGCCCCATATTACTGTTCTGTAGCCCACTCGTTGGGTTTTTAAGCCCCCTAATTATTTTTGTAGGCCCCATATTTGTGTATTATGGAAGTTCACTGAACTACAAGAGCCATGATACGGTGTAACTGGTTTGGCCTGTTATCAGTGATGTAGCGTGTTCGAATCCAGCTCTCGCACATTCGGCTGCATGCAGTCTTACGTCAGAATCTTTGTCAGGTACCTGCAGGGCAAGGTGTAGTAGGTTTCTCACATAGGTACAAAGAATCTTAAATGAAGAAAAGCAATACATTACAATAAAAAGTTGTGTTACTTATTGTATTGCTTTGTTTTACTTCATGTAAGATTATGGTTATTGCAATTGCAATTATATAATTGTGACTCGTGGGAGACCACCGCAACTCGCCATACAATAAAACAGCCATATACTATACGAGAATATTGTTTATTGTTTAAGTGTTTGTTGAGCAGCATAGTGCCGCTGAACCTTTCCTACCTAGAAAATCGGTGCCAGACAGAAATACATGTATTTGCGACGTAAACACCAATCAAATAAATTCACAAATATACCGTACACCATGTACTCTTTATTCCAGACAAGGAACTTTCTGGTAAATATATAGCAGTCTGCGCTTGTTAACAGCATGAGTTCTTTTCACAACCAAGGCTTCCTTGTATCAGCATGGTATCTCTACAAATGTAGGCTTATATACTCATATGTACTGCTATAAAGTTTACAAAACATAGAGCTTCGTCATCGTCTGTCTTTTTATGTGCATACATACCCGTAAAAAGTATCTCATATTCTGTGCAGGCAAGAAAGCTATTCTGTACTGACATCAAGACGTCACGCTTCGACGTGCTTTTTGAATAATCTTATACATATATAGGTTCACTTAGTACAAAAGACGAGCCCCCCTTACTTATGTTAAGTGACTTGTGTGTCATCACGCATGTGTACCCAATCATTAGGTCCAGAAGTTACTCGTCCTGTGTAAAGAGGCTTTTGAGGGAACCTATTACAATATTTGTCTACTTCCGCCCGTCGATGCGCTGAGATATAAATAGACAACGTAAATAGGCATAAATGGTTATTTTTACTCAAGTGTTCACTTGATACTTGTTGCATCGTTTTTGTGCCCCGCCCACTCGGCATACATAGTATAAAGTTTCCCAGAGTTGTCCTCGTCGTATTATCAGAAGTTACACTTCCATAACCGTGAGGCAGTTCAGTCCTTTACCCACAAAATCCTGTTCTTGCTGTAGTGGAACGATTGCGATAGCAAAATAGTGTTAGTTAAGAGAATTTTGGATTCCCTGCTTCACTGAAAACTTGTCCACCACCAGTATGGTGTGCATATGTTAACGGCTTTTGCCTAAAAGCGCAATTTTGAAAATTGGCCTTGGTCTGGATCGTCTAGTACGACTGGTACATGATCGCCTGTTATAGGGCTTTAATTCAGTGATGTCTCGGCATGTGGCTCTATTCCCAAGTATACATACATACATACATAAGCATGTGGCTTCAGTGTGACAGCAATGTCATGGTGACAACTATCTGTATAAACATGTCGTTATGACACGATTGATTTATGCCCTATTGTCGTGTCTCAGCTACTCTATCACGGACACGTGTGTTTATCAACTCGGTGGTGGATATATCCTGTAAATGTGCGCTCATAACATATCAGTTGCCATTTTCTGTAGCAAACCAAGTACATGTATATACTGATTTACAGGAGAGAAACGCTCAAAAGTTTGACACAAAGGACAGCACGCGCTGCTGATCTTGTCCCGAAAATACACACATAAAATACACATATATACGAATATGGGTGTTTTTCCACACATGTAAAGCAAAGGGGATTTTTTTTAATAATTATTAAACAATTCCTGCAACTATGAAGAGCATTAGTTTTGTTGGTCGAAAACCGATCATGCTTTTATTGAAAGTGTAAAAAGAGAAAATCGTTTTAGACTCCACTGTTAGAGGGTCAAACAATGAGACAATGGCGTGCAAACTCGTTAAAACTTCGGGAGATTGCAAAATGTCACAGGTGTTGTTTAGTGATGTTGTTTTGTTGCCTTGGCTGCAGGCAATTTATCAACAATTTATCAACATTGCCAAATGAATGACCTTAAGGCAAATGCTCACGGTTTCCATAGGATGCTTGAGTGTTACATAGGACTAAGATTTTCATCACCGCTGAGAAGTTTCCAATACTAGAATAACGACATTATTTATTACGTATTCCTGTCGCAGCTGTCAACAGTGTGAAGTAGAATTCTATCCAGTGATAGTGTGCGTAAGGTGGTGACGGTTCTGGCCTATTCTTACAACAAAACAATGCAAAGGTAAATAATACTGACTGTACGGTATCTGACTGCCTTATAGCCGTTAACTTTCCATTCAGTGTCTATTACAGTGTGTTAATTCAGTCGGATACCAAATGGAAAATCGAATCCACAGTTTACTAGTGCCCGTAGCTGTTAACCAATTAAAAAATCGTCAGTTACCTATACTAACGATCAGTATTGTACAGTATTACAGTATCTGACTTCTAAGCTATAGTCCTGAGATGTAAATCGGCAGTGAGCTTGTGGACATGCCGAAACAGGAAGAAAAACACACAGAAACTACAAAATTTCAATTCCATGTACATATTTTGTTGCCTTTCCTCTTGTGGAGCGCGACGTTTATCGGAAAAATGTCTTCCTTTTTGTTTGTTATTTGTCAGTTGTTTATGTGTTGATTTACATACAGACATGTCCTTATTTATGGACGTTTTGACAAAATGCTTTGGCACCGTATGATCTAATTCTGCCTTATATGGGTCATACGGCATATCTGTGAAACTGCACAGTTTTGTTCTTATCAATATATCTTCATGAAGGTTACAGTAAAATGCAAACCATAAATTAGACACAATATTATCTGACAATAAAAAAATTAGTGTCGATATGTTCTACCAAGGTGTGCTGTCCAGCTTTAGCATATGGATTCAGTGAGGTAGCACTATACCTGCATGATATCATTGTGCTTGGAGCAAACAAGTTAAGATCACTGACATATGTTCTGGACGTAGATAATAATTTATACAATATTTAAAGCCAGAAAAAAATTGGCTGTTACCACTTTCTCAGATCTAGTGACATTGAAATACAGTGTACCCAGTCAACAAAGTGGCTGCAATTATATAGTCAGTGGCCTTAACTGTAATATAGTCTATCCCTGCTTCAGTCATTCAGCGCGACACATCTGCTTCTGAATTGCTTTTTTTTTTTTTTTTTTTTTTGCCAAGCACTCACTCACTCTGAATTGCTTTTTTTCCTTTTACCATACATGGAAGTTTAACTTAAGGAGTTAAATAAAATGAAAGGGACAAAAGTAGGTGAATGAGGAAAGTTTCAACTATCGAGCTAAGCAGTCTTTGTTCAAGTCTGAATCCCCTCGTGTCAAGTAAAGGCTCCGCTGTCAGGAGACCGGTTTGTAGTTTGATATATTCTGTGCAGTGAATTGACTTTTCGACACCTGTCTTGAATGATAACTTCAAGGCTGGTTTTAATGTAAATCCTATAAGCGCATAATTCTGTTATATTTATCTGTTCCTCACATTAAAAAAGTTCGGTTCAACGATCGTTCAGGATATGAACTTTGTTCAAACGATATTTCTTCTTAGAATGTTGTCATGGAATTTAAACCAATTAAGAGTTTCTTTGATAATTGGTAATTATTGGTACTAACTGGTAATTTTGATATTTCGTCTGTATTTACGCCATAAGATTAGATGCATTGTCTCAGCAACCATTCTACTGATTGATTAATCTATCCTGTTTTTCTCACAGATAAGACAACATTCGTTTCCATCGGTTTCTACGTTCAGAGTTTGGGTAGTATAAGTGAGGTCAACATGGTAAGTACAGCATGTAGTGTACCAAACGTATTATGGCAAGCACAGCATGTAGTGTACCACACGCATTTATGGTAAGTACAGCATGTAATGTACCACACGCATTATGGTAAGTATAGCATGTAGTGTACCACACGCATTAATTCCCTAACTGATTTTATCATCCCAGTCAGCTCAGTGACAAGAACGGGCGTTAATAAACAAATGAACAAATCAGTCTCAAGTGTTATTTACCAGAAAAGAGTCGCTTTCTTCAAATTGTACGAATAAACAATACGTGCATAATAATTTATCCTGAAAATTATCAAGATCGCACAGAGCAGCAAAGTAAGACGAAGTTTCCCGATTTATTGTCAACAGGAGTACACTCTGGACGTGTATTTTCGACAGTCCTGGAATGACCCTCGGCTACAGTTTAACGACACTGATAAACACATCAACACGGGGCCGAACTACGTCAGTAAACTGTGGATACCCGACCTGTACTTTATGAACAGCAAGAAGGAGACGTTTCACACGGTTACTGCCCCTAACGCGCTACTCCGAATCTTCCCCAATGGCGACGTCTTCTACAGTCAACGGTAGGAGTTATCTTCTATGGGACTTTACCCTCACTACATGGAGTTTGGGTTTATACATGGAAGATTTACACGATCTCTTGATATGGGAACATGAGGACAACTGAGAACTCAGGGTTCATGTGTAAACTCTGTTTTTCATTGCCGCAAATATGCTCTCAGGTTAAGAGTATGTTTAATTACGATTGTTTGAATGTCCATACAGATGAAATGTGTATCTGGGTTAAACCAGGACATTGGTAACATGGGGATTTGTGACTGGTCACACATAAGACAATCAGGATCGTATTCTTGTTGTACAAGGCAATGTTTATGTTGTAGCGTTGATTCCTTCATATACAACCAAGCGACTAGTGAAATTCATTGAGAAAATACTGCATGATCAGTCAGATAGAGGAGCCTAAACGACTTAAATGACGTAATTGAGAAACGATTAGTAGTAATGTACAGGTAAGTATAACATGATACAGATACTGTGAATTTGTCAGTTTCCCCTTAAAACCATGATTGTTATTGTTCCGCAGGCTAAGCCTGGTCGTAGACTGCAACATGCACCTGCAATATTTCCCCATGGATGAACAAACGTGTGACCTCAAGACTATGACCTGTGAGTATACACAACGTGATCAGAACAGCATTTTGAGTATCTCTAGACCTGTGACGTCCAATAAATTACAATTAACATCACTGCAATCTGTTTTACCTAATTCGGCTTAAGCCATGGTGCTGAGGAGCGTGTAAATTGTTACTATTTATGCATTTACATGAACAGTTAGAATAAAACCCTGACTGAGGTAAACTGAAAAGAGGCCGTATCTCACCGGTTACGTGTCACCATGGTGTATGAAGGCCCGTTGCCTGGGCCATTTGATTTGTTTCGAAGTTATTGTGATAACAAAACAGCATTTTTAACAATTTTAGACCAGTGACGTGTTGTAAATTGCATTTATCATCAGTGCATTTTTTTACCTAATTCTGCGTGTAATTCACCGGTAACGTGTGACCATTTGCCTGTTATCAGACCGTCGTCACTGCTCTGGTTTTACTTTATATGCTGTGAGTCTTTTACTATATTCGCACGTGGACCTACCAGCCGTATAAAGAAACGAAGATATATCTGGTACCTCTGTACTGAGCTAAAATATAAAACACTTATGCCAATTTAGAGTTCAAGGTTATGTCAATAACAATGAAGCATTGATTAGCATTGGTTTGAAGTCGAGAAATTAAATAAGATATAGCTTATATACATTTACTGTCCCTAAAAGCATAACAATTAGATTCAGATTTTGCGATATGTGCTTTGCTCCCCAGAAGTCCTCCTTTTTACGACAAGAATGTTTGGCTACCCTACACGATTACAACCTTTACTTCCGCATATTTTGATCTCCATGTCAAGATCTCCATGCCGAGAACTTTATGTCGTAATCTCAGAGATATTTCACTTATACGACGGCGGCCATTGCCGAGAACTCTCCATATCGTGATCTCCATGTCTTGATTTGTGTATGATATTTTTGTTTAGTATGTTTAGTTGGAAAATTTTACTGTGATAGCAAAATTTATTTCCACTAACGATGTAAACGAAGTGATCTGAAGACGAAATCGAGTAATAAAATGAACTTTTTGTTGTCCAGTTGGAAGTGTATTGACATTGTCTTTCTTAAGATGGCTACGTAAGTAAGGACCTGACCCTGAAGTGGATGACAGAAGATTCATTAACAATCAACGAGAAAAATCAGCTGCCTGAGTTCCAGGTGATGAAAACTGATACAGCGGATTGTACACAGACATTCATCACAGGTATAATCATCATTTCGGTCAATCCGTGTGTTGTTACTCGTCCGGTTTAAATTTGTGTAGAGGGGCCTCCGTGGCTCAGTTGGTTAGCGCGCTAGTGCAGTGTAATGATCCAGGAGTCTCTCACCAATGCGGTCGCTGTGAGTTCAAGTCCAGCTGACGGTGGCTTCCTCTCCGGCTGTAAGTGGAAAGGTCTGTCAGCAGCTTGCGGATGGCCGTGAGTTTCCCCCAGGCTCTGCCCGGTCTCCACCCACCATAATGCTGGCCGCCGTCGTATGAGGGAAATATTCTTGAGTATGGCGTAAAACACCACTCAAATAAACTTATGTATTTGTTTGATCTACTACTGTACATTGCACACTTTTAGCATGGGGCCATTCACCCTATGCATTATTCCCTGTTGCATGTTTATAACAACATCAATGCCCTTGAAATTGGTTACAGTTTTTTTTTTCATGGTAACTCTGCACATTTTATGCAGACAAATAATTTATTATTGTAAATATTTTTTGTATATTTTCCGCCGAAACATTGTTTCCTGCCGCTCAACAGACCTATATCTTTTCAACAACTCTTTTTGCTTTAGGAAATTACAGCTGTTTGAAGGCCATATTCCACATCTCGCGCAGGATCGAAGTTTACCTCGTGCAAACATACTTACCTTCAGTCCTCATTGTGGTCCTTTCCTGGGTTAACTTTTGGATCGATCATCGCGCGACCCCTGCACGTGTCTCCTTGGGATTACTCTGTGTGCTCACCATGACAACCCAGAGTACCGGTGTCCAAGCCAAACTACCCAGAGTGTCCTACATCAAGGCAATGGATGTTTGGTTGTATGTCTGTTTGGTTTTTGTGTTTGGAGCTCTTCTGGAGTATGCTTTGGTGAATGTGCAGTCCCGGAAGCAAGAAGATAATTCCAAGAAGAAATACCAGGTAGTTTGCCGAAACACAAAGAGTACCCTATATAGCTTTATATACCTTGTATAAAATAGTATAAATAACACATTTTAGGAGTGAATAATTTGTAGGCCTACTTCCGTATTTTCATTCAAGTTTCATTGATTAAACAGTGGTTAGGCAATGGACATGGGCTAAAGAGTCATTCTTGTCGAAGCCGACCTCCCATGAATAATAAAGTCGAGAGTTCTAATACAGTTCCGGCTGGACCGAATCGGGTTTAAGCCAGGGAGGTACCTAGGGCGGATGTTTACCCTCGGCTCTAAGTAATTTCCTCCACCTTTAAAGCTGACCACACGTGAATAATTCATAAGTATGGCCTACGGTAAGGCATTAATCCCAATGCCGTCAAGTTAATAAATAATTAAACACATGCACTGATAGGTTGAAATGAGGTGAATCACCCGAGTATGACCAAGTACTTGACAAACTTCCAGACATAAAAGAAACCTCCCCATCAGAGTTATGAAGTCACACAATCACTCAACAATATCTAACAAATTACCCGATGACAAAGCACAGAGCTGTCTGAATGTGTGGAAGTTAGTCAACGGTCTTGTTGACTTCTGTCGTTTAAGTAAAATAATCTTTGATGTAGATTAAACTTCCCTCTAGATGAATAAATTGACCAGAAAATCTTGGCCTATACATTCTCATATCCTACATGTAATGCATTCAAGTGGCTGAGTGATATGCAAGAGTTATGTCCCTTTATACACGTGTCGCGAAAGTTGATGGCTACGTTCAAACTTGCCATAACTATGCAGCCATTTGTCTTACCTTAGATTGGTGGTTATCTCCCCACAACACAAAAACGGCACAATGTGTCACTGGAACAAAGAGTTTGCTCTTCGTGTATTTTGTCATTTTTGAACTATATGCGCCTGAATTGTTAATCTTCATCTTATTTCCATTAGAACAATGCTCTCTTTCTGGGTATATATGTCACGTGCGATCCATTCCTGACGACATTAATGCTTTCAAAAAACTGATCTAGTTTTACACTCAGATCACTGCTCCTAGTGCGGGCGCATGCATTAAATATGCAATATTTTTACTACTTCTGACGATGTTCTCTTCACCGCTACTTTCATCGTTCTGTCTGCTTTGTCTTTCAGGTCCAGAATGGTAATTCAGTCAACAAAGAAAATGGGGGAGTTGAGACTGTGATCGTGGATATGAATTTGCCCAAATTGTCATGTTCGGAACAATGGTTGAGTGCTGAACGAGTCGACTCAGCCTCACGAGTTCTCTTTCCGTCAGCATTTGCAATATTTAATCTCATTTACTGGTTACATTATCAGCTTCCTCAGTCATGATGAATTTAATTATCAAGATGGGAATAAATGCACCTAATGCAACATGAACTCTGGCAGACGAGAAATACCAGCTCGGAGATGACTTTGTGCCGCGGATTCCCGCCTCCGTCTGTCACATGGAAGAAACCACCAAAATGAGTCAAACATCATAATCCACACCATGGTGCCACCTGCAGGGATATAAAACAGCAGTATACGGAATACATTCCATGGTTTATGTTTGTTTTATGCAATCAGTGTTCTCATTCTCATAAATGCGCAGATGAAAACATTTGCCTCCGAATGGAACAGTGCTATAGTATATGTTTGACTTGATATTGATATTGCCACATAGATATTATAGGCTTGTGACACACTGTATACATTTCTGAATATCTGAAAAGATACCTATGGAGCTAACGAATAGAGTCTCAGGCAGCAATGTATAAAATGTCATGACGCGTTACAGGCGTGGCAATTATTACCCTCGATTCTGATACAAGGAATGTGACATTCCTGTATTTTCCTGATAAATAATCAACTTTGCTTTCAGACGAGCCATCATTCGAAGCAAATAAATATAAGGGGCTCTGGGCTGAGAATTCGTTTTTAGACAGTTTTTAGACAGTAATTACTAAGGAACAGTAAGTTACCTTTTCCCGTGCAATGGCGACACGAGGCCCAAGCCGGATTGGCCATGCTTCTCTTGTGTTGTATGAGTATTACGTAACCAGTCGCTCCACGCATCGTCATTGCAAAGGCAGGAGTGAGCAATAACATGGCTCAGTCCTGTGATTTTAGGCGGGAAAGGCTGTCATTGCTTTGCAAATGACTGGCAATTACTCCTTATTAACGTTCATTGAATATTAACGTAGTTGGTAACGTACATTGTCAGAAGTTCATAAGTTAATGGGTTTCTATTATTTATATTAGAAGTACCTATGCTATATAACTTTGATATTTTCCGTGATTTAACCCCACGTGCCATCCAACACGAATAGGATAAGAAAGAGTCTAGTCAAACATCCCACAACCAATTTCGGCAAGAATATTAACGTCAGTTTCTATACAGTGATGCCAGGAACGTATAATCGATCAGCCACAAACCGAATGCTAGCCCAAATCCTCTGTTTAAGACTGATCGTTTTTTTTATAGATGAATAGTTAATAATCCATCATAATCCATAATCCATCTGTTTCATCTGCTATGTTAGTCATGTTATTCTTGGGGGAGACGTTTTTATAGCACAGCGTTTCATGATCTTTATGCTCATTGACATGGCTTATCATTGCTGTTATATTTTATATTTTATTTACTTTTGTATTTAATAAACACAAAAATCATTATATTTTCAGGACATTGGAAAGATTTGTTTTCAATATTTCTTTCGTTTGTTGACTGATGGAGTAGACCTCTAGTCATTGCAGTCACACCAAAAAAGCTTTCTTCGAGGAGATTCACCGCTAATGCCAGTGTATACTCGAGATAAGGACAAAAAATCACTATATAGAGCCGTGGTGACATCGCTGGTAAATTTACCTCACTACGCCTTCTACTTAAGGAAATAGCCTTATAAGAGTTCTATTAAATAACCAGATGGGTTTACGCAATCCTCTGTTGAATTAAATAATCTGGGACCTCGCTGGCTCAGTAGTCTAAGGTGTCGCTCTCTTTCATAACAATAGACCTAGTCAGACTACCTTTAGTTCGGCTGCGACTTCATGTCTAGAACGTTGACAGCTATCTGGCGAACGGCGGTGGTGTCCATCCGGTTGTGCCAAGTTTTCTTTACCCTTAAAAACATGACCGCCGTGTAGTATTCTTGAGTACAAGGCGTAAAACACAAATCAGATATGTATACATATAGGCCAATATAACACAGACGGCCATTCCCCACGCATCTGTACTGTAAGCATGTAAGCTTTAGTCAAGAGTGTTTACAGTACTCTAAAATATCAAATGACAGCACGTTATTTGTTATTCGAACCAGTTGGTCCACGTGATTTCCGTTTGAATAAAGAATAACGAAAATCGAATCTGGGGTTAACTTCCGGTCGCCATAAGAGATCAGGCTCTAAATAACTATATACATAACTATAACACATTATACCGTGCATATACTCCTAACCGTGTAGAGCCGTCCGGGATCACCAACAGCTGACATGTGTATGTACCTTGTAAAAGTGGTATACCTAGAACCATTTGCTAGAGAAAACTGAGGAAAACGGAAATGGCCTAAACCGCATCGTTACACAGGCTTGAAGAGTGTGCACAAGCCACACAATAGTTTGTGTGTGTCGTGACTCAATACTGGTCCGCAGGTTATCAGAATATAACTGTTCAATGCTAGCAAAACCCCTGAAAGCCGAAGATAAGGGATCGCAGGTTTGCCGTGGCCGCTATCGTTTTAATGGTTTTGTTTTCTTTGTGTTGTATATCTACATAGTTGCATGGGAATATCGATTAGTTCACTGTGTAAATAATGGTTTGTCTCAGTCCAAATACTATACGGAAAGTTCTTACTGAAATTTTACAATCAAATCACTTTGACAATGTTTGATATCGAGGCATTTTTACCGCTACAATACCCGCAAAATGTAAATCTAACAAAAACGATAATATTGTTTAAACCACTTTCTAAATGACGCCATCAAGTTGTTTCAGGGATTTGGGTGAATTTGTAGTGACTGTAAACATAAATATGAAACTGTCCACCGGATACATTGTCTCAACATCGCACACTTAGACTGCGGACGGCTGTTGAGGTTTAAGAACATGATGATGCCCTACATTCAGTCACAATTTCGTAGACACGTGCATTAAATATTGTTCCATAAGTTTCAAGGAATCAAATTTACCGAAAATGTCACGTAACTAGTTACTTGCCCAAGTCATCTTCGGACTTTGTTACTATACATAACATTGCACTTCACAAATATGCGTGTGTGGACGATCGTTTTATTGATTTTTACTGATGGTTTTAATACTCCAAAAATATGGTAATTGCTGGAAAAGCCTGATCATTGCCATGAAGAAAAAAAATGCACCTGGATGACAATTCAATACATCTTACTGACAAATCACTGCATCTGCCTGACAAAACACTGCACCTGGCTGAAAAATCACTGCACCTGGCTGACAGATCATTGCAACAGACTGACAAATCATTGTATCTGACTGACAAATCACTGCATATGCCTGACAAAACACTGCACCTGGCTGAAAAATCACTGCACCTGGCTGACGGATCATTGCAACAGACTGACAAATCACTGCATCTGACTGACAAATCACTGAGCCTGGCGGACAAATTACTGAACCTGGCTGATAAATCACTGCAAACGGACTGACAAATCACTGCACATGGCTGACACATCACTGCACCCGGATGACAAATTAGCCCACCTGGCTGAAAAATCACTGGACCTGACTGGGAAAATCACTGCAACGGACTGACAAATCACTGCACCTAGTTGACAAATCACTGCACCTGGCTGAAAAATGACTGGACCTGACTGGCACGTCACTGCAACAGTCGGACAAATCACCGCAGCTGACTGACAAATAACTGCTCCTGGCTGACAAATTACTGTACCTGGTTGACAGTTCACTGCACCTGGCCTTTCTTACAAATCACTGCACCTGATTGACAAAACATCGTACCTGGTTGACAAATCCCTGCATCGGGCCGACAAATCAGTGCAACAGCCTGACAAATCACTGCAAGAGACTGACAAATCACTGCAACAGCCTGACAAATCACTGCAAGAGATTGACAAATCACAGCAACAGACTGACAAATCACTGAAAGAGACTGACAAATCACTGCAACAGACTGACAAATCACTGAAAGAGACTGACAGATCACTACACCTGGCCTACAATCACTGTACCTGGTTGACAAGCCAATGTACCTGGCTGACAAATCATTGCACCTGGCTAACAAATCACTGCACCTGGGTGACAAATCAGTGCAACAGGCTGACAAATTACTGCAAGAGACTGACAAATCACTGCAAGAGACTGACAAATCACTGCACCTTGCTAACAAATCATTGCACCTGGCTGACAAATCAGTGCAACGGACTGACAAACCAATACATGTGGCTGACAAATCATTGCAAACAGACGGACTAATTACTGCATCTAGCTGAAAAAACAGTACATCTGACTGACAATCACTGCACCTGTCTGACAAATCACTGTAACAGACTGAGAAATTACTGCACCTGGCTGACAAATCACTGCATCTGGCTGGAAAATCACCGCAACAGGCTGACAAGTCACTGAACCTGACTGATAAATCACCCCACCAGACTGAAAAATCCCTGCATCTGACCTACACATCACTGCATCTGGCTAACCCAACTCTGCACTTGGCTGACACATCACTGCACCTCACTGAAAAATCATTGCACCTCACTGAAAAATCATTGCACCTGAGGGACAAAGTTTTTGTAGCTTGCTGACAAATCATAGCCTGTAAAACGACTTGATCAGTAAAGGTATCCGAGCAAAAAAAAAAGACAAACACACATGATGAAACTACCCAGAAATATGTGTAATTCGGTGCGCAGTCAGAGGTAGGTTTGTATACTAGTTGCTATACGACGGTGCACTAAGCATCATCAGCTCACAATATGCCACACACATGTACTCCTTTACCATATCTTTAGTCAGTATCTAAATCTTTAAGCCGATTTGTGTCTACACCAATTCATCAATGACTACAGTTATGAATTCTCTACATTTTAACCGTTGCCTCAATAGCGCGTGCCATGCCCACATCTCTAACGTCTTAGAAAGAGTTGCTTTAACCGTAGAGATTCTATAACAAGAGAGGAGCTCTAAGGCGTGTAAATAAAGCCTTTCGCTTCTTTTGTTCAACGTAAACTTACTTTCTTTGGGGTTCTTTACACTTTATTATTGGTCTGTATACAGAAGTGATGTTGCAGTTCCTGCTAGTACTCTATGGGCCAGATGAATGCCTGGTGTCATCTTGCAGAGGTCGATAAAAGCATTGTTTATAGTTAACATATGCTGTACAATAATTATGTCGGCGAGACTTTATTAGCTAACCTGGCCAGGAAGAGCGGTTAATGTATTAGTAAGTATATACATGCATGTGAGCAAGCCTCTTCCCCAGCTCTCAACTGTCGACGCCTGATACCTGAGCCCAACAACCAACTGTACAAGGAAACAAGTCAACAAATTATTAATGTTCCATCACTGGCGCATAACAGAAGCAGTTCGACTGGAAATCACTGGCAAATTCACATCCACAGATTGCTTTCCAGATCAGAAGAACGCCACCTGACCAACGTGCCCAGATGCTTACACCTGACACAGGTTATTCACCTGTATCACCTGAGTGGTGATCATTGATGCATTTGGCTGTTGGACGGAGGCTAATATACACATTCATCATGAAGGCTGGACATATAGTACTCACTGCACTGACGGCTGTGTAAGTTCAAAAGTTAAAACTGGTTAAATTGAACATAGTATTGTTAAAAAGTTGTATGTTTGTAGTCCTAAATTTAGCCATAAAGGATAGTTTATTTTGTGGATTGTGTTTATTGTAATGACATACATGGTTGTGTATCTCAAGTAGGCCGAGCCTCTTTCCTATATGACATATGGCCTTTCTGACAAGCTCTTATGTTGTCATATCTGTAGTTTTATTCATTGCTCCTCCAGTGGTATGCATCCGAATTTCAAACAAAATCTGCATTTGCTATGATTTGTCACGGTTTTGTTTAGGCTCATAATTCACTGTGCCAATGAATGCTTTTATTGAAAACCTTGCAGTGGCCTATTATACACTCACATAGCGGTGTCCAGAACTAATTTAGCACATCTTTACCTATATGCTGCGCGCTAGCGACAGACTGAAACATGGGTTATAAAACATAGGCCTGTAGTGAGCAGTAGTCATAACCTACATGATCAATTCTGACTTTTCGTTCCAACAGACATTTAAAACCGAGAATATATCGTATACGTAAGCGGCTGTAAATTATTTGGAATGTAGTCAAGTTGTTCAGTCTACGATCATAGTGATCACAAATTTCAGTGTCATAATGCTCTGAACATTTATGTTACGTTGTTGTTGTTTACAGACTACGTGTTCTACCGGAGTTTGGGTCCTGTGAGGACAATAAGACCTCGACAGAGGAGGTTATGATGAAGCTATTCAGCGAGGAAAACTACAACAGGAACATCCGGCCCAACACGGACACAGGTAAGATCGGCCCGACAGTGTGTAGGTGGCGTTCCAGACAGTTCCGGGGTGGTGACCCGATATATCTAGTCGTGATCTCATATCCATGCTAACCTCTATACGGCATAAAGATTTAAATAAATGTTCAAGCTAATAGTAATGATTTTGAATATTAGAAGATGGCTGAATTTTCCCAAGTCGCCTGTTACACAAACAGTGCTAACGTGGGGGAAAGGGGGCGGGGGACGGACAAACATGCCTATACTACTGTAAAAATACATTAATGAACACCCAAGGACTTTCCAACTTAGAGGCTGTTCAACAATATTTAGGTAGTTATTTTCTAATTAACAATACATGACTACATTTGAAAATGTTTTCACGGTTCTGTTTGTATCACAGAATTCAATAGTTCATTTTTCAAACTCTAACGCTGTCCTCTTGACCCAAATTAAGGAACATAATGGACTTTTTTTTAACACTTTTATCTATTTTAATCGGGGATTTTTGTGATGAAATAACTTTTGAGTATGACATTTGGATACACAAAAAAAATCAGTGATTTAAAACATTTGTTTGACGTCAGATATTCTATACTAGAGGCGTATTTCACAAAGACAATCCTAAAAAATCAATATATTTCACTGCGAGATATTAGATTTATTTATTTATTTATTTGATTGGTGTTTTACGCCGTACTCAAAAATATTTCACTTATAAGACGGCGGTCAGCATTATGGTGGGAGCAATCCGGACGGAGCCCGGAGAAAAACCACGACCATCAGCAGGTTTTTGCCAGACCTTCCCACTTATGGCCGGAGAGGGAGACAGCATGAGCTGGACTATATATATTAGAGATATTAGAAATGGATAAAGTAAATGGATAACGTAAAACAAATATTATAAAAAAATAAATGGTTTTCATTGTAAGACTGATAATGGTAATTTTTGAATGTTTAGCAAATTCTACAAACCCATATTAGGAGTGCCCTTTATATACGACGTTCAAGTTAGACGAATGGGGCAGTAAAACAAATATATGTATACATCGATAAAGTATTACACAGCAAGTTTTAAAAGCATACGTTTCTAATTTCGTGATGTTGTTCAATCAAGATACCACTGCTGAAATGTTTCTTATGAAATTCCAGGCAATATTCATTCACTTGTTCATTGTTCATGCCTGTACATTCAAACCACAGCGTTGCTTGTGAAGGAGTTGCTACGCTGCCGGTCAACAGGCCAGAGAACTTAGTTTTACCGATACATGTTAGTCTAGGAGAGCGCTCGGTCAACAGGCCAGAGAACTTAGTTTCACCAATACATGTTAGTCTGGGAGATCGCTCGGTCAATAGGCCAGAAAACTTAGTTTCACCGATACATGTTAGTTTGGAAGAGCGCTCGGTCAACAGGCCAGAGAACTTAGTTTCACCAATACATGTTAGTCTGGGAGATCGCTCGGTCAACAGGCCAGAGAACTTAGTTTCACCAATACGTGTTAGTCTGGGAAAGCTCTCGGTCAATAGGCCAGAGAACTTAGTTTCACCAATACATGTTAATCTGGGAGAGCTGCCGGTCAACAGGCCAGAAAACTTAGTTTCACCAATACATGTTAGTCTGGGAGAGCTGCCGGTCAACAGGCCAGAGAACTTAGTTTCACCAATAAATGTTAGTCTGGGAGAGAGCTTTTAGTTGATAGACTAAGGAGCTTAGCTCCATCACTAGCTTAACCCGGCAGAGTTGTCTATCAACAGGCTAGAGAACTTAGCCCCACCGATACATATTTGTCTGGGAGAGCTCTCAGTCGATAGGCCACGGAACTTAGCTCCACAAATATATATGTACAGGTTAACTTAGCTCCACAGATACATGTTAACATGGAGAGCTATCGATCAGCAGACAAGGGAACTTAGCTCCACTGATACATGTTAGTCTGGGAGAGCTCTCAGTCGATAGGCCACGGAACTTAGCTCCACAAATATATATGTACAGGCTAACCCGGCAGAGCTCTCGATCAGTAGACAAGGGAACTTAGCTCCACAGATACATGTTAACCATGGAGAGCTCTCAATCAGTATGCCAGGGAATGTAGCTCCACAGATACATGTTAACCATGGAGAGCTCTCAATCAGTATGCCAGGGAACGTAGCTCCACAGATACATGTTAACCATGGAGAGCTCTCAATCAGTATGCCAGTTAACGTAGCTCCACAGATACCGGGGATGTTAACCGGGGAGAGATCTCGGTCAGTATGCTAGGGAACTTAGCTCCAAAACGATATGTTAACACGGAAAAGCTTTCGGTCAATAGCCTAGAGAACTGAAGTCCACCAATGAGTGTTGTAAATCAACTTATACACTGCGGAGAAATACTTCAAGGAGGGTCTTGTATCCATCAAGGCGGAAGTTCCGACTATAGTGAGCCATTGAGCCACTGAGCCATTGAAAGACATCTCGGGGTAGTTGATGAAATTAACAAGATTGGTCACAAGTGCCATTGGCCAACGCTCAGCTCACAAGTGCCATTGGCCAACGCTCAGCTCACAAGTGTCATTGGCCAACGCTCAGCTCACAAGTGTCATTGGCCAACGCTCAGCTCACAAGTGTCAATGGCCAACGCTCAGCTCACAAGTGTCAATGGCCAACGCTCAGCTCACAAGTGTCAATGGCCAACGCTCAGCTCACAAGTGTCAATGACCAAGGCTCAGCTGACATATGCCAATGGTCAACGCTCAGCTCACAAGTGTCAATGGCCAACGCTCAGCTCACAAGTGTCAATGACCAAGGCTCAGCTGACATATGCCAATGGTCAACGCTCAGCTCACAAGTGTCAATGGCCAAGGCTCAGCTCACAAGTGTCAATGACCAAGGCTCAGCTGACATATGCCAATGGTCAACGCTCAGCTCACAAGTGTCAATGGCCAACGCTCAGCTCACAAGTGTCAATGACCAAGGCTCAGCTGACATGTGCCAATGGTCAACGCTCAGCTCACAAGTGTCAATGGCCAACGCTCAGCTCACAAGTGTCAATGACCAAGGCTCAGCTGACATGTGCCAATGGTCAACGCTCAGCTCACAAGTGTCAATGGCCAACGCTCAGCTCACAAGTGTCAATGGCCAAGGCTCAGCTGACATGTGCCAATGACCAAGGCTCAGCTCACAAGTGCCAATGGTCAACGCTCAGCTCACAAGTGTCAATGGCCAAGGCTCAGCTCACAAGTGTCAACGACCAAGGCTCAGCTGACATGTGCCAATGGTCAACGCTCAGCTCACAAGTGTCAATGGCCAAGGCTCAGCTCACAAGTGTCAATGGCCAAGGCTCAGCTGACATGTGCCAATGGTCAACGCTCAGCTCACAAGTGTCAATGGTCAACGCTCAGCTCACAAGTGTCAATGGCCAACGCTCAGCTCACAAGTGTCAATGACCAAGGCTCAGCTGACATGTGCCAATGGTCAACGCTCAGCTCACAAGTGTCAATGGCCAAGGCTCAGTTTACAAGTGTCAATGGCCAAGGCTCAGCTCACATGTGCCAATGGTCAACGCTCAGCTCACAAGTGCCAATGGCCAACACTCAGCTGACATGTGCCAATGGCCAACACTCAGCTGACATGTGCCAATGGCCAATGCTCAGCTCACATTTACGTTAATTGATACTTACTTGACAGACATGATACATCAACTATTTAATGCATATATCCAGTATAATTTAAGGAAAAATAGACATTTTGACTCATTTTTAGTTGTATTCGTTGTTAAAAGTATACACAGAGGATGGAGGATTTTTTTTATGTTTTTTTCGCATGAATTGCCGTTTGGGCGCAATACGTGTACCGGCAATATGCTTGATAAGGGGTAGCGGGGTTTATTTTAGCTTGTGCTTGCATGTCAACGGTCTTTTGTCCACAATAAATGATTAACACGATATAGTGAGATAAGGACATAACATGCACTTCACGCAATGCATCAAACATTACAGACTAATGTGAATAATAGATATAGGTCATAGAACGATTGTGGGTAAGGTCTACGTTCAGGATTCGCCCATTAGGCAGCTATTGTACCATTTGAAAGAGTGTGTCTCGAACAGAATGGTTGATTACGTAAATTACTGAAATAAATAAATTAAAAAAAAAAACATATTGTTTGGAAAACTGATGAATCTAGTTCTAACTTATTCACGACAGTCGTCTCGCTTGTCGTCTTCTTCGTGAGCTGCATAAAGCAATGAATTCGTTCAGGTACGAATTCTCAGCCGGAGGAGACAACTGTTCTCTAACCGTATAGAGCTATATGTAGACGTTATCCGCATAGAACTATACCCACGTAGCGTTGGCAGGTGGACGAGGTCGGAATAGAGCTATACCAGTGCAACGTCGGCATGTGGACGAAATCCGCATATTACTATATTCTTGTAACGTCAGCAGGTGGACGAGATCCGCATAGAACTATATACCCATGTAACGTGGGCAGGTTGGCGAGAACAGTACAGAACTATATACCCATGTAACGTGGGCAGGTGGGCGAGAACAGTACAGAACTATATACCCATGTAACGTTGACAGGTGGATCGTACAAAACTATATACACATGTAACGTGGGCAGGTGGGCGAGAACAGTACAGAACTATATACCCATGTAACGTTGGCAGGTGGATCGTACAAAGCTATATACCCATGTAACGTGGGCAAGTGGATGAGATCCGTACAGAACTATATGCATGTAACTTTGGCAGGTGGACGAGATCTGTATGGAACTATATATCATATTCCGTACAAAACTATACCCTGAGCGTAGCGATGTAATTCATGTGTAATTATACTAACCATAATTAACTCGATAATAAAGGCTGTCCATGTGTTGAAGAGGAGCGGTACATATGCAGTCATCTTTTTTAATAATTAAGTCCCCACTTTGTGGTCTTCTCTTCTATAATTATAGAGATGCTGAAACTAAATCCTTTTGATGACAACGGTGATAGATTGGGTGTAAAACATTCAGCCACAGGAGTTTACTAAACATCCACGCCTATAACAAACATTTTCCTTTCCTTTCTCGTGTCTTTGTTCTCTTGGTGTATTTCATTAGGCTGCATTCGTGTCATCGTGTCGCCGATAAATGATGTAGATATCAGCTGTATTACGCTTTCCTTTGTTGCATTATATGAATGACTGATCACGTGGAGCGGGCAGTTACATGTAGTCTTCAACGAGCAAGCCACATGTCGAATTTAAAATTGATCTCAATCTATCTGTTTACGAGGATTTCCTACAGCATACAGACCACTCTTGAGTGTCTCCTTAGCAAAATACATCAGGTGCTCCTTTGCACAAGTGTAATAAATAAGGACTAATATCACTGCATTTTTGTGACCATTTTCCAACTATCATAATGTCGTCTCTGCTCTGATTTTACTCTCTATGCTATAAGTCTTTTATATTAGAGATAAGTTTTTGGCATGCACGTTTTACGACTACCTTCAAATGGCATATATGAAATACGTAATAAATTGGTAAACAGGTACAACTATGATTTTAAATGTGTCCCCATCTGTTTCCAATTTTTCTACATGTTTATATATGTAAACACATATATTAACCCATACTTGTATTTTATTAAAAATTAATAAAACCATAAAAACTTCACAGCTGTCTTTCCAATGAATGAATGCAGATATAAGTTATAACTTAGCTGGAATTTCAGCAGAAATACATAGTTATAAACACTAAACGCACGCAAGAAGAATCTATTACTTATACTTTGATGGTCAGCTGTATGCTTGGCGGAGACAGGAGTAAACCACTTGCCCAGGGCAAGTTACTGTCGAACTTCCCACCTGTGACGTACAGTTATCGACTCCATGCTGATTTAAGACTGCACAAACGCCCACATGATTGTCGTAGATCGCTTATTTTATTTCACCAAGGCCCCAGGATGAGTTAGAACGTACGAAGGGTAATGTGCACTCATTACAACAAATTAAAATATTATCGGTGGTCGTGTATCGTCTGAGAATAGATAAGAAGCAAAGCCATCGGCTGTCTGCTCATAACATTTGTCATTAGGTATGCGGTATGTGCCTTCATCTATCAAAGAGAATATTTCAGTCAAGATTACTCGTTACAACAAAATGCTATTATGGCTTGTTAGAAGGTAACAAATTATGTATGTGCACAGAGGCCAACGATTGGTGATTAGCCACAAGAGTAAGACGCGTTTATTGACAAAACGTCCTCATCATGTATTACAGAAGTAATTTTCACTAAGTATGTTGCTATGTTACGAAAAGGTCGTAAATAAATTCGTAAGAAGGTCACATAAATTCGTAATATGCCAATGCATTGATCAAGAAATCCTTTTACGTAATCTTCCCGCATAGTTTTACAACAAATTAATCAGTGAACTATAAAGGGCGTATCTGCTCCTAGATGGTGCATGAAGACATTCAAAGGCAATGCAAATATTGGTTAGAATTGCTAAATATCTGGCAGTGCTGATATATTGTAAACTCATATCTTATTAAGCATTTTCTATCATTTTGGCCGACATGGTAATTCATCTCTATAATAATAATATTAAGGACAATGAGTCTTTAGGCACAGTTCGAAAACGATTATCTTGAGTATAATGACTATAAGCAAATTGTTTCTACCCTTAACAAGGTTTGATGCGGGCAAGATGTGGCTCACATTAATACTTGAGTCTTCCTTTTTCCAAATACACTGTATTGTAAAAAAAAAAAGAAAACAAAAAAAAACAAGGATTATCTCTTAGAATGCAGAATTTATCCTACTTAAACCTTGACTTTGCCGGTATTAAGATTGATACACTTCCAAAACGATTTTGCACACGATGGTGTTAGTGCACGTATTTAAGATTTACTTGCACCTAGCCCATTATCCCCGCCAAGCATGTTTGTCAGGGAGTGTGTTTCCTCCACTCAGGATTTACTTGCATCTAGCCCATTATCCCCGCCAAGCATGTTTGTCAGGGAGCATGTTTCCTCCACTGGGGATTTACTTGCATGTAGCCCATTATCCCCGCCAAGCATGTTTGTCAGAAAACATGTTTCCTCCACTCGGGATTTACTTGCATCTAGCCCATCATCTCCGCCAAGCATGTTTGTCAGTGAACATGTTTCCTCCACTGGAGATTTACTTGCATCTAGCCCATCATCCCCGCCAAGCATGTTTGTCAGAGAGCATGTTTCCTCCACTCGGGATTTACTTGCATGTAGCCCATCATCCCCGCCAAGCATGTTTGTCAGTGAACATGTTTCCTCCACTCCGGATCTACTTGCATGTAGCCCATTATCCCCGCCAAGCATGTTTGTCAGAGAGCATGTTTCCTCCACTCGGGATTTACTTGCATCTAGCCCATTATCACAGTCAAGCATGTTTGTCAGAGAGCATGTTTCCTCTACTCAGGATTTACTTGCATGTAGCCCATCATCCCCGCCAAGCATGTTTGTCAGAGAGCATGTTTCCTCCACTCGGGATTTACTTGCATGTAGCCCATTATCCCCGCCAAGCATGTTTATCAAGGAGCATGTTTCCTCTACTCAGGATTTACTTGCATGTAGCCCATCATCCCCGCCTAGCCTGTTTGTCAGAGAGCATGTTTCCTCCACTCAGTATTTACTTGCATATAGCCCATTATCCCCGCCTAGCATGTTTGTCAGGGAGCATGTTTCCTCTACTCAGGATTTACTTGCATGTAGCCCATTATCTCCGCCAAGCATGTTTGTCAGAGAGCATGTTTCCTCCACTGGAGATTTACTTGCATCTAGCCCATTATCCCCGCCAAGCATGTTTGTCAGAGAGCATGTTTCCTCCACTCGGGATTTACTTGCATGTAGCCCATTATCCCCGCCAAGCATGTTTGTCAGAGAGCATGTTTCCTCCACTGGGGATTTACTTGCATGTAGCCCATCATCCCCGCCAAGCATGTTTGTCAGTGAACATGTTTCCTCCACTCGGGATTTACATGCATCTAGCCAATCATCCCCGCCAAGCATGTTTGTCAGAGAGCATGTTTCCTCCACTGGGGATTTACTTGCATGTAGCCCATTATCCCCGCCAAACATGTTTGTCAGAGAGCATGTTTCCTCTACTCAGGTTTTACTTGCATGTAGCCCATCATCTCCGCCAAGCATGTTTATCAGAGAGCATGTTTCCTCCACTCAGGATTTACTTGCATGTAGCCCATTATCCCCGCCAAGCATGTTTGTCAGGGAGCATGTTTCCTCTACTCAGGATTTACTTGCATGTAGCCCATTATCCCCGCCTAGCCTGTTTGTCAGGGAGCATGTTTCCTCTACTCGGGATTTACTCGCATGTAGCCCATTATCCCCGCCAAGCATGTTTGTCAGAGAGCATGTTTCCTCCACTCGGGATTTACTTGCATCTAGCCCATTATCCCCGCCAAGCATGTTTATCAAGGAGCATGTTTCCTCTACTCAGGATTTACTTGCATGTAGCCCATCATCCCCGCCTAGCCTGTTTGTCAGAGAGCATGTTTCCTCCACTCAGTATTTACTTGCATATAGCCCATTATCCCCGCCTAGCATGTTTGTCAGAGAGCATGTTTCCTCTACTCAGGATTTACTTGCATGTAGCCCATTATCTCCGCCAAGCATGTTTGTCAGGGAGCATGTTTCCTCCACTGGAGATTTACTTGCATCTAGCCCATTATCCCCGCCAAGCATGTTTGTCAGAGAGCATGTTTCCTCCACTCGGGATTTACTTGCATGTAGCCCATTATCCCCGCCAAGCATGTTTGTCAGAGAGCATGTTTCCTCCACTGGGGATTTACTTGCATGTAGCCCATCATCCCCGCCAAGCATGTTTGTCAGTGAACATGTTTCCTCCACTCGGGATTTACATGCATCTAGCCAATCATCCCCGCCAAGCATGTTTGTCAGAGAGCATGTTTCCTCCACTGGGGATTTACTTGCATGTAGCCCATTATCCCCGCCAAACATGTTTGTCAGAGAGCATGTTTCCTCTACTCAGGTTTTACTTGCATGTAGCCCATCATCTCCGCCAAGCATGTTTATCAGAGAGCATGTTTCCTCCACTCAGGATTTACTTGCATGTAGCCCATTATCCCCGCCAAGCATGTTTGTCAGGGAGCATGTTTCCTCTACTCAGGATTTACTTGCATGTAGCCCATTATCCCCGCCTAGCCTGTTTGTCAGGGAGCATGTTTCCTCCACTCGGGATTTACTCGCATGTAGCCCATTATCCCCGCCAAGCATGTTTGTCAGAGAGCATGTTTCCTCCACTGGAGATTTACTTGCATCTAGCCCATCATCCCCGCCAAGCATGTTTGTCAGAGAGCATGTTTCCTCCACTGGGGATTTACTTGCATGTAGCCCATTATCCCCGCCTAGCATGTTTGTCAGTGAACATGTGTCCTCCACTCGGGATTTACTTGCATGTAGCCCATCATCCCCGCCAAGCATGTTTGTCAGAGAGCATGTTTCCTCCACTGGAGATTTACTTGCATATAGCCCATCATCCCCGCCAAGCATGTTTGTCAGAGAGCATGTTTCCTCCACTGGGGATTTACTTGCATATAGCCCATTATCCCCGCCAAGCATCTTTGTCAGTGAACATGTGTCCTCCACTCGGGATTTACTTGCATGTAGCCCATCATCTCCGCCAAGCATGTTTGTCAGAGAGCATGTTTCCTCCACTCGGGATTTACTTGCATGTAGCCCATCATCCCCGCTTAGCATGTTTGTCAGTGAGCATGTTTCCTCCACTCGGGATTTACTTGCATGTAGCCCATCATCCCCGCCTAGCCTGTTTGTCAGAGAGCATGTTTCCTCCACTGGGGATTTACTTGCATGTAGCCCATTATCCCCGCCTAGCATGTTTGTCAGTGAACATGTTTCCTCCACTCGGGATTTACTTGCATGTAGCCCATCATCCCCGCCAAGCATGTTTGTCAGAGAGCATGTTTCCTCTACTCAGGATTTACTTGCATGTAGCTCATTATCCCCGCCTAGCCTGTTTGTCAGAGAGCATGTTTCCTCCACTGGGGATTTACTTGCATGTAGCCCGTTATCCCCGCCTAGCATGTTTGTCAGTGAACATGTTTCCTCCACTCGGGATTTACTTGCATGTAGCCCATCATCCCCGCCAAGCATGTTTGTCAGAGAGCATGTTTCCTCTACTCAGGATTTACTTGCATGTAGCTCATTATCCCCGCCTAGCCTGTTTGTCAGGGAGCATGTTTCCTCCACTCCGGATCTACTTGCATGTAGCCCATCATCCCCGCCTAGCATGTTTGTCAGTGAACATGTTTCCTCCACTCGGGATTTACTTGCATGTATCCCATTATCCCAGCCAAGCATGTTTCTCAGAGAACGTGTTTCTGATGCTCAGGATGTACTACTATTTCCATCAAGTGCAGTATCCCTTGACTAGCCGTTGTGTCAGAGAACGTGTTTCTGATTCACAAATCCGTTGTTTCTTTACCGGAATGCCATACCTAAGCGGTCATATGTCTCTCATAAACCCTTTCTTTCTTTATTTAGATTCAATACTTGAGCTGTAAAGTGTCTTTCATAAATCAGTTCTTTCTTTGCTGGGACGCCACGCCTGAATGGTCAGGTGTTTCTCATAAATCCTTTCTTTTTTTACCGGGATGCCATGCATGAACGGCCAAGTGTTTCTCATAAACCCTTTCTTTCTTTCCCGGGATGCCATGCATGAATGGTAAGGTGCCTCTCATAAAACCTCTCTTTCTGTACCGGGATGCCATGCATGAACGGTCAGGTGTTTCTCATAAATTGCCCTATGGAGTTCAGTGCCTGTCCGTCATAAATCCATTCTTTTTCTATTATTGATAACCTTTAGGCTACTGTATATGTAACATATACATGTGAGTTCTCTAGGTCATGGTACACAATACGCAGATGGATCACATCGATCATATGTTAGTCACATCTCAGTGGAATTATAATTTGTCAACCGTTGTTACTCAATAGAAAGACTAACAACGCCTCTAGAAAGTGTGCTTATTCTTAACATTCGGTGTACCGTTATATCAAATATTGAGAGCTCAGTTTTTATGCTACACTCACTGTCCATAGAACAACGGATAAACTAATGGCATTCCCATGAGAGCGTACAAGCGTACAATACGAGAACGTCCAGTTATACAACGGACGGAGAGACAGTTTTTCTGCATACGCTCAGTTTGTCCCAGCCATCCATCGTGTCAATTCCTGACATTCCGTTGTCCCGTACTGAGGCTGTTGCCTGAGACATTGTGAGCTGTAAGATGGTGTCTGAGGTACGGCGTGTACTAACTTTTTGCCTTAGATATGGTGGTCAGCATGGTGACTACGGTGCGAGAATGGCTAGCTGTTGTCTCAGACACGATAAATAGTAAGATATACAGTGGCCAGCAAAATGTGAATCAAAACGGTACACAAAGCGATACGGCAAGATTTTGTCTTGGACACTATGCACAATAGGGTGCTGCCTCTGGACATCAAAGTGTTGTTTTGGGCACAGTAGACATCAATGTGTTGGGTGGACACATTGGGTCAGTTGGGAAATGTGTACTTGGTCAGGGTGGAGTTCAAGGTGTTACTTTGGGAAAGGTTGCCCAGTATCCCTGGCAGACAGCTGGATTATGTCCAAGGTGTTGTTTTTCATCTAGCTCAGTATGCCCGGCAGTCAGCAAGATTTTGTCTCCGGTATGGCGAACAGCAAGGCATTGTGAATAAAAGCATTTAAAGTATTAATCAGCAGTGTTTAGTAGAGAAATATTTCATTTTATTTTTATTTCCCCTAGCGTTTCACAAAAAACAAACTCCTAGCGTTCCACAAAAAATAACTCCCTACACTCCACAAAAAACCAAACTCCTAGCGTTCCACAAAAAATAATTCCCAGCATTCCACAAAAAACCAAACTCCTAGCATTCCACAAAAAACCAAACTCCTAGCATTCCGCAAAAAACCAAACTCCTAGCATTCCGCAAAAAACCAAACTCCTAGCATTCCGCAAAAAACCAAACTCCTAGCATTCCACAAAAAACCAAACTCCTAGCGTTCCACAAAAAACCAAACTCCTAGCATTCCGCAAAAAACCAAACTCCTAGCATTCCGCAAAAAACCAAACTCCTAGCGTTCCACAAAAAATAATTCCCAGCATTCCACAAAAAACCAAACTCCTAGCATTCCACAAAAAACCAAACTCCTAGCATTCCGCAAAAAACCAAACTCCTAGCATTCCGCAAAAAACCAAACTCCTAGCGTTCCACAAAAAATAATTCCCAGCATTCCACAAAAAACCAAACTCCTAGCATTCCACAAAAAACCAAACTCCTAGCATTCCACAAAAAACCAAACTCCTAGCATTCCACAAAAAAGCTTGTCTTAAATAAGCCATTGAACAAATTTCAACACGGATTTGATCTACATAAACACGGATTTGATCTACATAAACAGCCGATGTTCTTGAAGGAGGAATAAGTTATATGCGTCGAATGCAAAACTAATTCAGGTGACAATTTTGTTGGAAGTATATGTCTCATGTAGGTGTACAAAATAAATGGTCAACCACAAGATAGGCAGAAACTTCATGTTTTGGTTTTCAAACACTATACCGTAGCTTATATGGAGACGGGAACTCCACTCATTCTTTCATCCCAGCAGTTTGTGCAGGTATTCTGTGACTGAGTATAGATGTGAGGTGAGCTCTGCTGTATTCTGTGACTGAGTATAGATGTGAGGTAAGCTCTGCTGTATTCTGTGACTGAGTATAGATGTGAGGTAAGCTCTGCTGTATTCTGTGACTGAGTATAGATGTGAGGTGAGCTGTGCTGTATTCTGTGACTGAGTATAGATGTGAGGTGAGCTGTGCTGTATTTTGTGACTGAGTATAGAGGTGAGGTGAGCTGTGCTGTATTCTGTGAATGAGCATAGATGTGAGGTGAGCTCTGCTGTATTCTGTGACTGAGTATAGATGTGAGGTGAGCTCTGCTGAATTCTGTGAATGAGCATAGATGTGAGGTAAGCTCTGCTGTATTCTGTGACTGAGTATAGATGTGAGGTGAGCTGTGCTGTATTCTGTGACTGAGTATAGATGTGAGGTGAGCTGTGCTGTATTCTGTGACTGAGTATAGATGTGAGGTGAGCTGTGCTGTATTCTGTGAATGAGCATAGATGTGAGGTAAGCTCTGCTGTATTCTGTGTATGAGTATAGATGTGAGGTAAGCTCTGCTGTATTCTGTGACTGAGTATAGATGTGAGGTGAGCTGTGCTGTATTCTGTGACTGAGTATAGAGGTGAGGTGAGCTGTGCTGTATTCTGTGACTGAGTATAGATGTGAGGTAAGCTGTGCTGTATTCTGTGACTGAGTATAGATGTGAGGTAAGCTCTGCTGTATTCTGTGACTGAGTATAGATGTGAGGTGAGCTTTGCTGTATTCTGTGACTGAGTATAGATGTGAGTTAAGCTCTGCTGTATTCTGTGACTGAGTATAGATGTGAGGTGAGCTGTGCTGTATTCTGTGACTGAGTATAGATGTGAGGTAAGCTCTGCTGTATTCTGTGAATGAGCATAGATGTGAGGTAAGCTCTGCTGTATTCTGTGACTGAGTATAGATGTGAGGTAAGCTGTGCTGTATTCTGTGATTGAGTATAGATGTGAGGTAAGCTCTGCTGTATTCTGTGACTGAGTATAGATGTGAGGTAAGCTCTGCTGTATTCTGTGAATGAGCATAGATGTGAGGTAAGCTCTGCTGTATTCTGTGACTGAGTATAGATGTGAGGTAAGCTGTGCTGTATTCTGTGATTGAGTATAGATGTGAGGTAAGCTGTGCTGTATTCTGTGACTGAGTATAGATGTGAGGTGAGCTGTGCTGTAATCTGTGACTGAGTATAGATGTGAGGTGAGCTGTGCTGTATTCTGTGACTGAGTATAGATGTAAGGTAAGCTCTGCTGTATTCTGTGACTGAGTATAGATGTGAGGTAAGCTATGCTGTATTCCGTGAATGAGCATAGATGTGAGGTGAGCTGTGTAGCTGTCCTGTGCTGTGTGCGATTATGCCTTCATTAATACACGATGTATATATGCAATTTGTATTTGTAGGCCAAAACATCGAAGTTTCTGTAGGAATGTTTGTACAGAGCTTAAGCAGCATCAGCGAGCTGGAAATGGTAAGTTCTGCTAATCTTTTCGTATAGGAAAAGTGAACACCAGGAAGTGATCAAAGTCCGAGAGTCTACGGAGTATTATATATAAAAATATAGTGAAATGTCATGGATGCAGACGTATCTCTGACGTCATGGCAATTCTGATACTCGTTATATGAGCCATATTGACAGCGAAATGTGACGGATGTATCTCGGATGCCATAGCAATTCTTTTAGTAGAATCCGATATGTAATAATGAAATACCTTTTTGATATAGTATTCATAAATGTGTTTGCTGTCCTCAAACCATTCTGTCGTTGATATTATCGTTATTCCTGTGTACTTCCACGTTTATTAGATGGTCTTATCTCCTGGAATGACCTGACCTCAGTGTCAAACATAAATACATGAATACACAAGCTCTGAAGGTTATTGGCATCTTTTCTTACATTTTAAAACTACAGAGTAATATACTAAATTTTGTGATGTCATATAAGGTTTAATGGATAGCTGACTAAGTAAGAAATGACATATACAGACATGTACAACTGGACATCCGCAGAATAACAACGACAAAGCTGACCGGTAAAAACTGTCTTTTGTAACAGCAATATACGGTGAACATCTACTTCCGTCTGTCCTGGATAGACCCACGCCTAATCTACAACCATACAGCTGAGTACTTGAGTGTGGATGCTTTCTGGATGACAAAACTCTGGCTGCCTGATCCCTACTTCATCAACAGCAAAGAGGAGCATTTCCACACCGTCACCGTGCCAAATATCCTGCTGAGAGTCTACCCTGACGGCATGATTATGTATAGCCAAAGGTAGGTCTAGGTGTGGAATATTTCCACAAAGTCATTGTACCGAACACCCTGCTGAGAGTCTACCCTGACGGTATGGTTATGTACAGCTGGAAATACGACAATGTGTGTACCCTGACGGCATGATTATGTATAGCCAAAGGTAGGTCTAAGTGTGGAATATTTCCACAAAGTCGCTGTACCAAACATCCTGCTGAGAGTCTACCCTGACGGTATGGTTATGTACAGCTGGAAATACGACAATGTGTGTACCCTGACGGCATGATTATGTATAGCCAAAGGTAGGTCTAAGTGTGGAATATTTCCACAAAGTCATTGTACCGAACACCCTGCTGAGAGTCTACCCTGACGGTATGGTTATGTACAGCTAGAAATACGACAATGTCTGTACCCTGATGGCATGATTATGTATAGCCAAAGGTAGGTCTAAGTGTGGAATATTTCCACAAAGTCATTGTACCGAACACCCTGCTGAGAGTCTACCCTGACGGTATGATTATGTACAGCTAGAAATACGACAATGTGTGTACCCTGACGGTATGATTATGTATAGCCAAAGGTAGGTCTAAGTGTGAAGTATTTCCACAAAGTCATTGTACCGAACACCCTGCTGAGAGTCTACCCTGACGGTATGATTATGTATAGCTAGAAATACGACAATGTCTGTACCCTGACGGCATGATTATGTATAGCCAAAGGTAGGTCTAAGTGTGAAGTATTTCCACAAAGTCATTGTACCGAACACCCTGCTGAGAGTCTACCCTGACGGTATGATTATGTACAGCTAGAAATACGACAATGTCTGTACCCTGACGGCATGATTATGTATAGCCAAAGGTAGGTCTAAGTGTGAAGTATTTCCACAAAGTCATTGTACCGAACACCCTGCTGAGAGTCTATCCTGACGGTATGATTATGTACAGCTAGAAATACGACAATGTCTGTACCCTGGCGGCATGATTATGTATAGCCAAAGGTAGGTCTAAGTGTGAAGTATTTCCACAAAGTCATTGTACCGAACATCCTGCTGAGAGTCTACCCTGACGGTATGATTATGTACAGCTAGAAATACGACAATGTGTGTACCCTGGCGGCATGATTATGTATAGCCAAAGGTAGGTCTAAGTGTGGAATATTTCCACAAAGTCATTGTACCGAACACCCTGCTGAGAGTCTACCCTGACAGTATGATTATGTACAGCTGGAAATACGACAATGTGTGTACCCTGACGGCATGATTATGTATAGCCAAAGGTAGGTCTAAGTGTGGAATATTTCCACAAAGTCATTGTACCGAACACCCTGCTGAGAGTCTACCCTGACGGTATGGTTATGTACAGCTGGAAATACGACAATGTCTGTACCCTGACGGCATGATTATGTATAGCCAAAGGTAGGTCTAAGTGTGGAATATTTCCACAGTCACTGTACCGAACACCCTGCTGAGAGTCTACCCTGACGGTATGATTATGTACAGCTGGAAATACGACAATGTGTGTACTCTGGCGGCATGATTGTGTATAGCCAAAGGTAGGTCTAAGTGTGGAATATTTCCACAAAGTCATTGTACCGAACATCCTGCTGAGAGTCTACCCTGACGGTATGGTTATGTACAGCTAGAAATACGACAATGTCTGTACCCTGACGGCATGATTATGTATAGCCAAAGGTAGGTCTAAGTGTGGAATATTTCCACAAAGTCATTGTACCGAACACCCTGCTGAGAGTCTATCCTGACGGTATGATTATGTACAGCTGGAAATACGACAATGTGTGTACCCTGGCGGCATGATTGTGTATAGCCAAAGGTAGGTCTAGTGTGGTACCCTGACGACATAACTATGTACAGCCAGAGTTTTGAGACACTATGTATATGTTTCCAGATGTATGCCAAAGTGTGTACCCTGATGGCATGATTATCTACAGCCAGAGGTAGGTCAAAGTCTGCACCCTGATGGCTTGATTCTGTACAGCTAATGTGTGCACATTATCGACATGTCTATGTATTCTGAGAGTACTTGAAATAGGTCAAAAATTGTGTACCCTGACAGCATGATTATGTACACGCATAGGTACGTTAAAGTGTGTACCCTGACGGTATGACTATGTACAGGCATAGGTATGTCAAAGTGTGTACCCTAACAGCATGATATGTACACGCATAGGTGCGTCAAAGTGTGTACCCTAACAGCATGATTATGTACACGCATAGGTACGTCAAAGTGTGTACCCTAACAGCATGATTATGTACACGCATAGGTACGTTAAAGTGTGTACCCTGACGGTATGATTATGTACAGGCATAGGTACGTTAAAGTGTGTACCCTAACAGCATGATTATGTACACGCATAGGTACGTTAAAGTGTGTACCCTAACGGTATGATTATGTACAGGCATAGGTACGTTAAAGTGTGTACCCTGACGGTATGATTATGTACAGGCATAGGTACGTTAAAGTGTGTACCCTGACGGTATGATTATGTACAGGCATAGGTATGTCAAAGTGTGTACCCTAACAGCATGATTATGTACACGCATAGGTACGTCAAAGTGTGTACCCTGACGGTATGATTATGTACAGGCATAGGTACGTTAAAGTGTGTACCCTAACAGCATGATTATGTACATGCATAGGTACGTTAAAGTGTGTACCCTAACAGCATGATTATGTACACGCATAGGTACGTTAAAGTGTGTACCCTGACGGTATGATTATGTACACGCATAGGTACGTCAAAGTGTGTACCCTGACGGTATGATTATGTACACGCATAGGTATGTCAAAGTGTGTACCCTTACGGTATGATTATGTACACGCATAGGTACGCCAAAGTGTGTACCCTAACAGCATGATTATGTACAGGCATAGGTACGTTAAAGTGTGTACCCCGACGGTATGATTATGTACAGGCCTAGATACGTCATAGTGTGTTCCCTAACAGCATGATTATGTACACGCATAGGTACGTTAAAGTGTGTACCCTAACAGCATGATTATGTACACGCATAAGTACGTTAAAGTGTGTACCCTGACGGTATGATTATGTACAGGCATAGGTACGTTAAAGTGTGTACCCTGACGGTATGACTATGTACAGGCATAGGTACGCCAAAGTGTGTACCCTAACAGCATGATTATGTACACGCATAGGTACGTCAAAGTGTGTACCCTGACGGTATGATTATGTACAGGCATAGGTACGCCAAAGTGTGTACCCTGACGGCATGATTATGCACAGCCAGAGATACGCCAATGTGTGTACCCTAACAGGATTATGTACACGCATAGGTACGTCAAAGTGTGTACCCTAACAGCATGATTATGTACAGGCATAGGTGCGTCAAAGTGTGTACCCTAACAGCATGATTATGTACACGCATAGGTACGTCAAAGTGTGTACCCTAACAGCATGATTATGTACATGCATAGGTACGTCAAAGTGTGTACCCTAACAGCATGATTATGTACACGCATAGGTACGTCAAAGTGTGTACCCTAACAGCATGATATGTACACGCATAGGTACGTCAAAGTGTGTACCCTAACAGCATGATTATGTACACGCACAGGTGCGTCAAAGTGTGTACCCTAACAGCATGATTATGTACACGCATAGGTACGTCAAAGTGTGTACCCTAACAGCATGATTATGTACATGCATAGGTACGTTAAAGTGTGTACCCTGGCGGTATGATTACGTGCAGATTACGTATACGCCAATCTGTGAACCCTGACGGCATGGTTATGTAAAGCTGTTGCGTCCGGCAATAATTCAACGAATGAGTTCCTTTTAGTTTACAACATTTACTTGTGACTGCATAGATTGGATTTGACATTTCTGTAACATCTGGTGATATTGGTTTGAACAGAGATCAATCTGCTGATCTTACCTGGTCAGTATGACGTTTCCATGTCATATTTCCTATCTGTACAAGGTACGTCTGTAAGGACTTAGTTTTTTTCAGAACCGTACCAATGATCGTGTTTCCTTACGTTGTCTGTCTTCCCTTGCCAGAACAGGTTCTCCTATTTCTACGTTCCAAGGATCTTTTTCTGGCAAAGATTGTCCCTGTGTTGGCCTGATGGCCCACTGATAGGCTACTTCCTCTCAACTTGACTTGTTGACAAAAAAATACACAAGCAGATTTCCGATTCAATAATATTGGATGGTGTTAAGCGTTGTTGAACCCGTCCACACTACTCAACACGGCTCACATGTTGACTCAATTTCAAGTTGACTTTTGTTGAGTCAACAAAAGTGGGTGACCTGACTTTTGTTGAGTCAACAAAAGTTGAGTGATGTTGGATAGTCTGGACGGGGCTTTAGAAACATTGTGTTGCCTATGTGTTTCACCCACATGTTGATTTGCTCTTTCATAACTCAGAGTGATGTCGTATGCTTTCTTTACAGCTAGTTCAGCCTCACTTAACAGTTTCTTTTCTTTTCTCAGCCTCACGTATCGCAGAGACCGACAACAAACATATCTGTGAGAGCTTGATCTAAAAAGCTACCAAACTACAAGTTTCTAACAATTTTCTCAACTCTGTTAGATAATGAGTGACCTGCTCACCTAATTTCTGTTTTCTGTTGTGAAACCCGAACCTCTCTGCAATCACCACTGGTTTGGGAGTTACATATTGTTTTACAAGGTCACAGAGTTCATTGTAGGTCTTGTCAGTTGGTTTTGCTGCAGATATAGTAAGGTCTTGATCAGTGCATTCATTTTGTTTCGAACTACACTGAGAAATATAGCTCTTGTTCGTTGCACCTGGTCTATCCCGGATATCAGTCGCTAGGAAATACTGGTCCAACCTCTCAATATAATTATTCCAGTCTTCATTATCTTGGAACTCCGCAACATGTCGATAAATAGCAGCCATCGCTGTCGTCGTTGTTGTTGTCGCACAATGTCCGATACAAACAGTTCAATATTTTCCTTCGAGTGTTGTACCATGCGCTGAAATGTGGTCATTTACCGCAATAAACTGTCCTAATCTCATATTCATCGCCAGTTTTGTCACGAACAGGTTCCTTTTAGTTTACAAGGGCGGATTTAGAAGGGGATAGGTTCAGGAGGGCCCTGTTCCCCCACCTCAGAGCGACGCAGAATTTATTTTTTCTTTTTTTTTGCATTTGGAACAATATACATTAAAAGCCTCTGTTGTACTTTCCGTGAGTTTTCACGCTGAGCGAATCTCATGCAATGCACTACTTTGAACGCAGTATAGCGTTAAACTGTATTTTTATCTGCATGAAATAGCCTATCTATCGGTGTAGCCTTTGTCATGAACACAATGCGGAAAAATTGGATATAAAAATTCTCTTCCTTAATTGTATTTATATAGCTCCGCGGCATCTAGGTTCAGAGCGCAGTTTGTGTATTGTGGTCCTTTGGAAGCTTTGACATCTGTAGAAAGCAGGATTTATTCTCGCCATTTTACATAGCGGTACACAGCATAATCTTGATGTGAATTTTAATTTCTGTGCGACATAGTAATGGTTAGATAAAAAATGGTTATTCATTATTCAAATAGATTAAGTGCCTATATGATTGATTCTTTTTTCGTCTGGCTAAATACACATCTTTGGCTACTATAGGCCTACACATTCTCTTTTTCTTTTCATAAATAACGTGAAATCAGAAAGTATTCAAAATTGTATTATGGATATTTAAATTCTTTATTACCTTATGATCAGATAAGGCTCTTTTACGAAGCTTTTAACTCAGTGAAAAAATTTCACCACAGACTTACATCTGCATGTGGCAGCCATATCAAAGTCGGGGCCCTGACCCCTAAACTCGGAGCACACATTTTAGTCTTTCAACTTTTTTCTCAGTTTTCGACTCTGAACTCTTTCTTACCCTATGTCTCGGGGCACCACATAGTTTTAAATGCCTGAAAACTTGAACATACAACAATCCAGGCTGGTGGAGCTCCCGGACCCTGCGATGCCCTTGGAACCTCACCCTGTGTGTTCGGATAGGCTGTTGAACAACTACAAACCTAACCATCCCCCCCCCTCCCCCCCCCACGGACCTCACTATTAGTCGTTTTATGGCATTGCATTTAAACGGATACAGAATCCACGCTGATTGGCTAACAGTTGAGGTAGTCTTCCCTCGGTTAAATCTTGAAGCCTTGGTTGAATAAATGTGTCATTATTAAAATTCAGCTTAGGCAAAGCAGAGCCGGGACCAGGGCAGATTGTCAGTGACATGCCTTAGTTCGTGGTCCGTGGTTTTCCTCTGGCATCGGGTGTCCGCAATATGCAAATAACCTCCTTTATTCAACTGAAATGTTTCTCATCCTGTCCGTTTATTTGATACACAATATACTGGCATTTATACAGAGGCAGGCAGGGTTACGACGGATCGAACACGTGGTACGATTGCATGAAAATACAATAGTGCATGCTTTATATATACCGCCTTTATATCAAAATTAATATACTGTGTAGAAGGCAAATGAAAAGCAAACAAGCTGGTCGGCGGTAGAGAAAGATCGCAGGTTTCAACATGAAAATACTTTGGAAGAGGTACTTATAGCAGCTTGTAGAAGAGTACCGCAACGCAGCTATATATATTGTTTTCCAAAACATGAACTGTATTGTTACATCTACCGTCCAGCCCTAGACAATACTTTTTCGGCGTGACACGTAATAGAATGACGTATACAGTGCCGTGTACAATGACGTCATACTACACGTCAACACAACATTTCCTCTCCTCTTAAAGGGCGTGGTATCAACTGGCGAATAATAAAATAACTTTTTAACTAGACTGATGGTTATTTGGAGTTCTTGTCTACGTGTTAATATTCGCACCCGACTTTTGGCTAAAACAATCGATCTCCACACCACGTGGTACGCCTTGACAGAAGTTGTAATTCGCATGAAAGGATGACAAATATTTTACATTCCACTTTTGTCCGTTTTCAGGAATATATGTATTCTGAACTATTCGTTTGCTTAGCCGGATTGGATCAGAAAACTTGCTCTGACCTTTTGGTACTCTCCATGGCCTTTTAACACGGACAACAACGAAACTCGGGAGTAGACACTCCTCTTCTCGCATCATAGTACTTCTTGCTTTTGGACTGACACGATTTTGCGCGCGTGTTACTAGCTTCTGCGAAGTGTAGAGTTGGCGGTGTAGTAATTATGTCTCGTATGTCAAGCGCTGTGCGCATGTGTCGACCGTGTAATATGATGGATGGAGGCTCGTAGTAGGGCAATCAACTCTGTATGAATCTAAAAGCTGAGTGACTCGGTTCTTAACATTTAGTTTCTGAAATCGAGCTGACCGAAGAACCTCTATTTCCCTCCGGGTGATATACAGACAGATTTCTATGTTTAATATCTCTCGATCTGAGGAAATCTTCAAAATTGTGTGAAATCAACTTAGGGCCATTATCGGTTACAATCTTAGCCGGATAACCCTCTCTACTAAAAACTTTAATCAAAAAATTTTCACAGTCACAGTAGTGATATCACGAGCGAATGCCACTTCCGGACACTTGCTTCTGTAATCAATCAAACAAATCATGAATCGCCCATGAGCCGGTGCAGAGTTGTCAGGGCCGACAAAATCAAGGCCTAACTTACGCCAAGCCCTTGCTCTCGTAAAGAAACAAGGTTGTTAGACAGTTAGACAGTGCTTTACGGCTTCTTCAACATAAGTATCCACTTTCGGCGATCAGTACAAATCACGGAGTCTCTGTTTAGTTTTTGACAATGCCTTGGTGATTGGCATGTCTCGGAAAATAACCTTGTTGTAAGCTGATAGCTCGTCGCGTATTGGAATGTACGACTGTAGATTTACATCAACTTGTTTCTGTGTCTGAGGCCAAGCGTCATGGATATGGGAAATGAGTTTGCGACATGTCTCGTCCGATACCGTAGCATCGCGGAGTTCAGAGGCGGAAAAGACAGCATTTTTGACATTTAGAAAAATTTCACGAGCAGCTTCACAATCTTCCTCAGTGGCAGGGGTAGACGTATTGTTTGCGACAACGCGTCTGCCACCATATTCTGCGTGCCCAGCTAGTACGATACTGATGAATCATAATGCGTCAAACGGGCATTCTATCTGGCAATACGCATAGATCTGTGACCTTGACCTCTTGATCACAACAGCGTAGTCAGAGCTTGGTGATCTGTTCGCATTTCGAACTTGCGACCCTATAAATAAGTATGCCATTTTTCCACGGCCCACACACATGCGAGTGCAAAGCGTTCACCTGCGGAATACTTTTTCTCGAACGCGATGCACAAGAGGTAAAAGGTTCAGGGCTATCCGTGATTTGTGTAGGAGTGGCACCTAGACAGTAGCCACTTGCGTCAATTCGGGCGGAAGAGAGATAGAACAGGACTGTCCACTATAGCTTTCTTAAATCAACGGAATGCGTGATCAGCGGAATCTGACAAGGGAAACAGGTCACCTTGCAGTAATCGGGAATCAAATGAATCTAAGGCGAAAAATTCGGCACAAAAGTCGCGTAATACGCAGGCATACCGAACCAAGATTGCTTGTACTAGTTCAGGGTTAGGGCGAATTCCCTGTGAATCTGCCACACACCCCAGAATACCATGTCGATCAGTATTGAACTGACATTTCTCATTCAAGGTAATGTTCCCAGTACTTCACGTAACTTGCGGTCATGCTCAGCTTGTGTCTTACCATATACAATGATGTCGTCAATGAACACTTTCACCCCCGGCAAACCTTCTAAAAGACTGATCATCATTTTCGAGAAAAAAGACGATGCAGACGAAAGACCAAAACAAACTCTCTTGAAACGAAACAAGTCGTCATGAGTGATAAAGGCTGTCAAATCACGACTTTCAGTGGCTGACTCAAGCAGATGATAAGCGGATTCTAGATCCAGACGAGAAAAGCAAGTAGCACCGTGCATTTCACTTAACATTTCGTCTATGTTAAATAGAGGGTACTTATCAGTAACAAAGCATTCGTTTGGTTTTCTCTAATCAACGCATACGCGCAAGCCGCCGTCTTTTTCCAAGATACGACAATTGGTGTAACCCACTCAAATGCGTCAATTTTGTCAATAATATCGGCCTCCTCAGGACGTTTGAATTCTTTAGAAACAGCGTCGCGTATCGCAAGAGGGAGTCTGCCTAACTTCTGTTGTACTGGAGTGACATCAGGGTTAATCTTAATCCTGTGTTTGAACCCTTTGATCTTAGAGCTCTTTGAACTAAACAACCCTGGAAACTCACTCAGAAGAAACACGTCAAAACTACTGTTTGGATGTACATTACTAGGCAAGTAAGACACCTTGTCAGGCATTCTACAATTCACACTCCCCTTAGAACAGCTGCATCCACATTAGTGTGTTACACGTAAGAGTGCTGCCCTCTGTATTTATCCCAAGACCTTGAATTACATCTTTACCAGTCAGACAGGTACCTTTAGGTACTACATAGAATGTTGCATTGGTAGATTTATCTTTATAAGTAGCATTGAAACAACCTATAGCTTCAGTGGTTTGAGTGGTGTAACTGGTGATGCTTCGTGCTTTTGAATTACATAGTTCAAGTGCTTCTCTGATAAAATATTTATCAAACACTTTCAAACTAAGCAACGAATCATCATAGGCTGTATCAGCCACTAAGTTCAAGTCAGCAGAGATCACTTTTATCACGCGTACAACGTTTTTCTTCTGAACCGCAGAGTGTGCACAAAGTACTTGAGCATCACTGGAGTCATCGGACTCTGAGACATAACGCACTTGCTGAGCTTCCTTCTTAGGATGCTGGCAAACTAAAGCAAAATGGCCTTTACTTCCACAACTGCGCATTTCTTATGAAGAGCTGGGCATTTGGAGAAATTGGCAAGGTGTTTGAGTGAGCTACATTTGTAACACTTTCTGTCGGAGACATCGGGTTTCTTTGAATCCATAGATTTGGCATCTCTTTCTGTTTCAACTTACGTTTACGTTTGAAGTTAACCTTGGCACATGTAGATTCTTTTCTACTGGTCGGTGATTGGTTCTGCCCGGTGATGGGTTTGGCTCCCTTCGCCGCACTTTCTATATGACGGGCAGTTTTAAGTCGCTTTCCAGCAATAACCGTTCTCGAATAATGATTGAGTTAATTTTCTCAATCATTTGATCACGCAGCATTTCATCATGAGAATCACCGTAGCGGCCAAATCACGTAACACAGCAATATACATGTCAACAGTCTCACCTGGTAACTGGATGCGAGCACGGAATCGGTGTGGCTCAGCTGGTATGTTGACAGCAGGCTTGAAATAGCCCTGCAACGTTTTCATAGCTTTAACGTACACGTCGTCATCGTCATAACCAATCTCCGGTAAAGTGAAGAAGAAGGCGCAGCATAGCTCGCTTCCGAGCAGCAGACGTTTGATCAGTCCCAGCAGCAAGTAAGTTGTTCTCAAAATGTCTCCTTCATTGAGACCATGGTAAGCATGGCCCAGTATAGGAAGAAATGGCGCTGGTGCAGGGATCTGTAAAGCCATCTCAGGAGATGCAATCGATTATATAACGGACGATTTGGCAGCCATCCAGCATGAAAAACTGTCCCACAAGGTAATCGGGAATCCTCGTCGCCAAATTACAGAAGCTTGCGGAAGAGTAACTCAACACAGCAATATACATGTATATTGCGTTCCAAAAAATGTACTGTGTTGTTACATCCACCGTCCAGTCCTAGACAAGGCTATTTCCACTACGCGTGTAGTGCATTGCGATATACAATGACACTGAACCGCATTTTGAACACAATACCATATGTGTAGGACACAACAGTACTGTTGTCCACAACGATTTCTTCACTGAGCTCTTTAACGCCTAATATGTCCCGGGGAAGCCCTTAGAGGGCAAAAAATATTAGCGTAGACAAAGCAAATTAATTCCCTCCAAACGCATCTAGAGCTTCCGGGGCCTAGGTGGCCTCTGCACCTTCGCCTGATGTGCTGTGATAGTCGGACCCACCGTGCACCCCCCACCCCCATCAATCTCCACTAGATCCGCCCTTGGCTTGCAACATTTATTTCTGACTGCATAGACTGTGTGGCATACTGCAGCAGTAACCTTGACATCCCGGTGTCAGGGATGGGTCATTATCATTAGGGAGATGTCGTTTGCACAACACAGCCAGAGATAAGTCAAAGTGTGTACTCTTATGACATGACTATGTACAGTCAGAGGAAAGTCAAAAGGTGTGCATCCTAACGGTATGCTTCTGTAAAGTAAGAGTATGTTTAAATACTCTATGTTTTATGTTTAATTTGAACTAGGATGGCCTGCTCGTATACAGGCTAGCAGAATTAGATGAAAGTGTAAACCCACTAAACTCAGATGGTGGAATTATGTACGCCTGAAAGTAATCATGCTGGCAAGCACGACAAAACGTGTGTGCAAACGTACCAAGTTTGGTGGTGATGTTGTTTGAAATTATTCTGGTATAGCTGTTTTAAGCTGAAAATTAAACTGGCAACTGGTATCTAACTTATTTTGTAATTTCGAACTGGCAACCGCGAAGTGGCATCTAACTTCACGAACATTCATTTTCACTATTATATCCTCATATCATGACGATAGTTTTAAACATGTTCGTGTAAATCCTGAAGCGATAAGTCGCGCATGCCCATGTGTTGTTTCTGTGTTTGTCAGGTTGAGCCTAACCCTGGCCTGTAACATGGAGTTAAGTCAGTTTCCCATGGATACCCAGGTGTGCGATATCCAAATCATGAGCTGTAAGTTAACACTTTAAAAGGATGCACTACATATATAAGAAATTGAAGAAATCGATGCGTTTAAAAAATTTTATTTCGCATGTGAAATGTCTTCTCTGATCAAAAAATGATTTGTCTAAATCAATCCAACCTGAGCTGTCTCTAATCGGTGAGTACTGGTGATAAGAAAGCACGAATACTTTGGTTGAAAGAAAATTGTAGGTTTTTTCAAGTTTAAAGTCTTTGTGAGGAGAATTTTGTTTTCACTTTTAAGTGACCGGAAATGATAAGAAAATAAAGGCTCAAAATGTGAAATGAAACAAAATTGTCCAAATTTACCCCCTGATAGGTTCTAATGTACATATGTCTTATTTTTACATTTGTAACTGATTGTCTCTGTACAAAGACGCCTTCACGACTGAGGACATTGTTCTCAAATGGATGGACGTGGACATGAACGAAGACGTGGAACTTCCGGAGTTTGACGTGTCTAAACACATGGAAAAGGGAGACTGTACCGAGGTGCACGTGACAGGTAATGTGACAGGTAAACCTGCATGTATTCTATCAACCCTATTAGTGGACAGGTAATATAAAACAGCTACATCTGCATATAATATATCAACTTATCAGTGAACAGGCATTGTCACAGGTAAATCTGCATACAGGCTATCAACTTATCACTGGTCCGGCAATGTAAAAGGTAAATCTGCATATGACAGGTAACAATAATGTTTCAGCTTATCAGTGAACAGGTAATTTGACGGGTAAATCTACATGCAATGTATCAACTTATTAATGGACAGGTAATGTAGCAGGTAAATCTGCATACAATGTGTCAGCTTATCAGATGACAAGTAATGTTACCGGTAAGTCTGCATACAATGTATCAAGTTATCAATGGAAAGGTAATGTTACAGCTAAATTTGCATACAATGTATCAACGTACCAGTGGGCAGGCATTGTTACAGGTAAACCTGCATACAGTATATGAATTTATCAGTGGACAGGTAATATGACAGGTATATCTACATGCAATCTATTAGCTTATCAGTGTACAGGTAATGTGACATATAAATCTGCTTACAATATATCAACTTATAAATGAGCAGGCATTGTTACTGGTAAATCTGCATACAATGTATCAACTTATCAATGGAAAGGTAATGTTACAGGTAAATTTGCATGCAGTGTATCAACTTATCAATGAACAGGTAATGTAGGAAGTAAATCTGCATACAATCTATCACTGGACAGTTATTAAATGTAATAGGGATTGTTACAGATAAATCTGCATACCATCTATTAACTTATCAATGGACAGGTAATGTTACAGGTAAATCAGCTGCTACTGTAAGAGGTCAAAGAGCTGTAATATAACAGGTAACTCAGCAAGTACTGTAACAGGTCACATAGATGAATCAGAAGATAATGCAACGGGTTAACGAACTGTAATACAATATATTAACCATATTGTTACAGATCAAAGAGCTCTTTTGTAGTAGGTACCGGTAAATCAACAAATAGGTAAAACTTGTTTTCTAATCGAGTCTTTGCTCTATCTTTGCCAGGTACTTTCAGCTGTTTGATTGGCAAATTTACTCTGACAAGGCGCTTGTCCTATTACATGGTCCAGACCTACGTCCCCAGCATACTTATCGTGGTTCTGTCCTGGGTCAACTTTTGGCTGGATGCCAACGCTACTCCAGCGCGTGTCTCCTTGGGTCTTCTCTGCGTGCTCACCATGACAACACAGAATTCGGGAATAATTTCCACTCTCCCAAGGGTCTCTTACGTGAAGTCTATCGATGTCTGGTCGTCTGCTTGTCTCGTTTTTGTCTTTGGAGCATTAGTTGAATTTGCATTTGTGAATGTCCAAAGTCGAAAAAAGGAAGTCCTTGACAGAAAATTAACGGCTAAGGTAAATAACACCCTTGGTCACCATCTTGTATGAAGTTTGGTAGAGACTTGCCATCCACAACTGCACAGTTTATTCTCATCTGACTGTCTTTTAGAAAGGATAATGGCATGATGAAAAGTTTTGAGAAACGTTTGTCTCTTTGATGTTGTCACTGTATATTCATGTGTTTGGTGTTGACATTTGTAGATCGTCGTGTCTGGTGTCTTCGGCATCGCAGTCCAATGAGACAGCATTATACAAAATGTCGGCATTGGATCGGGCCTGCTACAAGGAGATATCTTCGTAATATAACCGAAATAATGTTCAAAGCGACGTTAAATTTCTGTCAGAAACAAACAAACATCTTTTTGCAACTGACACTGTATAGTGTTATTGGGTATCACTCGGGTTGGGTATATATATCTCTCGGTTTGGGCTGACACTGTATGGTGTTACTGGGTATCACTCGGTTTGGGATGACACTGTATAGTATTGTTGGGTATCACTCGGTTTGAGCTGACACTGTATAGTGTTGCTGGATATCTCTCGGTTTGGGCTGATACTGTATAGTGTTGCTGTGTATCATTCGGTTTGGGCTGACACTGTGTAATGTTGTTGGGTATCACTCGATTTGGGGTGACGCTGTATAGTGTTGTTGGGTATCGGTCGGTTTGGGCTGACGCTGTATAGTGTTGCTGGGTATCTTTCGGTTTGGACTGACACTGTATGGTGTTGCTGGGTATCGCTCGGTTTGGGATGACACTGTATAGTGTTGTTGGGTATCAATCGATTTGGGATGACACTGTATAGTGTTGCTGGTATAACTCCGGTTGAGCTGACACTGTATAGTGTTGCTGGGTATCACTCGATTTGGACTGACACTGTATAGTGTTCTTGGGTATCGATATGGGCTGGCACTGTATAGTGTTGCTGGGTATCCCTTGATTTGGGATGACACTGTATAGTGTTGCTGGGTATCACTCGGTTTGGGCTTACACCGTATAGTTTGCTGGCATCACTCGATTTGGGCTGAGACTGTATAGTGTTGCTGATATCATTCGGTTTGGGCTGACACTGTATAGTGCTGATGGATATCACTCGGTTTGGGTTGACACTCTTTAGTGTTGCTGGGTATCATTATTTATCTGTTTGTCGATGTGTGTTTGTTGGGCGCTATAGTGATCATATCTTTGACGTTGACACTGCGGTTGTGTAGGGTATCACCATTCATCGGTTTGATGATATCCGTGTGTTTGTTGGGTGGTATTGTGATCATATCTTTGACGTTGACAAAGCGGTTGTGTAGGGTATCACCTTTCATCAATTTGATAATATCCGTGTGTTTGTTGGGCGGTATTGTGATCATATCTTTGACGTTGACACTGCGACTGTGTTGGGTATCACCATTCATCGGTTTGATTATATCCGTGTGTTTGTTGGGTGGTATTGTGATCATATCTTTGACGTTGACACTGCGACTGTGTTGGGTATCACCATTCATCGGTTTGATTATATCCGTGTGTTTGTTGGGTGGTATTGTGATCATATCTTTGACGTTGACACTGTGGTTGTGTAAGGTATCACCATTCATCGGTTTGATTATATCCGTGTGTTTGTTGGAAACTATAGTGATCATATCTTTGACGTTGACACTGTGGTTGTGTAAGGTATCACCATTCATCGGTTTGACGTTAACACCATCATTGTTGAACTGAACGGATCCATTTGTTAGGCGTTTTGTTGTACGTCATTGTGAAGCTGTTCGGCGTTGACACTGTAGTTTTGCTGTACGTCACTGTGAAGCTGTTCGGCGTTTACACTGTAGTTTTTATTGGACGTCATTGAGAAGCTGTTCGACGTTGACACTAGTTTTTTTGGACGTCATTGTGAAGCTGTTCGGCGTTTACACTGTAGTTTTGCTGTACGTCATTGTGAAGCTGTTCGGCGTTTACACTGTAGTTTTTATTGGACGTCATTGAGAAGCTGTTCGACGTTGACACTGTAGTTTTTTTGGACGTCATTGTGAAGCTGTTCGGCGTTTACACTGTAGTTTTGCTGTACGTCATTGTGAAGCTGTTCGGCGTTTACACTGTAGTTTTGTTGGACGTCATTGTGAAGCTGTTCGGCGTTTACACTGTAGTTTTGTTGTACGTCACTGTGAAGCTGTTCGGCGTTTACACTGTAGTTTTGTTGAACGTCATTGTGAAGCTGTTCGACGTAGACACTGTAGTTTTTTTGGACGTCATTGTGAAGCTGTTCGGCGTTTGCACTGTAGTTTTTTTTGTACGTCATTGTGAGGCTGTTCGGCGTTTACACTGTAGTTTTGTTGGACGTCATTGTGAAGATGTTCGGCGTTTACACTGTAGTTTTGTTGTACGTCATTGTGAAACTTTTCGGCGTTTACACTGTAGTTTTGTTGGACGTCATTGTGAAGCTGTTCGGCGTTTACACTGTAGTTTTGTTGTACGTCACTGTGAAGCTGTTCGGCGTTTACACTGTAGTTTTGTTGGACGTCATTGTGAAGCTGTTCGACGTTGACACTGTAGTTTTTTTTGTACGTCATTGTGAAGCTGTTCGGCGTTTGCACTGTAGTTTTTTTGTACGTCATTGTGAAGCTGTTCGGCGTTTACACTGTAGTTTTGTTGGACGTCATTGTGAAGATGTTCGGCGTTTACACTGTAGTTTTGTTGTACGTCATTGTGAAACTTTTCGGCGTTTACACTGTAGTTTTGTTGGACGTCATTGTGAAGATGTTCGGCGTTTACACTGTAGTTTTGTTGTACGTCATTGTGAAACTTTTCGGCGTTTACACTGTAGTTTTGTTGGACGTCATTGTGAAGCTGTTCGGCGTTTACACTGTAGTTTTGTTGTATGTCATTGTGAAGCTGTTCGGCGTTTACAGTGTAGTTTTTTTGTACGTCATTGTGAAGCTGTTCGGCGTTGACACTGTAGTTTTGTTGGACGTCATTGTGAAGCTGTTCGGCGTTGACACTGTAGTTTTGTTGTACGTCATTGTGACGCTGTTCGGCGTTTACACTGTAGTTTTGTTGGATGTCATTGAGAAGCTGTTCGGCGTTTACACTGTAGTTTTGTTGTACGTCATTGTGACGCTGTTCGGCGTTTACACTGTAGTTTTGTTGGATGTCATTGAGAAAGTCTTCGGCGTTGACACTGGCGTATTACTTCTTACCTAATTCAGTTCAACCCATGTAGCAGCCTAAAGGGTTATACAATCGACGCTGATTGGCTGACAGTTAAGATGGGATTTCCTGGGTTAAATCCTGTAACTTTGGTCATGCATGTATGATATAACTTTTATCACACGTCACACATGCATGATATGTTATTTACCACATTTCGCATATGTAGGAATACCATTTACCACACATTATGCATGCATGGGATACCATATACCACATTTTCTGACATGCGTCAGCAACATTTATTTCACTTTATGCATGGCCTGAATTCTGTTTTCTTTATTTTCCTGTATATTTGTTGCTAGTATGTATGTTCCTAGTCATTGTGTGTTGGTGTATGTTGACATGGATGGAGTTTATTTGTCGTATTCTTTAGTACGGCGTAAAGCACCAATCAATTAAATAAATAAATAAATCAACACTCTGACGCCATATATCCCCATCTGTCTATTACTCTTCCAGGGACGGGCTCATCGCTCGATAATGACCCTAGCCAGCGCCGCCGTGGACAGAGATGTAGAGGACCCCGAGAAGGCGTCTCGCTGTTCCCGTCATGCACTTCTGCTGACCGCTGAGAGAATCGACTTTGTCTCACGAATAATTTTTCCGTTCACTTTCTTAATTTTTAACCTCATTTACTGGCAGTATTATTTATAGCATTCCTTTTATACAAAAATATACCTAACATTTTATATAAAATACAACATCTATTATTACATTTATAATGTAAAGGATACAATATAAGAAGCAGAGCTCAGTCTCGTTGAAAACATGGCAGCGAATGCAAATAATCTGGTACGTTTTTCTTCATATTATACAATATAGTTAACCTTTATGTGTATATCAGTGGCGTTGGAACCGTGATCGGGGTGCGTGAAGGATGTCAGGGTCCCAGGGAGCACTTTTCAAGTTATTGAGTCCCAGATATGCTTTCCCCATCAATTTTTACGTTGCCAGGGAGAATTTAGTCCGACAGGAAATGCAAAGTACACTTTGTGTGACACCTTGCTCTAAATTCTCAGTCCTTGAAATTCTTTATTTTCTGTTCATTGGAAAACGCGCTTTTACTAAGCTTTTTTACACAGTGAAAACATTTCGCCAAAGAAGGCTCATCCATGTTGGGGTCCCCATGTTAAACTTGGAACCGAGGCTCCTAAACTCGGCGCTCTGACTTCCAAACTTTTTTGTCAGTTTTCGGCTTCGTACTTTTTATAGACCCCACGTTTCGCGGCGCCAGGTATCTTTGAATGGCTGAAAATTTGTATATGTTACAATTTAGGGTCGCGGGGCGATTCACTGCACTGACTCTTGTGTATTACACATTCTGTATCGAGTGGATCACAGCTTACTTATTCATATATATGTAACATATCATTCTTCAGCCTAGGGAAGATAAGATAAAATTCAGAATTATGCAGCGGAATTTCCATACGATAAAAATAGATAAAATATTGATCAAGAGATGAAAACCGTTTTATTAATATAAATATTATATGATCAGTGCTCCTATTGCCATTCATGATCACAACTTCCTGTTTCAATGGGGATTGCCGTGTGCATGCGGTTATCATGTATAAGCCTATGCTGTTCCTTTTGACCGGGAAAAATAAACTTTTATCTCCAGTGCTTCATTTGAATGCGTACATGTGTTGTTGAGGTATGACTGAGGTATGACTGAGGTATGGCTGAGGTATGACTGAGGTATGACTGAGGTATGGCTGAGGTATGGCTGAGGTATGGCTGAGGTATGACTGAGGTATGACTGAGGTATGGCTGAGGTATGACAGAGATATGACTGAGGTATGGCTAAGCTATGACTGAGGTATGACTGAGATATGACTGAGGTATGACTGAGGTATGACAGAGATATGACTGAGGTATGGCTGAGGTATGGCTAAGGTATGACTGAGGTATGACTGAGGTATGTATTATGTAACGTAGTATTAGAATAACAGGTATTTGCAATTATGGACACCACGCCCAAGGCCTGTTCCAAGATAACTGAGATCTGGTTCGAGTGTCGATTGTGGAGCAGATCGGTGGGGCAGGCGGATTTGCTTCCTCAAACAAAGATGTTCTCAGCCTTGTATGACGTCATATATATATATGCACAAGTACATTGGGCGCTAAGGTATATCTTCTGTGTTGAGCTATGAACAATTGGGAATTCGCGACACAACTTTCAGGATCTCCACCTGAGCACTTCCACACGAGTAAATCAGGAGTTTTTGTCAGGACTTTTGATTGCGGGAGGGTCAAATAGACCTATCCAGTTTCCAGCAACCGGAGTAGGACTCTTAATTGCGCTGTCGCCTTCAGCTGACTATCCAGCTGCGAGCAAGCGGAGTTGGCCATGTGAAAATATTGGTAATGCTAATGTCACACCAAAGTAGTTCTTAAAACGCCCTGGGCGCACAAAAAATATCGTAAAACGGGCTGTGGTCGGCGCAGAACGTGTAACTTTGGCAAAGTGATGTCAAAAATACGACGCATATCAACACATCAAATCAACGAGTTGGGAGTATAAGAAAATACTGGTGATATCAATCCGTCTGTGTAATGTCGTGATATTAATATGCCTATGTCATGTCGTGATATCAATAGGCGTATGTCATGCCATGATATCAATAGACATGTCATGTGATATCAATCTGTCTATGTAATGCTGTGATATCAGTAAGCCTGCGTCGTGCCGTGATATCAATAGGCCAGTGTCGTGTCGTGATATTAATATACCTATGTCATGTCATGATATCATTATGCATATGTCATGTCATGATATCAAAGGCCTACGTCATGCTGTGATTCACGGTTCACACTTCTAGTTCTCAATGCTATAGTCTGTTTCTTTCAGCCAATCGCGTACATGGAGCTTGTTTTGGAATAGTTATGACGTCGCCCGAAGCAGTGAGTTCTTGCCGTCAAAACCGAGCTCCTGCAATTAGGAAAAAATGGTATTAACTACGTTTCCTTTGCAAGAATATGAACTTTTAACATATCCATGTGTTGAGCTTACGTGTCAGTGACAAAAGCATGACTGAAAAATAGCTGAATATAGGCGATTGGTTCAAAGAAACAGACCACAGTACCTGGTTTCCAATTGATTTATCTAGAGTGTACGGTCTGCATTATGTTATGACTTTTGGACCGGTCTGCCGATAGATCGGCCGATCAAGCGGACGAACCCACGGACATATGACATGACGTGTCATTTCTGACGTATCCGCCAGAAATGACACATTGCAACATATCTGGCCTCTACACGCTACCGCCAAGTCTTCATTTATCAACGAGAGTGGTCTCCCTTATCCGGCAGTTATTTATTTATTTGATTGATGTTTTACGCCGCACTCAAGAATATTTCACTTACACGACGGCGGCCAGCATTATGATGGGTAGAAACCGGGCAGAGACCGGGGGGAAACCCACGACCATCCGCAGGTTGCTGCCAGACCTTCCTACGTACGGCTGGAGATTTCCGGCAGTTAGTCACTGTTATCTTTTGTTGAAGACTGGACATTTTCTTTATCGCCAAGATATAAAATTTTCCTTCAACAGTATATAAATACAATAATTCATTGACACAATATTTTTATTTAAGGTCGTAATTATTCGTTGAAATATACTTTCGACCAAGTTTTTTCCATGAAGACACATTTTTTAATGCAGGATTCACGTGGTCAATTCAAGATTCACATGACAACGAAAATGATGGCGTCCCATGTTTTCTGCTTTGACATGGTTGCGTTTTCCATGTCCTATTACTACCACACAGCTGTAGGCATTCCGCTAAATGACACTCACTCACACTGGCGTCATTCTAAGTGACATAAGCCTGTAAGCAGCCGTCTTTGTGGGCGTGCTCTGACGACTACCTGTCACAGGAGAACGGCGTTTGGCAAAACACAAAAACGAAAATATTGAGCATGATTTTTAGTAAGCCACATGTCTTCTTCCAGACCTGCGATCAAGAAAATGAAGCGGGGAAAGAATCCAAATTGACATTCGTGGGCCGGTCTGATAATGTGAACCAGTCGATGCACTAGACCCTTCATACTGAACGCCAAGCGAGGAAGATGCCTTAAGAAAATAACTTCACATACGGGAATCAATAAAAAAAAAGACGTTTTTTTTTCTCTAAACTTATCCGTCTTCTTTATCTGTTAATGTGTTTCATTCATTAGCTTTGCAAAGATCTCGATTTATTGGCATTCTTACTTACTTTTGTTTTAATTTTAGCATTTGTTGCTTTAATTAATTTTTGCACTAATATCATTGAGCAAGATATATGTATGTTTCTCTTTTGTTTTCAAATGAATCCTCTTATGCTCCTCCTTATGCTATAACTATTTTTGCACACACCTTTATATTTACTATTTATTTATTTCTTAACAATTGATCACTTCTTGGATGTGTTCATTTAAACATCATATTTTGCAGTTAAATAACACAGGGTTAAAAATTAACAAAAAAATAAAAATGTATCTGAATTAGATTAGCATTATAAAAATTTAAGCCATACAACAGTTTAACTTTATGAACTATGACGGATATAATTCTAATTATTACGTATTCAATTACTGTATTCTTATAATCATTGCTTCTTTTCTTGTGTTCTTAGCATTCATATCGAGCAAACTAATCAAGGAAAGCCCTTGCACATTAGGTGCAACCAAACCAGTGCCACTCATGAGCTAAACGTTCCTTGTGCCATCGATCATTTCTCATGTAGTGCACCAACTTATAAACTAATCACCCTGAAGACTATTTCCAGCTACTAATTGTTAGGAAAAAGTACACGTCTGTCAGAGATATGACTTTATAGGACTGATGGTACTAACTGCCCGCTAATGTGAATTAATGCAGCATATTTTTTAATCCCTTGAAGTGGCGCTAGGCGAAGCAGGACCTTTAACCATATTGCTCCGTCAGAAATTGATTGTAGTGCAACATCTACAACGTTGCCTTGTATCAGTTTCTAGCGTAACGTCGTACTGTGACGTCCTCGTGAGGAGCTGGGAATGGAACATTCAGTTGACGTCAATAAAATGACGTCAAGGTCCTGCCAGTCGTTTGACAGGTCCCTGCACAGATATAAAACCTGCAATGCATGAAACTCAGCTAACACACATATGTACACAGACGTGTATGAATGAAAGAGAAAAAATTTACAAATGTTTCATACATCTTACATATCAGTGTTGTTCATATGTTTACTATGAATGTGAATCTGATCACTTACCTTCCAGCCCACACAGCTTTACTGCAGTTGTTAAGATGATATATGACTTTAATAATGCGCTAATTAAAACTGTACTGATGGCCACAGATAATGTACCGGTTTTGGGTAATTAGATTTTGAGTTGCAAAATGCAACATAGATATTCAGTGTAATGATGATTATGGAGATGTCGGATTATTAGAACAGTGACAATATTAATAAAAAGTACATAACAATGTATGGACGTAACATTATTTCTTTCTTACGTGTATCTTTCACTTATCAATACTGGTACTGAAAATTATAAAGTTGTTGTGATAAGCCTTTTCTGATGAGTTGACTCAGAATTTTATCTTTAAACGTATACTTCACTTGCTCATTAATTTTAGTCTTTAAATGGATGTTTATATGTAAGCTTTAATATTATTCAACGCAACAGAGAACCAAAATCTTTCATACTGTTTCTGTACATACATCGGGTGGGCATAAAAAAAAAATGGGCCGTACTTTGATGCTGTATTGTTCCATTATCCTTTATCATCAGAAAGTGGTTTACCCTGACACTCCGGCCTGTTATCGTCAGAAAGTTGCTTACCCCGGGAACTCCGGCCTGTTATCGCCATAAAGTGGTTTACCCGGCCTGTTATCGTCAGAAAGTGGTTTACCCCGGACACTCCGGCCTGTTATCGTCAGAAAATGGTTTACCCGGCCTGTTATCGTCAGAAAGTGGTTTATCCCGGGAACTCCGGCCTGTTATCCCAGGAACTCCGGCCTGTTATCCCGGGAATTCCGGCCTGTTTACCTATAACTCAGTAAGCCAGCCATGAGAATAAGCAACCAACAGGTGGGAAATTTATATACAACAATGATTTTGTGTCATCTTTTCTTTTTCCAGCCAGTCACGGATTCATACACTTTGCACAGCGTTTTTCTTGACCTGTTCATACCCACTGAATGGAAAAAAGTTAGGAAACCCTTCAATAATTCTAAATACTAAAATCAGTATCAGCAGTTCAAATACTCCCATGTCTGTATGAAGTAGATCTAAATAAAGCAACAAAATTTCAAAAACGAAAAAGCAGCATAAATACAAGTGATAGAAATCAGAACACATTTATTCAAATTCCACTCAAATTAAATCAGTATAAGTCTATTTTCAAACACCTCTGCACGTGCAATCACAACCATCCCCATCGTCAGTTCTCACATACATAAATCTTTGATGATTTAATCAACATACCAGTAGAGGACTAAAGGGAGTGCTCTAAAACTTAACATGTCAGGTAGGTACAAAAAAAAAATGTAGCATTCTTTAACAATTGAAATCAGTAAATTAAAAGAGGCCATACCGGACACATTTGGCAAATTGTCCGGTATTGGCGAATGGCGAAAATTACTGTCTTTCAGAAAATGTCAGATTCTTACTTGAACTATGACTGAAAGTTTAAAGAAGTTATAAATTTTATTAACTATTCCAGATCGAATACAAAATATTTCAAAAGAAGCAAAAGTATGACGGTTCGTTGCACATTATGCTAACTGTACCACATACAACAATTTATATATTTACTTGATTTGTATTTTACGCCGTACTCAAGAATATTGCACTTATACGACGGCGGCCAGCATTATGATGAGAGGAAACCGAGTAGAGCCTGACGGAAAGCCACGACCATCCGCAGGTTGCAAAAAGACCTTCCCACGTACGTCTGGAGGGAAATCCAGTATTAGCTGGACTTGAATTCACAGCGACCCCATTGGTGATAGCCGTTGTACACTTATTCACTAAATGTGCTTTAAACAATAAAAATGCACAAAAAAACATTACAAAATAATCAGATTACATAAATGTATCGCCTGTTCAGATGATGGTACACAAAGGTTATGATGATCATCATCTACATAAATGTATCGCCTGTTCAGATGATGGTACACAAAGGTTATGATGATCATCATCTACATAAATGTATCGCCTGTTCAGATGATGGTACACAAAGGTTATGATGATCATCATCTACATAAATGTATCGCCTGTTCAGATGATGGTACACAAAGGTTATGATGATCATCATCTACATCTGTTTCTCCACTCAAATTATTGTCTGCATTATTTGTGTACACTGCACTCTTGTCCTTCTTACTCACATGTGCTCTGAAGGCCCCCATTTCGTGGTCGAATAAATGCAGTTTAAATACAACGGTGAACTACAAAGTTTGGGTTGCGTTTGTGTAACCTGAAAACATGGGCAACACAATTATTGTACGCTACTGTACAATGATAGCACATGAAGCAGCCAAACATGGTGAGGAAACCAAATTGACCAGAAATTTAAACACAAAAACACTATTTGGAATGTGAGTCTTAACGTGCCAATGCATAACTCAGAGCCTGAGCAAAACAAAACGAAAGTAACAAAGAAGCCACAGAGGGGATGACTTTCATATAGTGTAACTAAATTAGCAAAAACGGGGCCACTTGCCTATCGCACATTTACGTCACAGACCAACTAGTATGCACTTATCAGGTTTACATGAGCACAGCAAGTGAAAGTGAACGCTTTTGAAAGAATAAATGACAAATACTGACCAAAAATAAAACCTCCACTTTCCACTTCCAGCAGATGGCTGCACACTCCCGGCACATGCGCATCAGTGGAAAAAGTAAAACCGCGCGAAACATAAACACATCATTTAGACATGTAAGCGTGCAAATGAGCTGGATAAGATTATCTCCCTTTTAAAATGTAAACACATTGTTTACATCTTAATCTAAGCAAGGCGTTTATGAGAGATAATAGTACACTGCATATAGACCCACTTCTTTTCTTTTATTATTGTTTTATTGTTTTTATTATTGTTTTTACAATGCCAGACCCAACAATATACTGACCTCTGCTATACGTTAAATTTTCTCTATTACGGATGGAGGCCTCCAGGGCTCAGTTGGTTGGCACCCTAGCGCAGCTTAATGACGCAGGAGCCTCTCACCAATGCGGTCGCTGTGAGTTCAAGTCCAGCTCCTGTTGGCTTCTTCTCCGGCCGTACGTGGGAAGGTCTGCCAGCAACCTACGGATGATTGCGGATTTCCCCCGGGTTCTGCCGGGTTTCCTCCCACCATAATGCTGGCTGCGGTCATATAAGTGAAATATCCTTGAGTAAAACACCAATAAATAAATAAATCATTATGGATGGTTTATGTCATAATTTGAAAATTGTTTCAAAACTTCTATTAAGTCGGATGCCTTTATTTCGAGAGAGTATTCATTAACTTTTCAAAATGATACAAATGTATTAAGATTATGAGATGTCCTTCAATGAGGCCATCATAGGCTACATAGGTCTAAGTGTTCTCAATAAAGAACATAGCTGGATGTTTAAAAATTTATTTATTTACTTATTTATTTAGTTATTGTTTTATTTATTTCATTGGCCTTTAATACGTCGTATACCAGAATATTTCATCCACCCACCTTCCCTGGCTTTGAATTAAATGTATAACAATCATAATCACATGGCATTACTCATTTTTAAAAGTTTCAAAAATGTCATATTATATACGTGTCATTCCTCGTAATTAGGCATGTTTATAATTTTACCAACCCTTTACCTAACCACATTAAATACTATCTAAACACAACAATAAACTCTGCATTTAGAAAGCATATGCATTCACGTTTTGATAAACAGCTGAAGCGACGCCTGGTTTTATTGGCCTACTGCTAACTCGGTCAGTCAAGGGAAGGCTGTTCGAGTTGGCCGGGGGTCAAAAGTTAGCTTGGAACATGCTGGTTTCCGAGTCTTAGCCACGCGCTCTATTAAAAGGCTAGCAAGCGTGTAACGCGGCAGCCTTCACCGTTTGACTACGGAAATTTCCTGAATGGATCTTGCATCATGCTGCACATAACCTTCGGCTAAGTTTGTTTGCCTGGTGGAAGGCTAATACTTGCCGAAGCGGAGCCCTGGCTGTTCAGTGATCGGTAACACTACCCACATCTACGTGTACTACACTCACAGTAGAGCCTCCGCGTTGTTGTAGTTGACTCACATATACGGCCATAAAGTAGGCCTACTTATACCCTACTATACGAAAATGGAGGTTAACTCGAAGGAGACCGAGGCGATGACTGGCTCCGAACAGGAGAAAATAGACCCGAAGGACGGTAAGTGAATGTTGTCTAACACTTGATGTTAACAGTTTTGCCATTACAGGCACAGCTATACAGCTTCGACAATATACAGCTACGGTGCCTATATGTTCAGCATGACTGCCATGTACGGAGTCTTATCACAGTACAAACAACGTAGTAAATGCGCTGCGCCTGACTGCTAAATGTTAACACATGACTGGGTGGATAGTACATTTTAAGATGAAGATCATGCTGCAGGGTGTCGGCGTGAACTATGTTGATGTTAGACAAAGCAACAACGTTTTGTTGGTGTGCCAGAATGCTGTGTACACAGGCTATAGTGGCCCACGTGGTCTGCTCCGACGTAGGCCTACAGCTGCCAGCCGAAGGCTTTACGCGAGCGCATAAATTTCCCTATCATACACTAGTACAAGGCAGCGGGAATCAAACGACGAGGTGAAAGATAACATGGGAGGCATAGGGCAATGAACAACACAGTTCTAAATGAAATGAAGAAAGAAATATAGGAGGTTGTATCAGATACTGCATTCTCGGCAATTTCGTACAAGCTACAGCCTATTTGTGAGCATTAAAGCGATTAAAATTATATATCTTTGGACAGAATCCAATGGTAATGTGTATGTATGTCACTAATAAAGGGAGTTGTACCGTATTTAATGAATACATACTGCGTAGCATTTGGTGGTGCATGTAAGCTGTATAACAAACTGTCAATAGGCCTAGGTGTATATGATAATCCGACTATGCTCCCTGATGACAGAAATCTGTCACATGAACAATTACCGGTTGTTGCTGTGTATGTGACTCTTCAAAAATGCATTGCGAGCCACATAGAACCCTAAAGAACGCTACAGCCCTATATATGTATGGCTTGCATTCTGAAGATCAGTTACATTAACGACAACTATTTAATCAAAGGGTATATAGGGGCGGAAATTACAGCAGTGAACTGGTGCGTGACGTGCACAATATATAAGACAAACGAGTGGAAACTTATATTCAAAGGTCAAGAACCCGAAATTGTGACAGTGAATTACTGTCAATTAGAATTATACAAAAAGTAGGCTGATAGACTAGCTATTGGTCGATTGCAGTTCATGTGTATAGTGAGGTTGACTTAAACATATGTGTTCTTATCAGGTTGTGAAGGCCTCGAGCGTTTTAAAGCAGGATCAACAGCTGTGCTATTGATCAGATGCTCATATTACATATAGATGGCATTGTCTTCAGTCCTATCAATACACGTCCAGGTACAGAGAATGTGAACCTCTACTAATGAAGGTACAGCATGATATTTATAGAATGAAACACATATGTACACTGTAAAAAAAAACTTTTTCGATAAACGTTTACTTAACTGGTGCCACACAGCTGCATCCAAATAAGTAAAACTTTAAGTAAGCATTTACCAATGTAATTAATATCCGAAGATGTTTACATAAGTATTATGGGTGTCACTTGCTGTTACACTGAATAAGTCATCCACTAACAAGATAAGTTTTCCTGTAAAATAACTAATTAAGTAATGCTTTATCACATAGAATGATTTACATAGGTAAACGTTTATGTATTTGGATGCAGCTGTGTGGGCCAGTTAATTAATCCTCTGCACGCTAATTAAGTACATTTTGGATTTTTATGCAGTGTTTAGCGTGCATGCGTAATGGTGTGGTAGGCGGAAATACACTGATCTTCAGCAAACTGCATTGTCAGACCTCTCCTGGCAATGAAGCCAAATAACAATCTGGATTTGAAACCTGTATATGAGGCTCCAGCAATCATTTAACTCCTACACTTGGGCGTATATAACATAGAAACATTGAGGAAAAAAAGCAATTAGGCAAAGTAGATCCAAATACAACAAAATGAAATCTTTATTCAATAACTAGAAAGCATGCAGAACCTTAGTACTGTTAACATTGGCTACAGCATTGACAGTCATGTGGAGAGAGAATTTGATTTAAACAACACGTGTGGTTGTTGAGGAGTACAGCATTCAGTCATGTTTTCCCTTTTCAAGGGGGAAGACAGTTTAACAGAGACGCTGCTCTGGTGGGAATTTTTTACAGTATAGGTTACAGTATACTGCAAACATTACAAACGTGACATGCATCATGTCCTGGACTTCCGGAGGGTTTTCATTTCTCCCACAATACAGATTTGTGCTGTAGAAAATGGATCTCCTCTCACGATCATCTGATATGCCTTTCACGTGGGGTGCCTCTTCCACATTTGGTAGGAGACTGTCATCCTAGTTAGCAGATAGAAATATACGTAATATTAAAGCAGACTTTAAAAATAAGTACTTCATCGAAATAAAAGGCAACAGGAAGGTTAACACACATATTTATTGAGTTTCAGTGAAAAATGAATGAATGAATGCTTAGGGATTAACGTCGTACTTAAGAATTTATCAGTCAATTGAGGACTCATTAGATGTGCGTACATATACTGTGTCTGCTTGCGTCAGGGCGAGTTCATGCCGTCAAAAGTGAAGTATTATGCCGTAGACATAAGAAATGACACCCCACTCACTCACATTATACTAAGTGACACCTGGCCAACCAGTTCTGTTTCCTTGCTCTAATCTCTCTGTGCAGAGCGCCAATAGAGGGAGTAACAAGTACCATTTTTGAAGTCTTTGGTATGACCCGACCAGGGTTTGATCCCGAGACTCCCGACTTCGAGGTTTAACCATTGGGCCACTGAAGCGGCCCTCAAGGAAAAGAATGCTTCTAAATGTTTTAGCTTCATTTGTATGAATACTGTCATGTCCATGCACGGCCAGATTTGCTGACATATGGTGCTGTGTGTGACGAACAGATAAGTACATTATGTTGATGGCAGGCAAGTGGCCTACAACAAAGATTAGGCTGCACCAAAGCTGCTTGACGTCAATCACAATTTTTTATTAAACATGTTCCCAAAATACACACAACTCCATGTACCTGATTGCAATTAAAAATAAAAATGCTTAATTAAATATTAAGCGTGAGGTATGTTGTGCTGGACAAAACAAAACCATGCTTCTAAACTGTAGCTGCAATTGCCAGATATATACCACTTGGACAATGAAAAATCAGCTCGTGTTAGACACTGAATTTGCACCTGTGATCTCGTTTTTAAGCGTGTATGGCAACAGCAGAACTGCAGCAGTCATGTTTAACGTCTCACCATCCTTCGTACTTGTCAAGTACCTGGAATAAAAATAGGGGATTAGTTGTTGCGCAGCACATGTTATGGCCCACATAATGTTAGACCACGGTAGAACATGAAATTATACACCCTTAGTTGTTGTTGTGGTAAGCGATCTGACTGATCAAGCTATTATTGATCTTAACCATGCTTGCCTACATGTAGCTGAGTTTTATTTGATTAATGTTTAACGACCTACTCGAGAATGTTCACTTATACCATGGTACTGGTGGTCAGTTTTATGAGTGACGAAAACCTGACACCGATCTTTAACATGTTACTCATACTGAAGAACCCGTCCCCCAGCCCCCTCACAGATATCCATATCATGTTGGTAAAAGACAACAATGTGATGTTCAGCGAACTACAGGCTGTGCATAGCGATTCACAAGCACTGCCTACCACTGAACTGATGTTGCCAAGAACATCGAGAGCAAGGGAATCGACACAAAATGAATTCCATTTCAAAGTATTACTGTTAGGGTATAGTATAGTATACTCTGTTTGTAGTACATATAAAAAAAATAATATTACATTTACTTTTAATAATTGATATTTAACGCTCATAATAATTCAAATCTTAGTCTATATTGAAGTGAACATGTACTAAAGAAACCAATATTTACCGAGCTAAGTATACTTTATGGCGGAAAATCTTCAGCGAGTAACGGAATTGTATATTATAAACACGTTGATGTTCCTACTTGTATGGCGTAATTAGTTGGAAAATTATGAGTGGGTCAACCGCGCACAAAAATGTGCAGTTCATTAAGTCATAAGATAAAACATGGCTAACAATTATACATAGGGCCTACACAAGTCATGTACACATCAAAGTGGGGTGCAAATATCGGCGCTCACGGTTGATATTACATGTACATGTATATCCAATGCTATTCTTCAGTATTAATGGCTTCAAGAAGAGAACAAACGCAAAAGTGGACAAAGTGCCCCGTCACACATCCTCCCCCCCAAAAAAATGAAAAGAAAAGAAAAAAAATACTCATATACATAGCCATCATAGGTGCAGTTTTCCGACGTTAAAACAACATGCTTTCTATCTGAGGCCTGCTAAACTGTCCAACTTCATATTGACTTCAGTATTTAGATTTGTTGAGTTTTAATGGGAACCGTGTATATCAGAACACCAAGATTTTATTAATTAATTATCTGTTATAATTGGCTATATATTTGTCTGTATTAGGGCCTGTGCATTCTTTTATGTACTCACGTTCTTAATTGGTAATGCTTAAGTAACCATTACCTCAAAACAGTAAACATTGCCTTACAACACTAAAATATGCTTACATATATATTACACATATATAATGACTGGATAGTTGTTTACTTGCCTGTCCAAATTATATACGCTTATGAGATAATTAAGTAACATCATATTACATGACTATGTAATTATATATGTACCCCAGCTATTGTTTGCATTATTGTAGTAATGTTTTGGAATTTGTAAATTTAATATAACTGAAGGATCTGGTAGTGGTGCAATTCTGTTTGACCAGGCGCTGCACCTCATTTTCAGATTTGACCGTGAAGTCGGCTTATCCAGACCTTGGGCTTAAATCTGATGTGCTAAAGTTTCTATAACAACGTAACAGTCTAGTGTCGCTTTCACCTGAATTACAGTCACCATGTGGCTACAACAGCTCATAGTACATTTGCTAGGGGAGTACCATTCTTAATTTTCTGAAGATTTTTTATTGTATTGATTTCTTTGAATGGTGTGCATATGCCGTATACACGAGAGTAGACCTATATTTCACCGCCCGTTAGATTAACAGATTGTGAATTTCCGCATGACAAAGCGTGGAAGTTTCTCAAAAAGCTCAGGCAATTACCGTGGCAGGTTGTCACGGCGTTGGTGACAAAAAATTAAATATTAAGTACATCTCCACAGACTTAAATTTGCAGTCACTTACGTTCCTTATCGTTTGGCCTGCGGAAAAGAACAACGTCGATCGGTGATTTCCTAGGTTGTGTGAGCCCTAGATTCCTCGGTGATGCTCAAAGCCATGCTGGACAAGGACAGGTAACTGCACCAGGTTTTTAAATGGAACGCTCTGTTGTTACAGCGTCATAAACAAGACGCTTACATTCAGGCTGTGTAACACCTTGTTACAGCGTCACGAAACAACCCACTCTCAGGTTGTGTATTCATGTGTTACAGCATCATGAAACAACCCACTCTCAGGTTGTGTTCTCCTCTGTTACAGCGTCACGAAACAACCCACTCCCAGGTTGTGTACTCATCTGTTACAGCATCAAGAAACAACCCACTCTCAGGTTGTGTTCTCCTCTGTTACAGCGTCACGAAACAGCCCACTCTCGAGTTGTGTTCTCCTCTGTTACAGCGTCACGAAACAACCCACTCCCAGGTTGTGTATTCATCTGTTATAGCATCAAGAAACAACCCACTCTCAGGTTGTGTGCTGATCTGTCACAGCATCACGAAACAACCAAATTTTCGGTTGTGTGCTGATCTGTCACAGCACCACGAAACAACCAACTCTCAGGTTGTGTGCTGATCTGTCACAGCACCACGAAACAACCAACTCTCAGGTTGTGTACTCACCTGTTGCAGAGTCATGAAACAAGTCACTGACAGGTCAACCTAGTGTTCAGTATTTCACATTTTTCATTAGTGTTGTTTGCTTGCACATGCAGTATCTATAAAATGGAGATAATATAACTAATATAATATCCGTTATATTAGTCCCAGTTATTAATGACAGTTTGCTTGGCCGCATTCTAGGACACGGTGTTCAGCAAACAACACGGAGTGAGGTAATATATTACCGCAATATGGAGAAATAGACACAGTGTGCAGCTACACAATAAAGCGATGTCCCAAAGCATCCGTATGGACGACACCTTTAATCTGCCTGACTTTTAGATTGTAAGTACGTATAACAACAAAGAAGACCCTCAGAATGTGGAAAATAAAAAATGCTCCTTCTTAATATTTCTTAAATATCCTCATAAATACGAACATCTGAGCTTTGATATTCTGGAAATGTCTTATGCATGTGCCATGTAATAACGACTTATTATGCAGTATAGAGAGTAAAACCAGAGCAGGGGCGACATTGGTCACAAATAACCCTTGAAGAATGCATGACATCCTTGAAAGTAGTGGCGAAAGTGTAACTTAGAAGTGGGGCTGATCGAGCAAGTATTCAAAATTTGGTAGCTGGCACGTCATCTTTTATACGGAAATTATGTATTAGTCTAAGGAGGTGTAGCTTACAGTGGTGTAGTCTGCAGTATTGTCTACGATTCATCCCTGAATTGTCAGATAATGCCCACAGTCATAAACAGCATCACTGATAAGATTTACATTAGCTGTCATTGAACTGTGCATATCACGATCGTAGTACACCAGAACGAATGTGTTCTGTGACGTGGCTGGACTTTGGCCATTATGCTGTTTTCCTGTACAGTGTTTCCTATGATATCAGAGATGTACGTAGGAAACAGCAACGTATATATTTTTCCAAAGCGATATACCTTTATCAGAGCCCAAGGGAGCATTACATATGTGCGCAGTATGATGCGACAACGTTGACGCTTTCACCTGGGCGATGCGGTGGTTTTGTACTAGTATATGTACATACCTTAAACACTGTGTAGCTCACGGTAACATCCATTTCTCTTCGACTTTATCCGTTGACCGCGCAAAGCGTGTTGGCGTGAGATAAATTACCTTAATCAACATATGTACGTATCACACTGTTTATAGCGGAGCATTTTAGGAGAGATGCTTGTGATATAAGAGCCATGTAGGACGTGAAACATATGTGAGATCAGACCGTGATGTAAGTTTGCAAGCTCACTGCTGGGCGTCTTCACCCTCCTAAGTTCACAGCGTTTCTCGTGCCTATGCCGTTGCTTTTCAGTAAATTATATTTGTTTTATACCTGGAATGTATATATCCGCACTGTTACTGACTAACCAATTGTGTCACTTAAACTCCCGATCCAGGTTCTTATATGTATACAGTAGCCTGTGTTATATGTAAACAGCAGCCTGCGTTATATGTATACTGTAGCCTGTGTTATATGTATACAGTAGCCTGTGTTATATGTATACAGTAGCCTGTGTTATTTATATACAATAGCCTGTGTTATATGTATACAATAGCCTATGTTACGGGTATACAATAGCCTATATTATATGTATACAGTAGCCTATGTTACATCTATACAATAGCTTGTGTTACATGTACACAGTAGCCTGTGTTACATTTATACAGTAGCCTGTATTACAGTATACAATAACCTATGTTATATGTAATTTAGCATGTGTTATATGTATTCAGTAGCCTGTGTTATACATGCATGTCTAGTTGAATAGTTCTACATTAACCACGTGGTTGCATCAGGTCATTACTCCCTCAAGACTAATTACCTGTAACCTGAAGTACCTGTGAACTTCCCATACTGGATTAATGCTCTGGATTAATATTTCAACATTACTTACAATGGGTCACCTCAACAGCTTGCATATCTGATCACAGCTCTCACAGTACGTGACTTCCGCTGACCCCGCGGGATTGATAAGGTCCCCTTACCTCTGACCGATTGTTCGGGGGTCAACGAGGGGAGTGTAAAGGCCAGTGTTTATCAACCACCGAAGTCAGTCTCTGATTTCTAATACAGGCGATTACAGGTAGCGAAATCTTATGGTACAGATTAAACAACACGGGTGTACATTGTTCCTTCAGTATTTGTTTTTAGGATTAACTCTGCAAATAAAGTTACATTCGAAGATCAATTTCTGTCCCGTTATTACTTCTAAGTCACAACAGGTTTGAAGGGGCCCCGAAATTGTTTTTCTTTAGACATTATACTGGTATATTCTGGCTTAATATTAAAATGAACCCAACATACAGGAGCAGTTCTCTGACTCATGGAAACTATACATGTACATAAAGGAGTATATATCAATAGAGCACACTATATTACATGAACACCATTGTATTGCAAATGTATGAAGTATGGAGAACGTGTCAAGAACGCGTGCAACAAATGGTTAATAAATCCAATGTCTTGAAGTACACCTATTCTTGCCCCAACTGGATTCGATTCTGATTTGATTTATTTATTTCATTGGTGTTTTACGCCTTACTCAAGGATATTTCACTTATACGACGGCGATCGGCATTATGGTGGGAGGAAACCGGGTAGAGCCGACGACCATCCGCAGATTGCTGAGAGACCTTCCCAGCCGTACGGCCGGAGAGGAAGCGAGCATGAGCCGGACTTGAATTCACAGCGATCGGATTGGTGGGTTCTGATTTAAAGAGTGACTTGTTCTGGGATTGTATAGGCTCATGTGTTAGATCTGGATTCTCAGTCTGAAGTGCGGCTTGTTTTTGGGATTATATAGGCTCTTGTGTTAGATCTGGATTCGCAGTGTGAAGTGTGGCTAGTTTTGGGATTGTATTGGCCCTTGTGTTAAATCTGGCTTCGCAGTGTGAAGTGCGGCTTGATTTTATATTGTACAGGCTCTGGTGTTAAATCTGGATTCGCAATGTGAAGTGCGGCTTGTTTGGGGATGGTACAGGCTCTTGTGTTAGATCCTGATTCGCAGTGTGAAGTGTGGCATGTTTTGGGATTGTACAGGCTCTTGTGTTAAATCTGGACTGGCAGTGTGAAGTGCGGCTTGTTTGGGGATTGTACAGGCTCTTGTGTTAGATCCTGATTCGCAGTGTGAAGTGTGGCATGTTTTGGGATTGTACAGGCTCTTGTGTTAAATCTGGACTGGCAGTGTGGAGTGCGGCTTGTTTGGGGATTGTGTAGGCTCTTGTGTTAAATCTGCACTGGCAGTGGGAAGTGTCACTGTTTTAGGGTTGTATAGGCTCTTGTGTTAGATGTGGATTGGTAATGTGAAGTGTCGCTTGTTTTAGGGTTGTATAAGCTCTTGTGTTAAATCTGGATTGGCAGTGTGAAGTGTCACTGTTTTAGGGTTGTATAGGCTCTTGTGTTAGATCTGGATTGGCAGTGTGAAGTGTCACTTGTTTTAGGGTTGTATAAGCTCTTGTGTTAGATCTGGATTGGCAGTGTGAAGTGTCACTTGTTTTAGGGTTGTATAAGCTCTTGTGTTAGATCTGGATTGGCAGTGTCACTTGTTTTAGGGTTGTATAAGCTCTTGTGTTAGATCTGGATTGGCAGTGTGAAATGTCACTTGTTTTAGGGGTGTATAAGCTCTTGTGTTAGATGTGGATTGGTAGTGTGAAGTGTCGCTTGTTTTAGGGTTGTATAAGCTCTTGTGTTAAATCTGGATTGGCAGTGTGAAGTGTCACTGTTTTAGGGTTGTATAGGCTCTTGTGTTAGATCTGGATTGGCAGTGTGAAGTGTCACTTGTTTTAGGGTTGTATAAGCTCTTGTGTTAGATCTGGATTGGCAGTGTGAAGTGTCACTTGTTTTAGGGTTGTATAAGCTCTTGTGTTAGATCTGGATTGGCAGTGTCACTTGTTTTAGGGTTGTATAAGCTCTTGTGTTAGATCTGGATTGGCAGTGTGAAATGTCACTTGTTTTAGGGGTGTATAAGCTCTTGTGTTAGATGTGGATTGGTAGTGTGAAGTGTCGCTTGATTTAGGGTTGTATAAGCTGTTGTGTTAGATCTGGATTGGCAGTGTGAAGTGTCACTTGTTTTAGGGTTGTATATGCTCTTGTGTTAGATCTGGATTCGCGGTGTGAAGTGTCAATTGTTTTAGGTTTGTATAAACTCTTGTGTTAGATCTGGATTGGCAGTGTGAAGTGTCACTTGTTTTAGGGTTGTATAAGCTTTTCTGTTAGATGTGGATTCGCAGTCTGAAGTGTGACGTGCTTTGGGATTGATAAGGTCCCCTTACCTCTGACCGATTGTTCGGAGGTCAACGATGGGTGTGTAAAGGCCAGTGTTTATCAACCACCGAAGTCAGCTTCTGATTTCTAACACAGGCGATTACAGGTCCTTCAGTATTTGTTTTTTTAGGATTATTTTTTTTGAAGTAGTATACTACATAAAGTAGTATATATCAGTAGTTCCGTCACACTATAACATGAACACCATTGTATTGCAAATGTATGAGGTGTAGAGAACGTGTCAAGAACGCGTGTAACGAATGGTTAATAAATCCAATGTCTTAAAGTACACCTATTCTTGTCCGAATTGAATTCGGTTCTGATTTGATTGATTGATTGATTTATTTATTTATTTCATTTGTGTTTTACGCCTTACTCAAGAGTATTTCACTTATACGACGGCGATCGGCATTATGGTGGGAGGAAACCGGGTAGAGCCCACCTTTCCAGCCGTACGACCGGAGAGGAAGCGAGCATGAGCCGGACTTGAACTCACAGCGATCGGATTGGTGGGTTCTGATTTGAAGAGTGGCTTGTTCTGGGATTGTATAGGCTCATGTGTTAAATCTGGATTCTCAGTCTGAAGTGCGGCTTGTTTTGAGATTGTATAGACCTGCAATATGGATTGTTTTGAATCTGTAGCTATACGTTTCTTAGGACAGAACTGTGGCCATACAACCATCGGTAAGACTTAAATCCCGTGTATTTCCTTGTCTGATTGTGGTCGAGTTATTAAAATGATCATGGGCCAATCGCTAGGACTTCAGTCCCAGCGTCCGAATGGAATTTTCGCTATTTTCTCAATTTCACTGTTCCAGAGCTTTAGCGGCGAGTAACGGTTCACAGCGGTCGTTTGGCCTCTTAGTGGGTTCTTCATGAATCAAACAAATGTCCTCCACCCTATGGCTCAAAGGGTTCATCGGTTACAAAGGCCGTTGCTTCTTTTTTCCGAGAAATAGGTTTCCTTCAACAGTGATGCTTTCCGCAGCACCAGTCAAATAAATAAATAAATGTATTTACTTGTCAGCGTCAAAGCACCCGGATCCAGTAATAGTTCTATGTCCGTGTGTCTTCTGAAGCTGATTTCTATCAAGGTGCAAACAAATGTGTTTGGATTGAGAATTGTTCACGGTAGCTTTACCTTATAGATAGGGAATGCCCTCATGGCTTTGGTTATCATACCATGTTTTAGCTGTTCGTACTGATGTTATTTTGTGAACTGTGTTGACTTTGAGTTTAGCAAGTCTTATCGAATCGAGATGTTAGCGATTATCAGACTCTATTCCGTTAAATTTCAGTGCCATGGTGGACGTCTAGTCGCTTGGGGCTCGCTGTGATCGGTTTTTTTGGATTCATCAATGTGTACGCGTTGCGTGTGAACATGAGCGTGGCGATCGTATGTATGGTCAATGGGACGGCGCTGGAATTGCTGAATCCAGACAACAAAACTAACGTCACCGATGAGATTGATAGCGGCTGTTTGAGCCGCAAGTCAGGGACAGCCGGGAATTTAAAGGTATGGATCGAGAAAGAAAAGAGTTCCCTGAGTTGATGCTGATTGTTGCTCATAGGCATTACAGCGTTAAGAATTTGTATCATGATATGTTACAAACTGTATTGAGTATGCTTTGAACAGGTTAGAATACAATATACTGAGGCCTTGTGCCCTGCAATTCTGATATTGAGTGGTCTACCAGTTTCTCCAATGTATTGCTGTTGACAATCACAATTAATGCAGTACACAGATACTTTGGGTTCTTCCCTATGGGTTGGCTGTTTCTTTCCATTGGCTTTGAGTAGGGTTTTAAGGGTTAGAGGCGGAGGTAAACGTTGTTTATATGTTCAGTTTGTCATGCAGGAGTCTTCTTATCTGGTAGCTTGGGGTGCCTATATACGGAATGGTTATATATATATTGGGGTGGTCGGGTCTCGTTGTTCTGGTCTTGTTAGTCGGATTGAGGGTTTTGCTGATCGTTCTCTCCACTAATTGTGGGGGGGTATCGGTTTTGGGTGGTGAAGGTGGTTTTGAGGTGATTTATTTCTTCTTGGAGGTTGATGCTGGATATCTGTAGGGCTCGTTTTGTTAGGGTAGATATTATTCCTCTCTTGATCCGATTTGGTTGGTTAGATTGGTAATTCACGTATTGGTCTGAGTGTGTGGGTTTGCGGTATACTGAAGTGAGGAGTTTGTCGTACCTCTTGCTAATAAGTACATCCAGAAACGGTATGGTTTTGTTGCATTCTTGTTCCATGGTGAACTGTATCCTGTTGTTCTGGGAGTTGAGGTGGTCAAGTAGGGACTGGGGTTTGTCAGTCTTGTTTAGTGCTACGAATGTGTCATCTACCTTACGGAACCAACACAACGGTTTGATGGGGCTTTGTTCTCAAATTCTGTCATGTATATTTCGGAGATAAGTGGTGATAGGGGGGATCCCATCGGTAAACCGTGGAGTTGTTCATATATGTCATCCCCCCACGTGAAATAGGTGGAATGCATACACGAGTCCAGAAGGCTGATTATGCTGTCGTGTTTCATGGCTGTGTTGAGAGGGTGTTGTCCGCTGTTCAGCTTCTGTCGTATGATGTCTAGGGATTCTTCTCTAGGGATATTGGTGAATAGGTCGATGACGCCGTAACTGATCAGTTGGGCTGTGCCTGGAATGTCTTTAATTTTGTTACAAAATTCTGCTGAATCTTTCATGTAAGATTTGGAAGTTTTGCCCAGAGGTGTTAGGAGTTTAGTGAGGTACTGTGCCGTGTTGTAGTGGACAGTGCCTCTGGAGCAGATCAGGAGTCGGGCTTTGATTGGGTTCTTATGAACTTTGATGGTTGCCCTGGCGTAAGGTGCTCTGGGGTGTGTTGTGTTGAGCTTTCGGTACAAGTTGGATGTCGATTTCATTGCTGTTCTGCAGGGCGTTGAGTTTTGCCCTAAATTCTCTTTCTAGTTTCGGTGTGGGGTCTTTGGTTATTTGCCCGTATGTCGTTGTGTCGCTGAGCATGTCGTTGACTAGTTGGTTGAATTTGTTCTTGTCAAGTATAACTGCGGCTCTTCCTTTGTCTGCAGGGGCGATGGTGATGGTATTATCGGAGCGTAGGTTCTTGATGGCCGTTCTTTCTTCTCGGGTGATATTTGGTTTTTGCTTGGGTGCTTCGATGAGAATGTCGCTGATTTGGTGTCGGATGTAATCAACATTACCTCCAGGGGCGAGTTGTTGAAGACCTTTTTCTATAGCTGACACAAAATCATCTCTGGGGATTTTGTCCTGGGTAGGAATATAGTTCAAACCCTTAGCCAGTAATGTCGCTTCATTGTGTGTGAGGGTCCGACGAGTTGTCATCAGAAGAGTATGTTGTCAATATGATTGTGTTTTTTTTAGCCAACAGAATAACAGCGGTTATGATACACGTTAATAAAATTTCTGAGTGATTGGATAATTTCTCACTTGATCAGAAGACAGCTTTTCAGTATTTATTTTTTCTTTATCTGAACACCTGTCTCACTAGTAGAAGACGTTTGTATGAAATGCTCCGCACACCTTTGCCAACTGAATCTTAATTATTCTTCTGTTTGATAAAGGATGGCGAGTTTTTGTGGAACAAAACCACCCAGGGACTAGTTCTGGGCTCGTTTTTCTGGGGCTACCTTGTCACGCAGATCCCTGGGGGATGGGTGGCCACCCGAATTGGCGGGAAGCGGGTGTTTGGCTGGACAATGTTCGCCGCTGCCATCCTCACCCTACTGACACCTATCGCTGCTCAGACGAGTTACATCTTCCTCATTGTCATCAGAATCCTATTAGGTCTGGCCACGGTAAGTTTATTACATCTTCCTCATTGTCATCACGTTCCTCCTACATGCAGGTCTGGCCACGGTTAGTTTATTATATCTTCCTCATTGTCATCAGAATACCTCCTATGTCTGGCCAAGGTAAGTTTATTACAACTTCCTCATTGTCATCAGAATCCTCCGAGGTCTGGCCTCAGTGAGTTTATTAACTCTTCCCTGTTGTCATCAGAATCCTCCGAGGCCTGGCCACGGTTAGTTTATTACATGTTCCTCATTGTCATCACGATCGTCATCCATGCAGGTCTGGCCACGATGAGTTTATTACATCTTCCTCATTGCCATCGGAGTCCTCCTAAGTCTGGCCATGGTGAGATTGTTACATGTTCCTCATTGTCATCATGATTATCGTACATGTAGGTCTGGCCACGGTGAGTTTATTACATGATCCATATTGTCATTAAGATCCTCCTAGGTCTGGCCACGGTGAGTTGATTACAACTTTCGCATTGTCATCAGAATCCTCCTAAGTCTTGCCAGGGTGAGTTGATTACATCTCCCCTATTGTCATCAGAATCCTCCTAGGTCTGGCCACGGTGAATTGATTACAACTTTCGCATTGTCGTCAGAATCCTCCTAAGTCTTGCCACGGTGAGTTGATTACATCTTCCCTATTGTCATCAGAATCCTCCGAGGTCTGGCCACGGTGAGTTTATTACATGTTCCTCATTGTCATCAGAATCCTCCGAGGTCTGGAAACAGTACGTGTATTACATCTTCCCTGTTGTAATCAGAATCTTCCTTGGTCTGGCGACGGAGATTTTGTTACATTTTCCTCATTGTTACCAAAATCCAGCAACAAATACCAGTTCTTTGGTATTACCCGTTCGATTTGTGCTGCATAAACCTGTATCAAGACAAGAAATCGTATATTTCTGTGTATTTGTATCTGTATACTTCTCCATAAGGTGACGTCACTTAGGAAGGAATATCTGGGTACCAAGTATGGTAAAAGTCGTCCATGCCTCTTCGTTATTTGCAGCATTATACATGGATTAATTCAGCAATAAAGGGCCAAGCAGATGTGAAAGGAAACGTTTTCTTACCCTAATATCACCTTTGTTTCATCGAAAATACTAAACCGCTTCCTGTAAATATTAATATGTTGATGGTTTGTTGGTATTTTAAAGACATATTTAAATACACACTCCTGAACGAGAGGAAATGTATGCAATTTACGATCTGTTAAAGCGTTTGGCCACGTACACAAAGCACACTTCAGGTGGCCTGATTCGGAGAAGGCCTATAAATTAAAACGTTCGTTTCTTTTAAAGTCTGACATATTGGCTCTAATTTTAGACTTTGTGAAGCCATCAACTTTCTTTCATTATTTACACGCAAGTATTGATCCAGTATATCAAGAAAGATATATTGCTTATATTAAAAAATCAATACTGAGCTTCATGCCTCGGTATCCTCAGAGTCCTGTATGTTCACGGTAAAATCACATCTTAATTATACAACGTCTTGATAACAGCATATCTTACTCCATTTTCTTCCACCTTAAAACCTGACGACGGTCATATAACTGAAAAATTCGTTAGTAGCGCATAAAGCACACATTTCTCAAACTATACATATATAAGATATGTATAGTCTCGAGGTAGGTTTTCTTTCCAACTAACCTCTAGCCTTGGCGCCCATCGTTCGCTAGAATGGGGCCGCCAGCCAAGCAAATCGTCATCATTCTTTTCAGCTTAAGAAGGACAGAAGTAAGACCGAATTGTTCTTGGAAGCTTTAATTATTTTGAAATATTAGGTTCAGGTTTCTTCTCAGGCTCAGATTATGTTTCCTTTATAGCTGAATTATGGTCAACAGAAATTCTATAAATTAAGATAGGCCCATGTATACTGCTCCATAAGCATTGAGTATAGATTCGGCCGACTCATCATTGTATACTGTCTCTAACGTGTTGATATTCTGCCCACAGGGCGTGGCTTTCCCCGCTATGCACGCCATATGGGGTCATTGGTCGCCAGTCATGGAGCGCAGCAAACTGACCTCCTTCACTTACGCTGGTTAGTATACCAACAGTAGCTCTCTTACTGGCCTCTGATCATCACTGGTTCTGTGGGAGAACGAGTTATGAAACGACCTAATTCTTCTTCCTGAAATATTGTAAATACTGTATACTGGTCGATTGGGTATTGTGAATTCCACAATTCTTCTCAGTTTTGGATTCTATTGTAGAATCTCAAATCTTGTTCTGTTTGTATTTGTATTATTTTTATTCAGGAATAAAAGTGATAGAAAGATCCAAGACCATCCTGCGGCTCTGCCTGGTTTCCTCCCTTCGTAATGCTAGTCGCCATGGTGTAAGTGAAATATTCTTGAGAACGACAGAAAATACAAATCAGAAAAAAAAAATAAATAAATAAAGCACAGTTACTAAGTTACTTTTGTTCCATGTTGTGTTTCCAGTACTTATTCAACTAGTAGTGTTAGTTGTGAACTTATCACTCAGATGGGATGGAACATTCCATTAGCGACTCGGGTCCAAGCCAGATTAAACTTTGTTCCCTGGTAATGTAGGAGTACTTTAGTACCATTTTGCCCACAAATCATCATCGCAAATGCAGGGCTGAACTACATACAGTTTAGGTATGAATTACTTCAGGGCGGCAAGGTTTGTTAAGGTATCTCTTGAAAAGAGGTATATAGGGCCTACTTATGTTTAAAATGACCTGGTAACGTGGAATGATTTCCTCACTGGGTTCACTTTTTGTATCATGCCTATGAAGCGTTCAGTGTTTCACTTTATCGCCCATTTTGCAGGAAACCCCTGTAAATCATACCAACCTCTCACCATTATCGCATCTCTCTGTAAAGAGAACAAGATTTACGAGTTCAAGTTTACTCCTCCATTTCAGTTGTCGTGAAGCTGTCCAAGTGATTGCCGTGTTTATTTATTGTATTTATTTGATCCGTGTTTCACGCCGTGCTGAAGAATATTGCATTTATACGACGGAGGTCAGCAATTTGGTGGGAGGAAACAGGGCAGAGCATGGGGGAAACCCACGACTATCCGCAGATTGCTTGCAGACTTTCCCACGTATTGCCGGAGAGGAAGCCAGCATGAGCTGGACTTGAACTCATAGCGGCCACATTGGTAGGAGGCGCTTAGTCGTCCACTTACGACCACGTCGTCAGTTAGTTCATGTCTGTAACTGTTTTCCTTCTCTTACACGGACAGGTGCTCAGATTGGTAACGTGATCACGTTTCCTCTGGCCGGAATGCTCTGTCAGTATGGGTTCGCTGGGGGCTGGCCGTCTATATTTTACGTCCTGGGTAAGTAGTCTCTTACTTCTCCGATTCTTCCGTAAATGGAAAACATGTCAATTTTTATATTCAACCTACCTACATCATATAGATATACCCAGCGTATGTAATCTTCTGGCATGGTGCATTGTCATATAGGAAGCAAGATAGAATGTCTTTGGTCGTATATTCTCATTTTCGTCAAGAAGCATTTTAATTTAAAGATTCCAAATAATACAGCTGCGCCTTCCGTAATGACCTGCTTGGTAGCATCCTGCACATATGCTCAAATGTAAATCTCCAGCCTCGGTAATCGCGACTTCCGACAACGTGTAACGCTGTACATGAGTAAAAGCTGTAAGCTTGTCTTCACGTCAGTGCTAACGCTCTATACAAATGCCGGCACCATTGTCTGGTGTGACACTGTATATAAGTATAACATTAAGCGTCATGTCCGACATTCATATACCATTCGTAGTCCGTAAAAGGCGTTCCAAGTCGATAATCGCAAGATCCATTTCCAAAACAACGTTTAACACTAACTCCCAAAAGCAAAGGTATGTAAGAAATTATACAAATAATTGACCAAACATTTATACAAACATTGACCAAGCACTGTTTCTGTAAGTTTGTCTTCATGTCTGTGTTAACCCTGCATACAGTAGCGGGTACCATTATCTGGTGTGACACTGTAAATGAGTAAAAGAGCGGTAGAAATCCGTACTACAACAATGCACTCTGTGGATTCTATAGTCGTCATATGACTGAAAAGTTATTAAGAACCACCTTAAACCCTAACCCAGTGACTGTTTCTGTAAGCTTGTCTTCATGTCTGTGCTAACCCTGGTTACAGGAGCCGGCACCATTGTCTGGTTCATCGCCTGGATGCTTCTAGTCACCGACTACCCGCAGGACCATAAGAGAATCTCGGACATCGAGCGTAGATACATTCTTCAGGGATTGAAAGACTCTGTCCAGACTCATAAAAAACACAAGGTACAGTGTTAAGGCTTACATGGCCCATTTAACATACATTATGATTTTGATCTGCCTGATGGGATGGCCTCCATGGCCTATTTGCCATATATCATGATTTTGGTTTACGTGGTGGGTTTGGCCAACATAGCCCATTTGACATACGTCATGAATTTGGTCTACGTGATGGGTTTGTCCTACATAGCCCATTTGACATACATCATAATTTTGGTCTACGTGATGGGTTTGACCAACATGGCCCATTTGACATACATCATGCTTTTGGTCTACGTGGTGGGTTTGGCCTGCATGGCCCATTTGACATACATCATGATTTTGGTCTACGTGATGGGTTGGGCCAACATGGCCCATTTGACATACATCATGCTTTTGGTCTAAGAGTTGGGTTTGTCCTACATAGCCGATTTGGCACACATGGTGGTTTTGCTCACGAAAAATGGATTATCCTTTGACCTCTTAACTCAGTTCACAAAAAAACCATAGGCAATGAAACAAACCCATTAAGGAGAACGATCTCGTCTATTCAAAACTCCTCTTAACAGAAATATTTCACTCCTGAATTTGGACAAGCTTACATTCAGCTCCAGTTATTTATACAGCTTCCACCTTTTGCTGGATATAACAAACAGTCTGTGACACAAAATACATCACAAAGATGCTGGGTAGAAAATAATGTTTACCATTGAGCACTTCTCGTAAGTTAACTTACGATTTGGCTACAGAGCTTCAGTGCTGTACCTTTCGGCACTTTTACGCCCCAGATTCGGAAATACAAAGACGAAAGACGTAATCGTTCAAGTACAATCTTCTTGAGCTTACGGGAGTGACCAGGAGACCAAGCTCAATCGTGACAGTACAGGAAGGTTATATAGTTGACACAGGCTTGACCTGTAGGAATCTTTGCCTAACAGGGGAAACCCTGTTATGGGTGGTACCGAATTCCGTGTACTCTATCCGCATTTTGCTGTCCAGTTGCCACATAAGTTTCGAAAGATAAGATATTTTAGACTCCAAGAAGAAGGTGATCCCACAAAAGTACAAGCGAAGAAAAGCTCAGTAACCATGACGGGAAAATCCACAACGGAGAATCCTTCCCTTTGTGATTTGCAGAGCTCAAGAAACATTGCCTGAACATTAAATTCATAGACTAAAACTTGAGTGAGTGAGTGCTTGGGGTTTAACGTCGTACTCCTGAAACTTGATGTGATGGCGATATCCAATCAACTTCCGTGTAATCAGCCTGTGTATCCTCTCGAGGTAGGAGACAGACAGTCGGTTGGCGTGTTGACCATCATTCTTAGACTGATTCATTAAGATGAAGAAATACATTATGTTGCCCAGCCCTACATGTTTTCCTGTTGTATGATCAGTAATGGTATTCTGCAGGTGCCTTGGGTGCGGATGTTCACGTCACTTCCGGTTTGGGCGATCGTTGTTTCTAACACGTGCTCCGACTGGGGTAACTACACGCTGCTGACCGGCATACCGACATATATGAATGAAGTCCTGAAATTCGATATCACATCGGTAAGTCATATTGCGCCACAATAAATGGGGCAAGAGTGAATATGTATAAAAAAAAAATTTTAAAATGTTAATTCTTAAGAAAAGTCCTGAATGTAGCTGTTAAAAACTGTCTATAAAAGCAAAGATGAAATGCCTGCTTAGCTATTACGTAAATGGTTTGTTGTGTTTTGTGTGCAGAACGGGTTGTATTCGGCGCTTCCATACATCGGCTTTTGGCTAGGTATTAATGTATCTGGTTATCTGGCTGACCTGGTCCGAACGCGTGGAATTCTCTCAACAACGTGGACAAGAAAACTTTGGGATGCCTTTGGTGAGTTTATCTTAGGTCTGCCTCTTGCACCTGCTGTATAAGATTTAAGCTCAACAGACTGAATTTTTTTGGTTGGCGATCCAGTCCTCTATTGGTTATCTAATCAGCAAAGAGCGGTAGTGGTTTAGCGACCATTGGACGGTATGGGGGCATTTATTATCAGCAGGCGGAAGAAGGTGAGAGGTTACATGCAGAACACGGATGATAACCTTACAATGGGGCATGAAGGTTGGGCATATGCTGAGCTCAGATTTTGTATACATGTAAAGCACAATATCAGTAACTCGGGGGAGGTGTTGAATTGGTTATGATCTCCATATTTATTAATTACTGTAACATCAAAATTAATAACCTTCACGTCTATTTTTTCAAATTTTTCCATATTAATGTATATACCTCTTTCTGTACTTTATGTAGTGAACTGAGGTTTTGCAAAGCTTCAGGTAACTTTGCTAACAAGTTGAAGTTTGTTTCTGTGCTTAAATCAGTTCAGGGCTTACTGGATGGCGATGTCTTCTCGCCATTGTTTTCATATGCCTTGATCAGTACCTTCGTGTATCCTGCTAGATGTAGATAGCTGGCTCTCGCTATCTGCAGATAAAATGGAGAATTTCATCGTCCGCATGCATAGGCTCTTTCCTCATGAACCTTGTCAAGGTTTATCTGTTTGGCACTTGCGCATTAGAGCGTCTCACGATTAGGAATTCGGCTAATTTCGTCCGACACAAGACACGATTACTACTATGTTTTGCCAGCAATTTCACTGTACTCTGTGAGTATAGATGTTATACGAGACTTGACCCACAGGGCCAGTGTATCATGTTACCGTCCATCTTCACCAACGGCGCATGCTCTGTACAACAAACTTTATAACATTGCAGTCACGATGAACGCTGGTGGGGTGACGGTTTGTAGACTTGAAGTGGTGTCATGTCACAAACATCGATAAACAGAAATCTGGTAAAACTCTTGTAATTAGATCACCTTATACTGAGACAGGAAATGGTGTTAGAACAAAGATGTAGGGATGTGGGTGATGGGTTTGTCCTTTGAGAGGGTATGGTTGTAGGGGAGGGGGTTTGCTCTTTTAGGGTATATGAATGTAGGGGAGTGGTTTATTCTTTTAGTGGGTATGTATGCAGGGGAGAGGTTTGTTCCTTTAGCGGGTATGAATGTAGGAAGCGGTTTGTTCTTTGAGTGGGTATGAATGTTAAAGATGGGGTTTGTGCTTTCAGGAGGTATGAATGTAGGGGACGGGGTTAGACTAAAGTGTATTGCAGACTGGCCGAAACGTTGATACTTGATATATCAGAAGTCTTTTCGGGAAGGTCATGATGGCGGTGTTGTTGGCAGATTTCAGGAGTGGGCCAATGATGTCCGTGCTTGGCATACCATAGCGTCGGAAAAGCTGTCGGTAGGCTGTGGTACATATTACGATAAAGTGGATGTGTGCGTAGGTGTATCCGGCAGTGAGAAAACAAAGTCAATTCCCTTTCTGAAAATGTACTATCACAAGATTTACCTTGGGGTAAAAAGGTTTCTCTAAAACATTTATAGGCCTTCGTTACCGTGTGACAGGAAAAATGCCCGTTTGAAGGATATGAAGCCTCATCACCGGTGAAAATTTAATCATGTAAAGAGTCTGGAATTAAAATTATCGCCACCAATAACGTTCATTGAGAAATCTAAGAATGCTCTGCCCGAAGCTGGAATTGAAGTAACGCCTCGTGTGTGCGAGCAATTGTAGCAAGCCTCATTTTTCACTGCCATTGAAAGGCAGGTCCATAGAAAGGACGACGTCTTTCTCACACTATAGTTCGCTGGCTTAAAATACTCATGTTGTTATGTCAAAACCCAAAGACGGCCGGTTTTCAGATCAAACGCACAGACTGCTACCGATACCGGTATATTTACATTGAAATCTGACATCTTCACACCGTGGGCAGCACAGAATTTCTATCGTAATAACGGCGATCAGGATGCTGGATGGAAGAATCGGTAATGTTCAGAGTAAAGACGCCTGCCAGTTACTTGTGCAAGCGTAAAGCTTACACAAACCTCTTGAGCTAAGGGCGCAGCGAAAATCTGGATCGATGAGTCAGAAGGCGATAACCCCAATCATCAAAGTAGAGATCTTACAAGACATTATGGTTACATTATGTTGTCCATGATCTCCCAAGTGAAGAATCATCAGTACTGCCAGCAAACATCCGTCTATCCATCCATTGATCAATCAATCACCTGTACTGCCAACAGACATGCTTCCATCCATCCATCCATCGATCAATCAGTCACCAGTAATGCCAACAATCATCCGTCCGTCCATCCATCCATCCATCCATCCATCGATCAATCAATCACCAGTACTGCCAACATACATCCGTCCATCCATCCATCGATCAATCAGTCACCAGTAATGCCAACAATCATCCGTCCGTCCATCCATCCATGGATCAATCAATCACCAGTAATGCCAACAATCATCCGTCAATCCATCCATCGATCAATCAATCACCAGTAATGCCAACAATCATCCGTCCGTCCATCCATCCATCAATCAATCGATCGACCACTCTCCACATATTTGAATATATGTTTTGCTGTGTGTGTTCTAGGTAAGGTCATCCCTGCCATCATGCTCATCGCTTTGGGGTATCTGGAATGTACCCAGTCAGCAACTGCAGTCGGCCTCCTCGTCCTGGCTGTGGCCCTGACCGCCCCTATCTTCAGCGGTTACACCGTCAACCACGTGGACATTGCCCCTGCTTACGCGGGTGTCCTGTTCGGAATCTCCAACTCGGTGGCCGCTTTGACCGGATTTGTCTCGCCTGTCGTGACCGGCATTCTCACACCAGATGTAAGTTGGAACATTGCTTGGATATGAATACATATAGCTTTAAGGTACCGAAATATATTAAGAAAGTGTCTCCGAAACAAATAAGGAGCCTTGGAAACTATTGAGGTTGACAAGTAGTAACGACTGACCTCTTGTTTGCCGTGGTGTCTGCCTATTATTATCATTTTGCGTTATTTACGTAATTCATTTTTCTGATTTTCGTTTCACATTTTACTTAAAGGCTGCAAATCAACCAGCGCCGAAAAGGGCGCCTATTCAAAGTTGTAATAACATGTATTAAATACAAGACCTACAAACAAAAACGATGTAATGTTCCCCATGTCATACTTATATCACAAACTGTGCGCAAACTCGAAAAGAAAGGCAGATCTAGAACTGGTACTGACTGCCTGTAGAAGAGTGGCGACGTATTTCTCAGTTTCATTGTATATATTTACTGATGAATAGACATCATATTGAAAGGAGGTTCATAGTAAGAGCCTTGATAGTTTGCACCCGTGTTGTCATGCTCATCCCCTTATGGTACAAATACACCGCTGTGCTAAGGTGCCTTTTCAGTTGATAGATCGAAAGTAAAATTGTCCCGAATCTGTAGTGATTGTTGGCTCGGTCTAGACATAGACGTTACGTGGTGTTTTATGTAACTTTTTAAACATATAAGTGATTTATGCATGCATACTGCGCCCCTGTAAACAACATGAAAAAGCTGTGCGGTGCATATTTGTTGCATTTCTTATTGATTTGATTTGTGTTTTACATTATGCTGGGATGAAACCCGGCAGAGCCTTTGGGAAATCCACAACTATCCGCTGGTTGGTGACAGACTTTCCCATGTACAGGTGGAGAGCATCTGTGTTAGATGCAGACAGTTGTGTTAGATGTAGATAGCTGCGTTAGATATAGACAGCTGTGTTAGATACAGACTGTACATTAAGCACATGTATGTAAATGTATTATAAAATCTGCTCTGCCTTTTGAGTAACTGTAATTTTTGAAATAGTATGGTGCATATCTCACACGGAAGTTCAAACGGTGTGATGTATCGCTCGGATGTCATTTGTTTCTTTGATGCTTATGCCCTGCTCCATTATTTCTCCATTTTATGACGGCGGTGACGTTGACGGATGCATGAAACCAGGGTACCCTAGATAAACCATCGTCTGGTACCGGGGTATCGAGAGCTGGCTTCGAACACACGACTTCATTGACCGTGGGCCCGACAGCCTAAGCGTACTAACGCTATAACCAGCTGAGCCAGCCACGGCCACTGGTGGCATTCATAAAAACTCCACCTTATTTGTTATTAGTTATAATAGTATATGAAGTCAATTGAATTCGTTTCTCTTGCAGCAAACCCGTGAGCAGTGGCTATCTGTATTTTACATCAGTGCAGCCATCTATATCGTGGGTGCCATTTTCTACCTGCTTTTTGCCTCCGGAGAGCTTCAGGAATGGGCAAGGGACAAAGATTCACCCGAAGTGGAGGAAATGATTGACAAAGATGGCGTAGAACTCGTAGACATGAAGAGACAAGTAGTCGCTTGATTCAGTCGTATTGCTAAAAGAGATAAAAACGTTGTTAAGAATTGTATACGGTGACAAGCAAAATGATCCTAGCCGTAGCTGGTAGAAAACCAACCAAAGAGTTACACGAGTGCCGTCTGCACTAGTTACCACTGGTGGATGCAAGTCGCTGGCGATATCAAGGAGCAGACTAGAAGACAGGAAGTTGAAAACTCCCGGTTTAATGTGAACTTTTTGTGGGACATTTGGCTCACGTTCCACTTTGAGGAGCCTAGTCATGGAGTTGGGGACAAAGTAGACATCTGAAGCGTGTGCTGTGGAGTTAACATTGAATTGCTAAGCCACATATGTTGATACAGGGTTAAGACAAGTACTTTTTAGCTGAGAATGATGTTTATTTTTAGCTGGATAAAATAAACAGCGAATTGTTGCGAAGCAAACATTAATACATGTAGACCGTTTATTTTTAGCTAGATACAAAAAAGAGAAGCTTGGGGCAAATTTGATAAGAATGTGACCGTCTTTAACACATATCGTCGAAATAACTTGTTACATGGATGTCTGTAAAGATCTCGATGGCTACAGTTTATCAGCAATGAGCCATTTGCATGAGGCAGCGTTGTATACTGTTCAGCATTCAGGGATATTCCCACGGAATATTGTACGACGGGTTGGAGTGTATATACAACATGAAAGTTTTCATAAGAAACAAGAAATGAACAATTTATATAAGGCTGTGAATAAGACAGGATACTTTGAAGGGTATGTAGTGTACATACAAAATGTACAATTTCATGCAAATGTATAAAAGCTTTCAAATGAAAATGAAAAATGAGCCATTTAAACGACCCCTATATAAGGTTGTGTTTAAAAATAGTTAGCTTTCTGGACTACTGAGATTAAGAAACTGATATTTGGCCCATGCTTTAGCTGTCGTACGAAGGCCGTATCAGGGTTTTGAAGCGTCAATCTTTAGGCCTATAAATGAAGAATACTAGCCGGCTTGCCGGTCCATTGCTAGATCACAACCAAGCATTGGAACTAGACTGTTACAAGTACCAGGTTGTATGGTCGCAGATAGCCAGTACATGCTTGCATCATCTACAAAAATGTCCCAAAACTTTGTATACGGTCAGCTCCCCCCCCCCCCCCTCCACCCTTCCAAATTTTATCCAATACCACTACAGGCCAACCACCGTTCCCCTCATCTCGAATCTCCAAGTCTATATGTGCCTTAGCAACAAAACCACAGAACATCCTCCCAAATTAAACTTCAGGGAAATCTTTGGTTGAATACAAAAGGGAAATTGAAGCAGGGAATTTGGCCGCAGGCATCAGTTCACCACATTGCATTAAAATCGTCTATTTTGTTCTGTTTTTCTGTTTTTAGCTCGCCTGCACGAAGTAAGTATTGTGAGAGGGGGCTATGTGGGAGGGGGGGGGGGAGAGAGAATGCTCCCTACTCTAAGGTATGATGTCTAAATGCACATTCTCAGATGGCAGGTTAAGCTTTTTTTAGCTCCTGTATAATGGCAGTCATATGTGGATCTCCAACATACAAGAGAAAGTTATGTTATGTTTGTGTTTTTTATATTTCTTTTCGGCTGTGTACATCTACAAAAGGGCCTTCTGATGGAAGGTTGATCTGTTTTATTGGGTTTAGTTTTATAGACTTCGTGAATGTTTTTAATGACTTTATTTTTAGATTTTCAATTAAAAAATTTACCAGTTATATGAACTTTCTGTTTGTTTTCTGTAGTAAACACGGTTCTCTAGAAATTAAGCCTCCTTGTAGGGTAACGGTTTCTTGCATACACGGTTTCTGTGACTTTATTGGTTATGAGATTTATGGATTTTGCCAGATCCAGTACCATCTGGGAAATTTTTAATTTGAAAGTGGGTGTCACGTGGTAAAGTGATGTCAATTCATTGAAGAAGCCGCTTTTCACAATAAACATCTGAAGCGGAGATCAATGACTAACAATATGGTCACCCTAGTTTTTACAACTGCCCAAGAAGGATATTGGGTTCCTCTGGTGACTTAACCATTTTCTTCTTTTGTGGACACACATTCAGATTTTACTTTCATTCTGTTCTCTTGTAAACATGGATTTCCACAAGCCATTCATGTAGGGTTACAGTCGAATTTTGAGGTTAACTTACTGCACTTTGAGTGTGGTTTAATAATATTTAATATCCATACGAGGGTATGAACATAAATTCACCACATTCCATTATTTATGACACCCTATCTATGTCAATTCAACTCTCTTTGTTTACTCATGTAAATAGTTTAGCTGCCAATAAAAGTTTGTTTTTAGCAGGCCATTGGTTTCTACCTATTACTGTTAGTGTAGTCTCGGTTTTGTAGGGCCGCATTATGTGGCAAAAAGCAGGGTTTAACTTTCCATTATGTTTCAGTCTTACGCCCAATGTTTTATATTAAGCCCTGTCCCTTTGTTACCTGTGTATATCATGCGGCACATTCCCCTGTGACAGTGTATCATGTGGCACTTTTTTCTTGTGACCTTGTGCCATCCGGCGCATTCCCTTGTGGCAGGTGTACCATGCTGCACGTTCCGTCGTGGCACAGTGTCCACACACCATTCTGGAATAACCCTGTACTGTGAAGCGGGTGTACTTGCTTTGGCAGTTGCAATGGATGTTAGCGTCTCGGTATTACTCTAGAAATTCCTGGAGGTTGCTGTACAATGTATGTACATCTTCTTTATGACTACCACAAATTTCCGTATCACACACATATATTTCATTTATTTATTTGATTAGTCTTTTACACCATACTTAAGAATACTTCATTTATACAATGACGGCCAACATTATGGTGGGAGGAACTCTTCAGTTAAGATGTTCTCCAATTCTTGCTTGGAAGCATACAAGGTGATCGATATGGGCTTCAGATCGGAACTAATCGTTTTGCCACAAGACCTTCATAATTTTGATTTTGGGAGGAATAGAAGTGCGTCTGTCTACGTCAAGCGTGGTACATGTACTATTATTCCACGAGTGAAGTTCACCAATCGATGCGCAGACAATTCCTTGGTCTATTTTGATTATTTTATGTCTTTGTCTATAATATTCCATCATTCTATGCCTTACTGAGGATGTTATGCTGGCACCTGACAAATGGCTGTGGCAATACCTTGTCAATGCATGATATTATAGTTATGGTCATTTCAAAATATAATCAAAGTTAAACAACCAACTGATCCCATCTGAATTATTTGATGCTTAAGTCGCCCTTTATAACAATCATCCACATTTTACAGACTGAAGTTATCCACCTCTTCTGAAATGAACGAAATGTATGAAATATTCGAATGGATTATTCTTTCCCTTTTGTAGGTCAATTTATCGGAATTATTCTGTCAAAACAATCGTCTTCCGTGCGCTTCAGAATAGGTGGATCTCTCGACCTGGTTTCAGGTTTTTGTTAATAAATGGGGTAAATATTAGGCACGTTTGTTGGGGTAATGGATACAGGTGTGTTCAGGTGAATGAAGTGCCATGCCTTCTACCCTTTTGAATATGCCCTAAACCTTTGTACTGATGTATCCATACAGTGTGTGGCAGACATACACCTTTGGTAATGATGTATCCATACAGTGTGTGGCAGACATACACCTTCATACAGAGTGTGGCAGACATACACCTTTGTACTGATGTATCCATACAGTGTGTGGCAGACATACACCTTTGTAATGATGTAGCCATACAGAGTGTGGCAGATATACACCTTTGTAATGATGTATCCATACAGTGTGTGGCAGACATACACCTTTGTAATGATGTATCCATACAGTGTGTGGCAGACATACACCTTTGTAATGATGTAGCCATACAGAGTGTGGCAGACATACACCTTTGTAATGATGTATCCATACAGTGTGTGGCAGACATACACCTTTGTAATGATGTATCCATACAGAGTGTGGCAGATATACACCTTTGTAATGATGTATCCATACAGTGTGTGGCAGACATACACCTTTGTAATGATGTAGCCATACAGAGTGTGGCAGACATACACCTTTGTAATGATGTATCCATACAGTGTGTGGCAGACATACACCTTTGTAATGATGTATCCATACAGTGTGTGGCAGACATACACCTTTGTAATGATGTATCCATACAGTGTGTGGCAGACATACACCTTTGTAATGATGTAGCCATACAGAGTGTGGCAGACATACACCTTTGTAATGATGTATCCATACAGTGTGTGGCAGACATACACCTTTGTAATGATGTAGCCATACAGAGTGTGGCAGATATACACCTTTGTAATGATGTATCCATACAGTGTGTGGCAGACATACACCTTTGTAATGATGTATCCATACAGTGTGTGGCAGATTTACCTGTCCCATACAGAGTGTGGCAGATTTACCTGTTCTGACTTTACCTGCAGCATTTGTAAAACATGAAATAAAGTGGATGTTTGTGACAGATAAGGTGTTTTGTCTGTGCTTATTGTCTTAATTGCAGGCAAGGTCTGGGGCCTACATTTGTATAACACATCAACAAAACATCATCCACCAACGAAAGATCATCCACCAACAAAACATAATCTACCAACAAGACAATCTACCAACGAAACATCCACCAACAAAGCATCATCCACCCACAAAACACCATCCACAACAAAACACCGTCCACCAACAAAACTCCATCCACCAACAAAACACCATCTCAACAAAACACCATCCACCAACAAAACATCATCCACCAACAAAACATCATCCACCCACAAAACATCATCCAACGAAACATCCACCAACAAAACATCATCCACCCACAAAACACCGTCCACCAACAAAACACCGTCCACCAACAAAACACCATCCACCAACAAAACATTCCCGAACACTGTCTCTTGTAGGCGGACATGGATGTTGTATATACCAGGTCAGATGCTGATACTTCAGTACTAAATCTTAGTGAATGAGAACAAAACTACAGAACAGTGTAATCTTGAAGTCAGAGTTTTGACACTGTCCAGCACTGATTTTGATATATCCCATTAAAAAGCAAGTTATATTTTGCTGCTGTATATCTTTACGATGGAACGAGACTGAAGAGACTGTTTTCAGAATTCAAAAAAAAGAGAGCCAAATGTAATTAAAATCAGATTTATTTACAAATAGTACATGTTTACCTAGTTAAAATGGTATGGTAAGACACCATCTGTTGTCCATGTGTGCAGTGACACCCCATTTATTTCATCTTTGAAAAATACAATCTGTAATCAGCATGATCGAAGGAATCCCAAAATAAGCACACATTTATGAAAAGTCTGAATTATTTATCTACATGCCATTGAGTTAATTACATGTAAAAATAAATTCTCTCGGTGATTAACATACGACTGATAATGTCCATTACAGTACCCTTTCAAGGATTGTCAGATTTACGCCATTCTCCCGCTAAAGCTGTGATTTCATATCACAAAGGGACGTAACTGTGCTGTCCAATCTGTGCATGTGACAAAGTCAGTGAAGTCTCTTGCACACAGTTCTGCTTCTGCGCTGGTATCTTAACCTCTTGCATGTCCTAACTGCATCAGGTGTTCCCTGTGTTCAGACTATCTGGGGTTGTAGTTAGCACAGACTCCATCATCATGCCTAGGTCCTCCTGTTGCCAACCTTTTAACTTCACCTTGAGAAAAGCAGCAAAAGACTGACAAAATCACTGCTTATTCTAATAAAATTTCTACTTCTTGACTTCTCTCATATCTGTAATGGAATATTATAGAACAGATGATATTTTGACAGTATAACAATGAACAGGAGAACTTTTTAACTTGATAGCTTAAATTTCACGGCAAGTAGGTGAGAAAACCTGCAGATGATATTAATGTACCCATGACAGTAAATATGTCACTACAGAGACAGCCAGTATTGTAAACTGCGATGCACATGTAGTGGTCAAATTCATCCTGAATGACAGTTTTATTGCTTCACATTTTCAATAAATCTTTCTTTTCTTTTTTATAAACAAAACTACCAAAAATGACCTAGACAACTTTTATATGTCTGGCTAACCTGACAGAAGAAAGCTGGTATCTAACTCAATCCACCATAGAATGACATCTCTACTGCTGTAGCTTACTGCTACAAAAGTAAACTCGCAAAACCTTTCTAAATACTTTTATTTTACCGCTTTTTTGCTTTGTTTCACTTTTTCCGGCAAACTGGTAGCCACTTCCACTGGTCCTAAATTAAACTCTTTGAGAAGTTCCCTGTGAGTTCTGAAAGAAAGATATTTTCGTCATTGTTTCAATTCACAGTTACAAATAATCTCAAGTAGAACAGGAATGAACTGTCTATTTATTAATTTGCTTGATGTTTAATGCTATACTCAAGAGAATTTCAGTTCACTTATATGGTTTTAATGATCTGTTGGATGAAAACGCAGTGCCCAGAGTGACGGGTACAACTTAGCCATATATCTGACAAACCTCTTAGCCTCAAACCCTAGTCCCCACAACACGGCTGAAATATAGCCAGGTATATGACAAACCTCTCAGCCTCAAACCCTAGTCCCCACATCACGGCTGAAATATAACCAGATATATGACAAATCTCTCAGCCTCAAACCCTAGTCCCCACAACACGGCTGAAATATAACCAGATATATGACAAACCTCTCAGCCTCAAACCCTAGTCCCCACAACACGGCTGAAATATAGCCAGGTATCTGACAAACCTCTCAGCCTCAAACCCTAGTCCCCACAACACGGCTGAAATATAACCAGATATATGACAAACCTCTCAGCCTCAAACCCTAGTCCCCACAACACGGCTGAAATATAACCAGATATATGACAAACCTCTCAGCCTCAAACCCTAGTCCCCACAACACGGCTGAAATATAACCAGATATATGACAAACCTCTCAGCCTCAAACCCTAGTCCCCACAACACGGCTGAAATATAACCAGATATATGACAAACCTCTCAGCCTCAAACCCTAATCCCCACAACACGGCTGAAATATAACCAGATATATGACAAACCTCTCAGCCTCAAACCCTAGTCCCCACAACACGGCTGAAATATAACCAGATATATGACAAACCTCTCAGCCTCAAACCCTAGTCCCCACAACACGGCTGAAATATAGCCAGATATATGACAAACCTCTCAGCCGCAAACCCTAGTCCCCACAACATGGCTGAAATATAACCAGATATATGACAAACCTCTCAGTCTCAAACCCTAGTCCCCACAACATGGCTGAAATATAGCCAGATATATGACAAACCTCTCAGCCTCAAACCCTAGTCCCCACAACATGGCTGAAATATAACCAGATATATGACAAACCTCTCAGCCTCAAACCCTAGACCCACAACACGGCTGAAATATAGCCAGATATATGACAAACCTCTCAGCCTCAAACCCTAGTCCCCACAACACGGCTGAAATATAACCAGATATATGACAAACCTCTCAGCCTCAAACCCTAGTCCCCACAACACGGCTGAAATATAGCCAGATATATGACAAACCTCTCAGCCGCAAACCCTAGTCCCCACAACACGGCTGAAATATAACCAGATATATGACAAACCTCTCAGTCTCAAACCCTAGTCCCCACAACATGGCTGAAATATAGCCAGGTATATGACAAACCTATCAGCCTCAAACCCTAGTCCCCACAACATGGATGAAATATAACCAGATATATGACAAACTTCTCAGCCTCAAACCCTAGTCCCCACAACATGGCTGAAATATAGCCAGGTATATGACAAACCCTTAGCCTCAAACCCTTAGCCTCAAACCCTAGTCTCCACATCACGGCTGAAATATAACCAGATATATGACAAACCTCTCAGCCTCAAACCCTAGTCCCCACAACACGGCTGAAATATAACCAGATATATGACAAACCTCTCAGCCTCAAACCCTAGTCCCCACAACAGGGCTGAAATATAGCCAGGTATATGACAAACCTCTCAGCCTCAAACCCTAGTCCCCACAACACGGCTGAAATATAACCAGATATATGACAAACCTCTCAGCCTCAAACCCTAGTCCCCACATCACGGCTGAAATATAACCAGGTATATGACAAACCTCTCAGCCTCAAACCCTAGTCCCCACAACACGGCTGAAATATAGCCAGGTATATGACAAACCTCTCAGCCTCAAACCCTAGTCCCCACAACATGGCTGAAATATAGCCAGGTATATGACAAACCTCTCAGCCTCAAACCCTAGTCCCCACATCACGGCTGAAATATAACCAGATATATGACAAACCTCTCAGCCTCAAACCCTAGTCCCCACAACATGGCTGAAATATAGCCAGGTATATGACAAACCTCTCAGCCTCAAACCCTAGTCCCCACAACATGGCTGAAATATAGCCAGGTATATGACAAACCTCTCAGCCTCAAACCCTAGTCCCCACAACACGGCTGAAATATTGCCAGATATATGACAAACCTCTCAGCCTCAAACCCTAGTCCCCACAACATGGCTGAAATATAGCCAGGTATATGACAAACCTCTCAGCCTCAAACCCTAGTCCCCACAACACGGCTGAAATATAACCAGATATATGACAAACCTCTCAGCCTCAAACCCTCGTCCCCACAACACGGCTGAAATATAGCCAGATATATGACAAACCTCTCAGCCTCAAACCCTAGTCCCCACAACATGGCTGAAATATAGCCAGATATATGACAAACCTCTCAGCCTCAAACCCTAGTCCCCACAACATGGCTGAAATACAGCCAGGTATCTGACAAACCCTTAGCCTCAAACCTTAGTCCCCACAACACGGCTGAAATATAACCAGATATATGACAAACCTCTCAGCCTCAAACCCTAGTCCCCACAACATGGTTGAAATATAACCAGATATATGACAAACCTCTCAGCCTCAAACCCTAGTCCCCACAACACGGCTGAAATATAACCAGATATATGACAAACCTCTCAGCCTCAAACCCTAGTCCCCACAACATGGCTGAAATATAGCCAGGTATATGACAAACCCTTAGCCTCAAACCCTAGTCCCCACAACACGGCTGAAATATAACCAGATATATGACAAACCTCTCAGCCTCAAACCCTAGTCCCCACAACACGGCTGAAATATAGCCAGGTATCTGACAAACCTCTCAGCCTCAAACCCTAATCCCCACAACACGGCTGAAATATAACCAGATATATGACAAACCTCTCAGCCTCAAAGCCTCACAACATGGATGAAATATATCTGACAAACCTCTTAGCCTCAAAGCCTCACAACATGGATGAAATATATCTGACAAACCTCTTAACCTCAAAGCCTCACAACACGGCTGAAATATATCTGACAAACCTCTTAGCCTCAAAGCCTCACAACGCGGCTGAAATACATCTGACAAACCTCAAAGCCTCACAACATGGATGAAATATATCTGACAAACCTCTTAGCCTCAAAGCTTCACAACATGGCTGAAATATCTGACAAACCTCTTAGCCTCAAAGCCTCGCAACACGGCTGAAATATATCTGACAAACCTCTAGCCTCACAAGATGGCTGAAATATAAGAAAAAACCCTTAGCCTCAAAGCCTCACAACATGCTTGAAATATATCTGACAAACCCCTTAGCCTCAAAAGCCTCACAACATGGCTGAAATATATCTGACAAACCTCTTAGCTTCACAACATGGCTGAAATATATCTGACAAACCTCTTAGCCTCAAAGCCTCACAACACGGCTGAAATATATCTGACAAACCTCTTAGCCTCAAAGCCTCACAACATGGTTGAAACATAGTCAAAGTGGCATCCAAGCATAATCATTAAATTAAAGCTGTAGCAAAACTAGCAGGAGTTGTATTTGAGTCTGGAGCCTCAATCGTCATGGGATAATTGGTCATGACAAGTACCACAACGCTTTAAGAGAATTAGCTAACAAAGACCAGAGTTGTACGGGAGACCTAGTGCCAAACAAACTACCATATCCCAAATAATTACTACTGTAGACATCAATTACTTTAAGCAGAGCAAACATAAGCTTCAACACTAATACATGTCACTCCTCAATCAAAACCCATTTCTGCTAAATATGTAATCCAGTTTTATAAATAACATAATATTTTATCAAATTCATACCTGTCACTATCTAGGACTGAGTAAAGGCTACATCAAGCATGTTTAAACTTTTATATACATGTAATATAATAAATTAATAAAAGAGTATTAATATCTTGCTTTCTGGTTAGCTCCACTGTCAACTGGCCTTCCCCTGTGGTAGGTGCCTGGCGAACAACATGACTGCTGTACTTCCTCACTGTGGGATGGTAGTGCTTCTACAAGAGAGAGTCATGTGGTGTGTTCACCAAATCATCATCATGAAACTCAATCATGGGTTGCTTCAGGGCAGAAATAAAGCTTGTAACACTTTAAAGTGATCAACAAACTGAATTAAATTTTGAGTAAGTAAATTGCTTGGCGTAGTGACAAAAGAAAACCTATTAAACTTCTTGGCAAAACATTTCTTTTGATGACATTGTCAACATGTTTAACTGGTACACAAATATCAATCAATCAATAAATCACCATTCCTATTACCGTTAACATGTTGAGCTCCCAGAGGGCGGTGTTTTGGGCGTGGCAATGTTCAGGGTCATCCAGTTCTGGCAGGTACACACCACTTCCTTGCATCTCATTATCATAGAGCAAGTCACTCCTGGAATATGTCTATGCATGCAGAAAAAGATACAAACACACAGCACCTGTAATTTTTATTTGGGGTTTATTGTCCTGAGTATACATTTGTATTCAAGGCTACTGTAAATCTTCATACTTTTCACCCACTAAAGCGCTTTTTCAGGGGAAATTATGCCTGCAAATATCATGAAAATCACACCAAAATTGATTTGTTTGTGTCATTAATGGTGCAAACTTCATAAAACTTATTATTTCTCTACACTCCATAGTTCTCCCAGAATGTTTCTAATGTGGTTACACACATGGTTGAACAGGTAGAAAAATCAGTTTTTCTCTTTAGAGTGGATATAACTTACATCTACAAAAAAAAATACATAATATACTACAGCGATCTCTTTATAACATGATTTTTAAATTATGCTTTGCAAATTTACACGGTTCAGATTTACAAGAACTTCATCAGGGCTAGCATACCTCCACTCCCTTACCTGTATCAATGTTTTACACATGGCTAGTGTAGCAATGGAACCGTGAGGTAGAAGCTGAAGACATAATGTACACAGCCTTTTGATGTATGCCAAGATTCTGTGTTCTGATATCTGAAAACAGAACCATTCAAGACTATATATGCACACTTATACAAAGTACAGAAATTAATGCTTTGCAATGTTACCTTACAAAATGAGAACTGTGCTTTCATGACATTTTATTCTGATTTTTGCCCTGGGATTTATGACAAAAAAACACTGCATAGAGTTTATGATGGTGATCACCTATGTTCACACTGACACCCATATTAGACTTGAAGAAATCCTTTCACTCTGGTTTTTACCTTTCATGCACATTAAGGCACAGACTCACCTGTCTCTTCCTTCTGCTGACAACAACATCTAAGCAGTCGAGTATAAGAGCAATATCCTCAATGCTGCTACCTGCAACAAGAAAAACATATCAGCAGTCAGCAAGTCAGCAAGTGGAATATATTTTTTTCCTGGACCCCATTAGGACCCCATGTGGTCTATATTAAATGCAGATTGGTCCTTTGCTGATGTTTATTGAACCTAATAGGTTCTACACCTGGTATTGTTTCCTGTCCTATCATATGATTTACCTGCATGAACCCTGAGTAACACATTGTACAGGTGTTTATTGAAACTAATAGGTTCTACACTTGGTACTGTTTCTTATCCTATCATGTCATTTACCTGCATGAACCCTGAGTATCACATTGTACAGGTGTTTATTAAAACTAATAGGTTCTACACTTGGTACTGTTTCTTATCCTATCATGTCATTTACCTGCATGAACCCTGAGTATCACATTGGACAGGTGTTTATTAAACCTAATAGGTTCTACACTTGGTACTGTTTCTTATCCTATCATGTCATTTACCTGCATGAACCCTGAGTATCACATTGGACAGGTGTTTATTAAAACTAATAGGTTCTACACTTGGTACTGTTTCTTATCCTATCATGTCATTTACCTGCATGAACTCCGAGTAGCACCATGTACAGGTGTTTATTAAAACTAATAGGTTCTACACTTGGTACTGTTTCTTATTCTACCATGTGATTTACCTGCAGGAACCTTGAGTAACACATTGTACAGGTGTTTATTGAACCTAACAGGTTCTACACTTGGTACTGTTTCTTATCCTACCATGTGATTTACCTGCAGGAACCCTGAGTAACACATTGTACAGGTGTTTATTAAAACTAATAGGTTCTACACTTGGTACTGTTTCTTATCCTACCATGTGATTTACCTGCATGAACCTTGAGTAACACATTGGACAGGTGTTTATTAAACCCAATAGGTTCTACACTTGGTACTGTTTATTATCCTATCATGTCATTTACCTGCAGGAACCCTGAGTAACACCTTGTACAGGTGTTTATTGAAACCAATAGGTTCTACACCTGGTACTGTTCCTTATCCTACCATGTGATTTACCTGTATGAACCTTGAGTAACACATTGGACAGGTGTTTATTAAACCTAATAGGTTCTATACTTGATACTGTTTCTTATCCTACCATGTGATTTACCTGTATGAACCTTGAGTAACACATTGGACAGGTGTTTATTAAACCTAATAGGTTCTACACTTGGTACTGTTTCTTATCCTACCATGTGATTTACCTGTATGAACCTTGAGTAACACATTGGACAGGTGTTTATTAAACCTAATAGGTTCTATACTTGATACTGTTTCTTATCCTACCATGTGATTTACCTGTATGAACCTTGAGTAACACATTGGACAGGTGTTTATTAAACCCAATAGGTTCTACACTTGGTACTGTTTATTATCCTATCATGTCATTTACCTGCAGGAACCCTGAGTAACACATTGTACAGGTGTTTATTGAAACCAATAGGTTCTACACCTGGTACTGTTTCTTATCCTACCATGTGATTTACCTGCATGAACCTTGAGTAATACGCCGTACAGGTGCTTGTAGAACCTAATGGGGTCTATATTAAGAGCAGATCCCTGCCCAGTCAGGATGGTGAATGCTGTCAGTACGCAGTGAAGTGTCTCTCGATAACTCAGTCTCTGAAAGACATGTATCAAATAATTGCTCCGAATTGAGTTGCTCTGAATACTTGAATCTATGAAGAATAAGGAGATTCACTATAAACATGTTACACAATTAACTCTTGGAAATTGACTCATGTCTCATGAGTTGATCGCCCACAATATTACTTCACAACACTTTATTGTTGAAACAGTGCAATCATCTGGGATAGTAAAATATAGATTTAATTTCTCGAGGCTTGGACATCAGTGAAACCAGTGCAATTTGTTTCATACACAAACTTCCCAGCCCAGCTATTACACCTTCACACTGAAACCATGTACATCAGATTCCACTGCATCAGGATGTTAACCTACCTCTGAGTCTATCAGCTGATTAAGAACTTCAAAGAGGTCATCAAAGAATTCTACATTTATCAGATGTGAAAACCTGTAAAAAAAATATTAATAATATGAATAATTTGCATTTGTGCACATATTTATCAAATCCACAAAACAGATTAAAATTGCATCTAAGAGTAGACATGACCATTATCTTAAAAATGTTCAAACTTTCATTATAACTTTATATGAAAACATCTGAACAATGTGCTTACCAAAGATTTGAGAGAAAAAGATATACATGAAACAAGAGCACATAACGGAGGGTGGTTCAGCCAGACAATCCAAAGGGGAGGGTAAATAACTCACTTAGCAAGTCCCTCTAACACTGACGGGAGCAATGGAGGTTTCTTCTCAGATTTCAATATTCTAAAGTATGTCAAGAAGACTGCCTGGATGACTTCTGTATGCTGAGAAGAAAACGAAGAAAGTGTTATGAACTTTATACCAGAAACAATACCTCAGTTGATGAGTAGCAGAGTTTTGAGTTCACACTCTTTTATCACTGAAGGTAAAAAACACCCTACTGTACCATGTGACCTATCAGAAATGTTAGGAAACTATATTTGATTACATGTACTGTAACATGGTCAATTGAAAAAAGTTTCACAAAAAATTATTTGGAGAAGATGAATGCCGGAGGTAAGTGGTGTCATTTGTTTATCCAGAACATGGTGAGATGGTGATCACTTTTTGACAAGTCACAAGATAAAGAATGATTCTTTTTACCTTTTGCAACAAAAGAGTTCGAACTCAAAAGTATTGAAAATGAAAGACTTTGTCTAACTTTTTCTCCTTCCTGATGACTCAAATTTTTCTCATAACATGGATCTGTCAGTTCATACAGGCACTTTTAATCGAATAATTGAAAACTGTTTCTCAAGTGTTTGATTGATATGAAACTTTTCACCCTTGAATGGAACTGACGACTGTTCATGCCTCTCATTTCCATACAGTACCATGTGCAAGGAGGAAATCATTTTAGTACCAGTATGTGACTAAATACCATAAAGATTGGAAAACATCAATGCTTAAACAACTTACTTCTCTTCAATTTTCAAAAAATGGTATAAGGTTGTTTTTGTGTTGTTTGGTATTTCATACTTTTTGACAGGAGATTATCATACTCTTAATATGATAAGGCCATGTTGATTAAGTCATCCCTGACTTACCAGCTTTAACTGTGCCTTTTTATTCTCTGTGGCTTTGGTTTCTAACAGTTCCTTCTCCAGCTTTTCCATCTGTTTTTGTCTCTAAGGAATTAAACATGTGTGAAAAAAAGATAGTCTTTTCCATTTCTGAAAGTGAAACTCCACTGAATTTATTATTATGATTGGTTGTTTCTCAGGAATATTATATTTACATGATGGTAGTCTTGATTAATAAGTAAAAGATACCCAGCAAAGCCGAGAGGGAATCTGCAACGTTGACGAGGAGGGGATACCTTGCAGAACTAACAGGAAATCTCCAAACTTTGCCAGGTGGAAGATACCGGACAGGGCTTAGAAGAAATCTGCAGTCTTGGTTGGGTGGAGGATATCTGGCAGAGCTAAGAAGAAATCCGCAGTCTTAGTCAGGTGGAGGATACCTGGCCAAGCTAAGAGGAAATCTGCAGTCTTGGTCAGGTGGAGGACACCTGGCAGAGTTAAGAAGAAATCTGCAGTCTTGGTAAGGTGGAGGACACCTGGCAGAGCTAAGAAAAAATCTGCAGTCTTGGTCAGGTGGAGGATACCTGATAGAGCTAAGAAGAAATCTGCAGTCTTGGTTAGGTGGAGGATACCTGGCAGACCTAAGAAAAAATCTGCAGTCTTAGTCAGGTGGAGGATACCTGGCAAAGCTAAGAGGAAATCTACAGTCTTGGTAAGGTGGAGGATACCTGGAACAGCTCACATGCATCAAAATACAGACACCAGAACATTCCCTACAATATGTAAGGTGATCTTTTCTGCGGACACTGCATGGCAAACCTTCTCTCTCGCCTTTATCCACTCTAATGCATGATTAGACATACATTTCTAGCAACTTTCATTTCATGACACAGTAACACATGACCATCTACCTTCCTTTCTCGTCTGGACCATTTTAACATTTTTTCCTTTCTCATCAGCTTCTTCTGTGTATCATCTTCCCCTTTGAACACTTCTTTGATTCTCAGTGACAGGAATGTATCCAACACCTGACAAACAGAAAGGCTCTGACAAATATACTTACAAAGGTATGTCATTTTGATTGGGATCTCCTTGGCTCAGGGGGTTAAACCTCTGGCTCGCAGGGACTATCAGATTGCATGTTCAATCCTGCTCCATGTGCATCATCAACAGCACGTTAAAGTCAGGAATCTAGTACTTCAGTCCAGGCACTCCAGTTTGTTACACACACAAACCTGGCCCACAACAACTTCAGTCCAGGCACTCCAGTTTGTTACACACATAAACCTGACCCACAACAACTTCAGTCCAGGCACTCCAGTTTGTTACACACACAAACCTGGCCCACAACAACTTCAGTCCAGGCACTCCAGTTTGTTACACACACAAACCTGGCCCACAATAACTTCAGTCCAGGCACTCCAGTCTGTTACACACACAAACCTGGCCTACAACAACTTCAGTCCAGGCAATCTAGTTTGTTACACACACAAACCTGGCCCACAACAACTTCAGTCCAGGCAATCTAGTTTGTTACACGCACAAACCTGGCCCACAACAACTTCAGTCCATGCACTCCAGTTTGTTACACACACAAACCTGGCCCACAATAACTTCAGTCCAGGCAATCCAGTTTGTTACACGCACAAACCTGGCCCACAACAACTTCAGTCCAGGCACTCTAGTTTGTTACACACACAAACCTGGCCCACAACGTCATGAGTGAAACATTCTTTAGAACAGCAACAATCAAATAAATAAAGAAAAAAAGTTTACGTTCACTTATTTGCAAACAGTACATTACACCACAAGAAATTTCTGGAAAGAGTTTCATACCTTTCTATCAACGTTGTTGTCTCTGTTTTTCAAAAGTCTCGAAATTAATCGCACAATCTGCAAAGATGAAGAAAATCAAGACCAAAAGTAATGCACCTCCCACACTATTTTCAAAAATTCAATTTTAAGCAAATAATTACCAGTTCTACCTGTTGTTACTACATGTACTGATAAAATTTAACTTTAGGGCCATACTGTGAAAATTACATGTACATGTATTTCGCTCAGATCATTTTTTTCACATTAAGCATTCACATGTATATATGATGTCTTGTATGCATGCTTACTTCCTATGCATACTTCCTGTGTAAGTGGGGTCTATTGACAGCAGCTTAGCATCACACAGGCCATAGCAGAGATTTTTGGCAAAAATCTATACTTGCAAAGCAAGAAAAGCTTAAATTATGCCTTTCAGTACTCATACCTGTACTATTTATGGCCTGTTTTATGATTCTAAAGTTTTTTGGAACTTTTATTACCCATTTTGAACAGGAACATGTGCACAGACGAGGCTGATATTTTGTGTAAGGTCATTATTTGGGTTAATATAAAATAATACCAAAAAAAATTGCTTTGTTTTGGGATGGTCAGTTTCTTGCCAAAAATCCCTGATGAAGCATATTTAACTACACTGTACAAACAATCTGTAAGTGCTTAGCCATTAAAGCCAAATGCTTATGCAGCACCAATCAAAATGCAAAGTAACCCTTTGCTGATAGTCTACCTCTAAAGACAACTCTCCTGATTTGTCTGTTTTAAACACAGTCTTCACGGCTTCACATATGGGATCAGAGATCTGGGCAAACAAGAAAGGAGACCTAACACATAATCATATAATGATCGGTGTTTTATGCTATACTCAAGAATATTTCGCTAATAAAACGGCAGGCCGCATCATGGTGGGAGGAAGCAGGAGAGAGCCCGTGGGAAATCCACGACCATCTGCAAGTGGCTGACAGACCTTCCCACATACAGCCAAAGAGGAAGCCAGTAGTCACAGATAGTCTGGTTCACAATAGTTACAAACACATAGTTATTGCTGAAGATATACATCTGATATACTAGAACTAACATACGCAGAAAATCCAAGGTCTTTACATACTATAAAGATTGAATTATCATCTTTAATCTTAAAGAAAAGTGAACAAGCATAAGGTCTACATAAGCAGCTTCCGTGAAGAGAACAGATTTGAATTACAAATATTTCACATATGAGTGGCACAATGTAAAGCAACTCAAAAAGCTACAGTATGATCTCATTATGTGGTCTGACAACTTACACATAAGTGAAATTATAAGAGTTATGATATAACTACATGGTTAAATCTTTTACAGATCAGGGGAATACAAACAGCTGTGACATTATTACCTGGTCTGATTTCTTACAGATCAGGGGATAAGGACAGCTTTGACATTATTACCTGGTCTGATTTCTTACAGATCAGGGGAATACGAACAGCTGTGACATTATTACCTGGCCTGATTTCTTACAGATCAGGGGATAAGGACAGCTTTGACATTATTACCTGGCCTGATTTCTTACAGATCAGGGGAATACGAACAGCTGTGACATTATTACCTGGTCTGATTTCTTACAGATCAGGGGAATACGAACAGCTGTGACATTATTACCTGGTCTGATTTCTTACAGATCAGGGGAATACGAACAGCTGTGACATTATTACCTGGCCTGATTTCTTACAGATCAGGGGAATACGAACAGCTGTGACATTATTACCTGGTCTGATTTCTTACACATCAGGGGGATAAGAACAGCTATGATGTTCTTACCTGGTCTGATTTCTTACACATCAGGGGGATAAGAACAGCTATGATGTTATTTCTGTAGTTGAAGTGAGGATGGTTAACCAGCATCTGACACAAGCACTGAACAGCAATTTCTGACATGGCCTGCAACAACACATTAGCCCAAGCTCTAATAGATATTTTTGATTACCAAATTTGTAAACTGACCTAGTACAGATAACATGAATTTCTATCCATCTATAAACAGCCTACTGCAAAGATTTTGTGCAATTTTAATGGCCCAAATTTTGGCTGATATTACATATAAAGTTTATAAGTTTATCCCATCAATCTGGTGATCTCTGGTCAATCATGATCTCTGGTTTGAAAGCATTACAAATTTGTTACAGGACTGTGAAACCAGCATCAACCTATTGAATATTTCAATGTCTATTATGATTTATCACCCAATTTGAATAAATGCAATGATGTTGCATTGAGTGTTTCTTTCCTTGAAAGAAGATATTTATAAATTGTAAAATGACTCACCTTGGATGTGTCCTCTGTCATATCAACACTGGCCCCATTCTCTCTCTTCCGACCGTGTTTCTGACGACCTTTCACCTGACCTTTCCCACCTGCGTCAACCAGAATACAATGTTCTTTGATACACTTCAGTAATCCTAGCTGAAGATCTGTAAGTTGCTGGATAGAAGGCAAGAGGGCATGGACAGATAGCTTCACTCCTCAACTACCCAGAAAATATTTTACACATGAATTTGCAAACTGATAATTCAAACTCAGATAATAAGAATTAAGAATGGAATTAATGTAATTGTATTCTCACATGAATTTCGTTAAAAATATACGTTAAAGAGATTTGGCAAATTCTGCTCAATCCATTGTGTACTTTCTTTAAAATGGACCAACATCACCCTGGGTGTAGTTGCACACAATACAGAAACCCAAGTAGTGTTAAACAACAATCAAATAAATAAATAAAGTACTACAAAAACCCAAGAGGATTGCACATTCAGCATTTACCATGCAAAGTGCTCCAAAACATCAAATTTTTACCTTTAGCTACCGATTCCAAATATTCCAGATAAAGCCTGTAGTTGTTCAGTAAAGACGTTTCATAGTCCTGCAAACTCCTCGTCTCTTGTTTCAGCTGCTCCAAAAAGTTGAATACAAAGGCTTTCATACATGAAGATGCAAACACTACACATGCTCTCACTGACCATACATTATTAAGGTTAGAGGAGCCAGCAGGTCCTAACACTGGTCACACTCAGCTAACTGTAGACCAGCCAGTAGGTCCTAACACTGGTCACACTCAGCTAACTGTAGACCAGCCAGCAGGACCTAACACTGGTCACACTCTGCTAACTGTAGACCAGCCAGCAGGACTTAACACTGGTCACACTCAGCTAACTGTAGACCAGCCAGCAGGACCTAACACTGGTCACACTCAGCTAACTGTAGAAGAGCCAGCAGGACTTAACACTGGTCACACTCAGCTAACTGTAGACCAGCCAGCAGGACCTAACACTGGTCACACTCAGCTAACTGTGGACCAGCCAGCAGGTCCTAACACTGGTCACACACTCAGCTAACTGTAGACCAGCCAGCAGGACCTAACACTGGTCACACTCAGCTAACTGTAGAAGAGCCAGCAGGACCAAACACTGGTCACACTCAGCTAACTGTAGACCAGCCAGCAGGACCTAACACTGGTCACACTCAGCTAACTGTAGACCAGCCAGCAGGTCCTAACACTGGTCACACACTCAGCTAACTGTAGACCAGCCAGCAGGACCTAACACTGGTCACACTCAGCTAACTGTAGAAGAGCCAGCAGGACCTAACACTGGTAACACACTCAGCTAACTGTAGACCAGCCAGCAGGTCCTAAAACTGGTCACACTCAGCTAACTGTAGACCAGCCAGCAGGACCCAACACTGGTCACACTCAGCTAACTGTAGACCAGCCAGCAGGACCAAACGCTGGTCACACTCAGCTAAAATGTAGACCAGCCAGCAGGACCTAACACTGGTCACACTCAGCTAAAATGTAGACCAGCCAGCAGGACCTAACACTGGTCACACTCAGCTAACTGTAGACCAGCCAGCAGGACCTAACACTGGTCACACTCAGCTAACTGTAGACCAGCCAGCAGGACCTAACACTGGTCACACTCAGCTAACTGTAGACCAGCCAGCAGGACCTAACACTGGTCATACTCAGCTAACTTTAGACCAGCAAGCAGGTCCTAACACTGGTCACACACTCAGCTAACTGTAGACCAGCCAGCAGGACCTAACACTGGTCACACTCAGCTAACTGTAGACCAGCCAGCAGGACCTAACACTGGTCACACTCAGCTAACTGTAGACCAGCCAGCAGGACCTAACACTGGTCAAACTCAGCTGTAGAGGAGCCAGCAGGACCTAACACTGGTCACACTCAGCTAACTGTAGACCAGCCAGCAGGACCTAACACCGGTCAGACTCAGCTAACTGTAGACAAGGGAGATCATCTCCTGTTGTGGCCTTTGTTGAAAGAGAACCTCAAAAGTTGAAACTATCATACTTCATGAGATACAGGTTTTAACTGACAGCATATTAAGGTCTCAGATTTGGAGCTGACGTGGTGTCCATTATATATCTTCTTACAGAACATCTTATCACATCTATTATGAAGAATGGATAAAATACCTTGGTTTCATTGGGTTTACAATTAATAAGGTAGCAAGAGTTTATTGCTATATGACTTGTCCAACTTTTAATAGACTAGGCATAAGTCTCACATGAGAGCTCAAACTTAAATGATGACCTCAAGTTGCAGAGCCCATGTCCTCACAAAAATAATCTTACATATTTTGTAAATATTCATAATTTCCCAGCAACACTTAAATGATAGTTTGTTGTATTTTACCTAATTCCAAGTTGTTTAGCAAAGATATAATTAGAATATAATACATTTCCACAAGTAGACTGGATGACATCAAATTGTGTTGAGGTCATCCCTCTGACTAGCTTGGGCTATCATTTTGACCCTGGACAAACAACTGTACCTTGACGAGTTTAACATCCATGTGAGGTCTTATCCTGTAGCCAGGTATGATGTCCTTGAAGAGTTCCATCATGGACACCATTGCCAGCTTCCGTACAGTAATGAAAACATCTGAATCTTCCTCATGTAGCATCAGGCGTAACTCTTTTAACTTTTTCATCTATAAAAGAAACCATCTTTTTGAAGACATAATATCTTAAAGGAAAAATAAGATAAATTTCCATCACCGCTTTGAGATTTCAAACTTTTAATGACAAGTATACTGTGAAATTGACCATGGAATTATATAATGCAGTCAAACCTGACCTACTGTAGATACATACATGTAGGTTGCATAGTTAACTTCCATTTTAATTAATAATTACAAACATTTCCATTCTTCACATGTCTGTTTAATAGACATATGTTTGATTGTTACTTTAGAGCAGGCTCCTCCACTAAAGTCTCACTCATCCAGGTTCAAGACACTTATTTTTTTTTTAATTCCTTTTGGAGTTACGATTCCCCATTTTACAACACACTTTCAATTTCTTGTCGTTTAATGTGTCCAAGAGAATTGTAAACATCAAAACAGCTACATGTTCATGTAGGTAACAGAATAAAACACCAAGGCTACTCCTCCTTCAATATGAATGGGAATACATATCGCTGATGCCTATGTTTGAACAAATATATATCTAGGCCTACATGTTACTGAACTACAAGACATGCAGATTTCAATACTTTTTTTTCAATACAGATTTTCAAGACTGTAATGGTACTAACATTGTCCTCTGGATTCTGCATGACAGCACTGGCCAGACAAGCTATTGTCTGCTTTCTCTCCAGCAGTTTCTCCCTCCTTTGCATAGAGAGTTCTTCGTTACTTAGAGGGGGAGGTGGTTCAGCAGGTGTCTGATCTGATGTGTCTACCTCCATTGGTGTGACTTCTTTGACTGTTACAAATGAGAACACATAAATAACACTGACACAAAATCTGCACCAGTATAACACCTAAATAAAAGCAAGGCACATTTTCTTGTCTGGGATTAAATTAAATTGTTCTAATACCTTTCAGCTAGACACAAAACACATTTAATATCATGTAATGTTGACATTACATGCAGTTTGGTGAGCAAGTACTTTTTTTAACCATCCTTGGTCTTAAGTAAGAAAAGTCTATTTCATTTTAGGTCCACATGATCACAAAAACAGTCACATCATCTTCAGAACAAAATTTTGAATGTCTGTTAGCTGAATGTTAATTTGTATTTGTATCCAGCAGAAAATTTTCATGAACTTCGGAAGGTATGAACGTTTGCCAACATTATGGTGGGGAGCCCGGGAGAAACCCACAAACATCCACCTGTTGTTGGCAGGCCTTCCCGTATGGCAGGAGAGTAAGCCAGCATGAGTTGGACTTGAACTCACAGTGAGAGGCTCCCGAGTCATTGCCCCGTACTGATGTGCTAACCACTATGGCCCCAGAGGCCCCCAGAAGGTATGAGGCCAATAGGACAACTCACCTGTCTCCTCGTTTTCTTGTGATCGCTCAATTGTCTGCAGGATCAATTTGCCCTTTGTTTTTATAGGTAACAGATGTTTCACATTTTTCTCAGCAAACACTTTGCGGGGTGTATGTTCATAACGGGTCTCCACATCATTGTCATCATCTTGCTTCTTTCGTTTCTTTTTTCTGCTCTTCTGTCTTTCACTGTCCCCAGCGCTGATTAAAGACAACACAGATTTGTAGACAATTCCTGAAATTCTGAATAAAGTAGACGGAAGCTCTCGCCTAACCACACCCACCTCTAGCCACTCTGGGTTTCATGGAAAGTCAGTAATATATGTATATCTAATCTTCTATCAGCAACAGTCCATGACATATACTTCAATACTGTTCTACAACAAACATGACATCAACACTTGTTGAATGTGTAGAAGAAAACCAAATGTAGGTGCATTATTTTCAGTGCCATATCTAGAAAATCCCAACCTTGTGACACTATATCTGCGCCCAAATACATTTTATAAAATGCAACTCGACATGATGCTTTCTGAGAGATTTTAAGTCTTTGAATAAGAAATTAGTATGAAAACTTATCTTTTCATTGGTAAATTATCATATATTTGTTCAGTTTACTCGTTAGTTTTACTACATTTTGAAAGGGTTTAAGAGCCCATACATCTTCCCAAACTGGCATGGCTCTAGATATAGCCCTGACCTCCACTGAACAAGGCTGTCTAACCCACTCACTTCCATAAAGATTTCATTCGAGGTCACCAGCATACATGCATCCAAACCGCCACTAAAACACCAGCACAACCCCATAATTGATTCATTAGGATGACACCATAATTGATGACACTCACCTCCTGCCAATGCTACGAGTGAAACTGATGTCAGTACCAGACTCCCCGTAATATTCCAAGTCTTCAGGATCCAACGGGTCATCCACAGAGGGCAAACTGGTTTGGATACCATTGCTCAATTTTTTTGACCCATTCTTATCAGAGTATTTCTTTAACAAAGCCTTTTTTCTTTGTTTCTCCTTCTTCAATTTCCCTTGTTTCCCAAGCTTGCTGAGCCTCTTGTTGGACAGTTTAGAAAAACTGGCCTTGGCTCTGGCTTTCACTGCTTTACGCTTCTAGATAGAGAGGAAAATAATACATATACAAACAGGGTTTTATTTTATGCACAGAATGTGAGTTACTTCATGGTATTGTTCAAAAATGACTGTCAAATTCTGCTGGTTATAATTCTATAAGCTTGAATAACTACAATTTATGTGTTATTTATTCAGGATGTCTTACAAGCATTATTATCTCTGAACATATTTTTAATAGTGAAGACATCAACTTGGAAGGTATTCAAGGAATAACCAGCTTTTCACAATGAGCACCTGATGACTCATCAGTTGGCTAACAAAAGGACAAACCAAGTCTTACAATTGCCTATTGTTCAAAATGAACTTGCCAGACAAATAACTAGATGTGGACGAGGAGAGAATGACTGTAAGTATTTGGATGTAGGTGAAACAAGCTGATAAGGTGGGTAATGTTGTGTTAGCAATATTGTTTTGAAACTATTTTATTTCTTTTAAAGGAGAATTCTGTCTAGAACTGCAGCCATGTCATCAAGCTTTTCACAATATCTGCTTCATGTTAGAAATTCAGACTATTTCAACCCCGTGTTTCTATGCCTGCTCACTGGTCCACGTGCACCTTAAGTCAGAGAGGTTGGTCAGGTGTCTGGTGAGTCGCACCGATTCTATGTTGGTTTCTTTAACCAATAAACCTGATGCCATCATATGAAAGAATATTCCAGAATTTTTGATATGATTATTTAATATAATTATTTATTCGATTAATGTTTCAGCTGTACTCAAGAATTGTTCACTTATATGATGGTGGCCAGTATTATGGTGGGAGGAAATCAGGCAGAGCCCAGGGGAACCCACCACCATCTAGAGGTTGTTGGCAGACCTTTACTCTTTTGGCCAGAGAGGAAGCCAGCATGAGATGGACGAACTCACAGCAACTACATTGATGAGAGGCACATGGGTCATTATGTTGTACTAGCCCTCTCGGCCAAACAGGCCCCTCAACATAATTAATACATCAATCTAACATATACATTACACAGATTCAAGAGACGTGCAGTGGCATACAATGGCATACAATGGGAGGAGATATGAACACAAAATGGTTAGGGCAGCTTGCCAGGAATAGCCATGCCCAGCTTTGTTTGTGGCAGAGGACTGACTGATGACCAAATCAGTCCCAAGTAAGATACGGGTTTACGAGAGTTCCGCAAGGGTTACTCGCGTACATACCGAAAGTTGGGGTTAGAAAACGCTCCATTAACCCGACGCTCATGCGTAAAGGCTGTGTACCTCCATGATTTTAACCCCAACATCCTGTATAATTGCGAGCGCTCCCCCCCCCCCCCCCCCACGGAACTCCCATGAACTCCCATGAACTCGTCATAACACATGTCTTACTATATGAAAAATCGAAGAGTTCTTAACCCATGAGTTGCACTCATTCAAATCCCAACATGATTTGGATTCAGATTTTGCACAGTAATAGCTGGTACATGCAGAAAATGTTTTAAACCCCACTCCTGTTTTTCTCTTCCCCATTACGATATACAGCATCATAACATGCATGTCTGATTTATCAGTGAATAGGCAACACTTTAGAATGTGAAAAATCGAAAAGCTCTCACTCCACATGCTGCGCTCACCAAAATCCCAACAAGAAGATTCAGATTTTGTATAGCAATAGCTGGTACAAACTAGAAAATGTTTTTAAACCCCATTTCTTTTCTTTTACACATTGTGACATATGACGTTATATATAAAAAGTCAAAGTATCCTTAATTCAGGTGTTGTGCTCACCTAAACCCCAACAAGTAGATTCAGATTTCACATGACAGCATTTAAGTGTACATCCAGACCATTAATGTAAAAACCATTTCTTTCTGTTAACCACTGGGTGCAGCAAGTAAATGAATAAACGTAAAACCCAAATACAGTCTCTTAATATAAATTATTTACACTTTATGTGTCATACATCGTCGTGTTCTTAACCCATGTGTTTCGCTTCCCTAATACATACTCAGCTTGCAGATTTCTTCTCCATTGTTTCAAATTTTTTTGGCAAAATGAAATGACAGACAGGTATATATGTATTTAATAAAGAAGATATTTTTACATTACTTGTATTTTCTCACGACCTGGGCTTTTATGCTACGCAATGTTATTATGTTACTTCGCATGTTTATGCTACCAAACCAGTCAGATAACTCCACATCTGTTCTCGAATCGAATCAGTAATTGAAAAATAATTTAAATCTGACACAGCAATAATTTAATTGTTTTGTACAGGTATCATGATAAAGCAGTTGAAAACACGACATGGCCTACTTTACACACCCAACGAACGGATAAAAAATGATCAGTTATGGGCTTCCCTCACGATGTGTACTCTCATTAGGTAATACAAAGAGGCATTCGTGGGCCTCCTTTTGACCTGCACATCATTAAAAGCAAATCTAAACCGACGTTTTCCGATGCTGATAGCACCAACTTGAATAGTTGAAGGTTTTGTTGTTGTTGTTACTACTGTATCAAGTATCTCTCCGATTTCATTACTTTCACAGCAAGCACCTGGCAGTATAACGGTCTAAGTTGACATTTAAGACATAGTAACACCCTTTAAAATATTTTGACCTGTCACGGAAATAACAGAATCGACATGGCAAAACATATTACACACGTGGTCTTACCGCTGCCATTTTCCAACACTGCCATCTGTAAATAATCTCCCAATCAGGGGGAATAACTCCTGTTAGAAGACAAGGCTCCACCAGAGGTCTTTTCTCTATCTGTATCTGCGGTTAAGAATACGTGTACAAATTTTAAGCTTCTTAGAGCAAAATGTGTTTCAAATTTTGGCTTAAGTCTGAAAACGTTTGAGTTGGGCCCTGCAATTGTGCTTGCCTTAAACACTTCCGGTCTAGCTTCGCACTCCCGTCAATGACGTCCCCAGACAAGAGGTGCCAGAGACACGAGCGTGTGGTGTAGTGGCGAGAAAATGGCGCTGTTTTCCGTGAACAGGTATAGTAGCAAGTGTAATTAATGTGTGTGACAACAGTTAAATTATCCAGAGAATATAGTTTTTCTCCCCATGTATGCCACTAGGGATGGTAGATTTGCTGTCAAATAGGGCAGAATAAACAGCTTCTTCAAGTGTTCCCAGTTGTTAGTATTGTATTACGACTACCACGTGTAGAGTTTTGCGTTACAAACAGGTGACAAATACTATCACAAGACAGGGTTGTGCCCTGCAGAGCTATAGGCCTCTCTTTCTCAGTACATACTATAATATGTACGTGGAAAACAGGTCAATGACAATTGGTGAACAGCAACCTTAGCTTTACAACTCGCCCTGGATGAAAGTATGCCTAAGTGTTACACAGTAGAGGAGTTTTGAATTACTCTGTATCATGTGAAATGTTACTGATCACATTTACTATAACATGGGTAAGGGCCTACAGGTTTAGCACGCCAGCACGGCGCAATTACCAAGAAGCCTCCCACCAGTGTGGTTGCTCTGAATCAAGTCCAGCTCAAGCTGGCCTCCTCTCCTGCCGTATGTGAGAAGGTCTGCCAGCAACATGCAGATTATTGCAGGTTTCCCTCTGGTCTATGCCCCATTTCCTCCCACCATAATGCTGGCTTCTGTCGTATAAGTGAAATATTCTTGAGTAATCAAATAAATAAATAAATATATATATATATATATATATATATATATATATAACATGGGTATCAAAACATGGAGAAAACATTTCAGAACTTGAAAAGTGTCTGAAGAAAACAGATGTCATTTGTGTCTCTGGAACACAGTGAGATAGGTGATCTATTCATAAGTCACATGATTCACTGAGACTGTCCTTACCGTTAATGCGAAAACTGCCCCCCCCCCCCCTAACTCTATTGTTGAAGATCACTTGTCATCCACACCTGTGTGGTGTGCATGTCTATATTGTACGTCCAATATGGGATGTAACTTGCCAAATTTCAAAGGTTTATCTGTCCATTACTGTTTCTTCCATCCATAAAAGTGACTGTCATTGTTTAAGTGACAAGAAATATATGACAAGAGATCAGTAAAAACAGGTGATGATTTTACTTCATTCTGGCTGATGTTCTTTTTCAGGTACTTGGGTACAGATGAGTCTGAAGGTACTTGTCAATCAGATAGAACCAATTCTATTCTACAGAAGCTGAAAGCTGATGCAGAAAGGAGAAAACGAAAAAAGGAAGTATTGTCTCCTAACAACAATGACCAGAGCTTTTCAGAAAACAATAATGTTGAAAAAGCAATTAAAAACCTAAACAAATCAAAGACACCCAAGAATTTACATTGTTTTCCATTAGAGGATACCCCAAAGAAGCTAAAAAGAACAAGAACTGAACATAGTGAATGTGATCTTAATCCATCCCCAGAAAAGGTTAAGAGAAAGCATAAAAATGATAAAAGGAAAAACAAGAAATATGATACAGATTGCACTGCTCGAAAGGATGAAGATAGTTCATTGCTGTCTGTATCTATGGAGACTGAAGGACAAACAACAGAGTTATCTGATGCTGAGGATAGACTGGAAAGTCAGGACTCTGGCAACGACACTGAAGGCACTGATTTAAGTGGGGTGGCTCCAGAGGAAAGAGATTCATCCAAAACAGGTCCTCACGAAATTGGAGGGTATACAGTGTTAGGAGACGTCAAACCAAAACATGTTGAAAAGGTAAAAATAGCTCCAACTTTTAGGACAAATTCTCTTTGATTTAAACCAGCCCAAAAGTGTTCTGTAAGATTGTATTAATTTACTTACTTAATTACTTTTCATCATTTTGTTCCTGCCCTTGTGAAAAGATATGAAATCTTCAAAGAAGTGTCTGTAATGAAGATATTTGCCATCAGTATTATAAAACAAACCTTCACAAAGGATGCAACTCAAGTCTGGAAGTTTCTCAGGTACCTGGCAAAGGGCTGTAATTTATTACAGGTGCTCCAATTTCCTCAACCCATAGACCTGACAGCTGTCATCAGGGGAATATTTGTAAATATTGTGTTAAACACCAAGTTATTGAGTTTAATATATCACTGCAGAGAAGCTGGAAACATAAGTTGATGAATCATTTCTGCCAGCCGTTTGACAGCACATTTAATTTCTGATAACTAGGTGAAGCGTGTTTTACCCGAGTGGCTGGCCAAACCTAGCATGGTGAGCGCTGATATAAACAAGGATCAGACTCCAGTTAGTCAGGTATCCGGCATCCACCAGCATATTCTAGACAAGTTACAGGAAAATGGAATTACTCACTTTTTTCCTGGTAAGGCTGAAACGGTTTTTGTACTTACATGTATCTTACATACAACAGCGCACATTTGTGTATTAGTGCATGAATTTTGTCAAAATTTAGCAAACCATGACAGGTAAAGCAAATTTGTACACAAACGTTTTTCCTAATTGGGAAGTGTGTAGCTTTTATTAGAGAGGAATTTGTGCATCCTGTAGCTCTTGTGATCATAGTGAGGATTTCTAATCCCATACTCTCCAGGCTGTATTTTTCATATCTTCACAATTGCAAGTGTACTTATTTTCAGGGATGCAATATTTTGTTGTATGTATATATCAGAATCATAAGACAATTTAGGGTGCACATGTTTTAGCAGAGACATTAGACTTGCTAATTTATATCAAGAATTTATTGAGACTGTCCACGGTGAAATATTTTTGACAGAATTTCTGTCGTTATATATCAGTAATTGGCAGTAATATCCCCTGATGTATGTTCCTTACAGTCCAGGCACAGATCATTCCTTTCATGTTATCCTGTGTGAGGTCTGGGTATCACATAGGCCCCGGGGGATACCAACCCCCAGACGTCTGCTGCTCAGCACCCACAGGTAGTGGCAAAACACTGGCTTTTGCACTTCCTATAGTACAGGTAATGAATTAATTTATAGTTATCATCTAAACTGTTCAGAAGTTGTGTGGCACTCACCATGTTAGGATTCCATTGTATACATGTGGTGCTGCGTATAGCTCCAGATAGATAGATAGGTGTGATCAACAGGGAAGTTACTCATTTGCCTGGTGCATGAAGACACAGGTAATAAATTTATACTCTGTACTGAAGTTGTCGATGTGGCAGTTTGCATTACAAGTTTGTAGTTATGAGCTTTAACATGTATAAACTCCTAAACAGTTACCTAGAGGCCTCCATGGCAGAGGTTGATAGATCTGCCAGTTGTGGGTTTCCCCCCAAACCCTGCTCGGTTTTCTTCCACCATAATGCTGGCTGCCGTCGTATGAGTGAAATATTGTGGAGTAAATGAATAAATAAACAAATAAATGAATAAATAAACAGTTACCTCGATACATCACTTAACCAAAGCACATAAATAAACATGTATGGATGTTTGTATTTTACCTTTAGGCTCTGGTGGGACGGACAGTCTGTCAGATAAGAGCACTCATTGTCTTACCTGTGCAGGATTTAGCCAGACAGGTGTTCAGAGTTTTTCACACATACTGCCAAGGAACAAATGTGAAGGTAGGAGTTTGATGGAATGAGTTGATATGTTTATGTACTTTCTGTCCAGTCCTGTTGTAAACAGATATTTTATGCGTCAATATCATGAACATCAGTATCTGGCTTTATAAAAAAAAACTTTGTATTTAGTTATGATGGGTCTGTTGCAATATTTACTCAAGCAGGGATGTAAAGCATATAGTGTGATAAACGTGACTGTGGCAATGTAGCTGCAATCTTAATACATTTGGTAAGATTTTAGTACAATTCATCAGTTGTTTGTTTTCAGGTTGGGCTAATAATTGGTCAGAAAACCTTTCAGAATGAACAACAATCTTTGGTGAAATACAGGTATGCTCAACCATTCATTATTTTTAAAGATCTTACTCATTCATGGTAAATTTACAAAAAATCATAGGTAGGTGTGGATCAACAAGGTGTATGGATGTTGTCAAGGAAAAACAAGTTGTAAATTTTTGTAATGTCTCTTCTCTGTGAACTGCTAATTATGAAACATACATGTACCTGTATAAAATATAATGTTAATGATCATTTAATTTCTGTTGAAGACACAGTGGCTACCATAGTCAGGTGGACATCATTGTAGCCACCCCAGGGCGACTTGTTGACCACATCAATAAAACAGAGGGCTTTGACCTCAGACACCTAAGGTTTCTGGTGAGTTGTCTACATCAGACAGCTAAACAGGTCTGGTCTCAAATGATATCACATTTTGCCTTGAAAAGATCTTCAGGTGTTAAGAGATTATAATCTAACTAGCTTATTCCACACCCTTGGGTTTGGGTAGGAATCCTCAAGAGAGGGTCCCAGCCTTGGCCAGGGATTTGTAGATTAACCCTGTCTAACTGTTCACAGCACTTTGGTGAGGATAAGAAGTCTAATGTTCATTGATGACCACTAGTCTTCCACCAGTATTGCACGCACATCTGTATTTCACACTTGGCAGATTTGTCACTGACTTGATTTTACCTCGTGCACTAGAAGATTTAACAGCTCATCTGTGTCATCAATTCAGGAAATGTTAGTATTCAGTGTAGGAGATAGCTTCCACAACTTGAGGTCCCACAACAACCAGTCCTTTTTGCCCTGTGGCAGGGATTACCCTAATTCCTCAGTCTTTTTGCATATGAAAATATGAAAGAGCAACTGTCAGTGCAATTTATGCATGTTTTTAATTTGATTTTGGAGACAAAACTATATTGGTTGTATTGACCAATTCCAGCACTTCAAAAAAAGATTAATTTTATTAGTCTACACAGAATAATGTTCTCAGAAATTGCTTAAATAAACACCTTGCAAAGAGGTTGAAGAATTACAGTAAACAGATTTCTGTTATTCCCTAATAGCTGTTACTTGTGTTGCAACTTGGGATAAAGTGAGAGTTGTTATTCATGGGTGTAACCAAAATATGAAGTTATACTATGTGGATAATTTGGTTTATTATATTTTGCCAGGTGATTGATGAAGCTGACAGGATGATGGCTGAGATCAAACAGGAATGGCTGACACAAGTAGAGGAGGCAGTATACACTACCAGATATGGGCATGGGCTGTACCCAGGGTACATCAGGCCCCGCCCAGGACATATTACTGTGGAGAGGTAAATTCCTTTGCCAAGCAACACTTGCTGCTAATGTTAAACTGGCTCAATGTTTCACAATGTGAGGTGACTTTACTCAGTTTTCAGAGGGCGTTTAAATGTCAGTGGTAATACTATTTAACACTGAAAGTTTGTTTTTTTTCTTCAGAATTTTTTAACAGAAAAAAATGCATTTGAAATACTGCATTTTGCAGTAATTTTTTCGCACATATTGTGGCGAGTGACATCGCATTATTCTTTGCTGAAAACAAATTATTTTTGGACCTTACTATACACAGATCTCTAGACTGCTAGATTAATGAAGTAGCCACAGGATTTAATGAGTTCCTAGGAGTCACTTGTTAGCCACTCTTTACAGGCTCTCAAGAAAAGTTTGAATGAAAACATGTAGTAAGTGAACTTAATTACAATTGAGTAAACAGTTCCATACATTGGATTAATGACCTCCAAATGGCCACTCTTGTGTGTGCTCCAGTGATATTTGCCCCATGCAATGCATTCTGCTGGCCACATTCATGATATAAATGTGAATCTTGAAGGAGTACAGAGAAATTTAATGAGATCGGGTGGAAATGTTTCTAATAAAATTGTTTTATTAGCTTTAGCTGCCCAACATTTTAGTGTAGAATCAAAAAAAATTAACATCTGACTTGAGGTATTTTAAGATAGAGTGACTGAGTGTTGATGATCATTATAATGAGAAATATTGGCATAGGTGTGACACCTCTTTGATCATTTCTGTCATAATGAATGTATACAAAACCTTACACATTTCTTTCATTTCATTTCAGTGCTGCTAAAATACAAATGCCGGTAGGTTCCAAATGTTTATCAAATGTCATTGGAAATTTGAATTTGCTCGTAACTGAGTAAATGTAGACTTGGATATCGTATAGATCTGTATACAGTTTCATGCAATTAACAATACAAGCATTAATTAATAAAACATGGACTAAAAAAGCAAAGGAATGAGGTTGAGGTAGGATCACCATTATAAGTGCCTGAAATGTACAAATGTATGACTCTGCCCGAGACCTTATGTAATGACAGTGAAAGGTATATACAGGTGAAACTATTTGAATCCGATATGTGTCAGTTCAATCCCAGCCTGAGGCAGCCTCTAGATTTGCCTGAACTTTTTCAGGTGTCTTGGCTGCAGTAAACATTAGGCAGCTGTCATCCTTCTGTCTAAGTCATCATTATTAGAGAGTGTTGGAGACTACTTTCTCACCCAGTTTGGCATAATGATACACATGTCCTCACTCTTGTTGGCCTGTATCATCTGTAGAAATGTTAATACGTCAGTTGCCAAAGGCAGCCCTGGTCCTACAGTTTCTCTACATGAAACCTGTCACTGTCGTAAGCGTGAAATGCTTATGACAGTTCACCAAACATTAAAATTCATCCTATTTTATGCAGACTATGTTAGGAACTTGCACTTGGTGGATTTCTACAGTTCCATTCACTTCAGTATGCCCTCATCATGTACATCAGACTGTTTACCTTCTTTCCTAATATGTGTTGCAGCTCCAGAAACTCTTGTTTTCTGCCACATTATCTCAGAACCCAGAGAAATTGCAGCAGTTGAAGTTGTACCAGCCAAGATTGTTTACATCTGTAGGGGGAGAGTCTCGATGCTTGGGCCCAGCTAAAATAAACACCAAGGCAGACCCAAGAGATTTGACTCCGGCTAAAGCAAAAAGCAAGACAGAATCTCGAGGTTTGACTCCAGCTAAAGTAAACTCCAAGGCAGAGTCACAAGAGTTGACTTCAGAAAAAGTAAACACCAAGGAGGTACTGGGTATGACACCAGGTATTTACAGTGACACAAAGCTGTTCAATTCATGGAATATGGACCCATTTATTTGTTTAACATTTAACATTAGGATTACAGTATACCAGTCCAGAAAAAGTTTTCAAGTCATTCCCACCAGGTGTTGTCCAGTAGTCTTCATCAATTGTTGTAGTCCTCCACGTTCTGGTGGTTAGCATTCTAGCACAGTGCAAGGACCTAGAAGCCTCTCACTAATTAGATTGCTGTGAGTTTAAGTCCAGTTCGTATGTGAGAGAGGGTCTGTTAGCAACCTGCAGATGGTCGTGGGTTTCCCTCAGGCTTTGCCCAGTTTCCTCCATACCATAATGCTGGCCGCCATCATATAAGTGAAAAATAAATCAGTTGTTGAATGAAGAAATAATTGACAGACTAGTATATTTCTATGGAATGAAATAAAACAAAAAACTTGTGGTTTTAGCACCCAAAGAAGTCTCTGGAATGGAAGATCGAACAAGGGCTGAGTTTGCTGGGAAATACACCACTCCAATAGGGCTAATGGTAAGTCAGTATGTGTACACTGGTGATAACTTGTAACACCTCGTCAGATTTTGTACAACAAAATTGCGTAAATCAGATCAAAGGGTTAATTATAAGAAGTTGTGAATTATCGACAGTACACAGTAGACAGACATGAAGACTTTGCTTGGGAAGCAGTCGCAGTGGTCTTTCTCCAACCCTACACATATCACTGATTTCCTTTTCATGAGCAGGGCATACAATCATAAACCACATCACTCTGATTTTTGGAGGTGAACAATTCCCACAACCAAAAGGGTTCATCATCTGTCTTTTCCTCAATCTTACAGGAATACTTTGTGGAATCTCCCATGCAAGAAAAGCCCCTGATGGTTTTGCACCTAATTCATAACCTTGGTTACCGTCAGGTGCTCTGCTTTACCAATTCCGTGGAGGCAACTCACAGGTAATTGTTTATACATTGATAATCAACATGGTTCAACGTGTTCTCTTTGTAATGATTGATTTGAATATTTATGTAAGATGTTATAGTGTGTATATTCCCCTGTTACCATACACGCAACGAATAGAATCACAGCTGTGGGCAAACGGTCAGTTTCTGCTGGCTCGTGGCAATGATTGACTTGCATGTTGACCCAAGCCTCCTTCACAGAATATGCATGTAATATTCATGTAACATGTGCATGTAATGAGTTGTGTTATAGAGTCAGTGAAATGATTTACAGCTCATGTACTATCAGACTTGCATCACCTAATTGTCCTCTCTAGGTTGTACCTTTTGATGAAGATGACGGGTGGGATACAGGTCAAGGAATTCTCTTCCAAACTTCATGTCTCCAAACGCAAAAGGATTCTCGAACAGTTTAAAGCAGGCAAAATAGACTTGTGAGTACAAAGTTGTCATTTGTGTTCTTAACATTAGGTGTACCAAAATAGGGTACATCAAAATGAGCATGAGCGAACTGTGAGAACTGCCATGTATATTAAGGTGGTTGCCCTTTGGTGACAAGGTCATACACGGTCTTGTGTTTAATCCCATTCTCAGGCAAGGATTTTCTAGATTCCTCCGCTTCCAATACTCTGTGCCTCCTGTCAACAGTGTATTTTTGTGTGGTCTTAAACGTAAACTTGGCCCTCTCTAGTATGACCTGAATGGTTTTCTCCAAACTCCACCACCCACAAAACAGGCTGCCATGGCATAAGTGAGAAGTCCTTGAGAATGGCATTAATGAACAGTCAAGCAAATAATTGTTATTGCTGCCATTTTTTTAGCCATCATGGGATACTGTTGTTTCAGACTGATTTGCTCAGATGCCATGGCAAGAGGCATGGATGTGGAGAATGTAAAGTATGTGATCTCATACGACTCTCCTCTCTTCATCAAGACTTACATCCACAGAGTTGGCAGGACAGCTAGGGCTGGCAAGCTGGGTACAGCCTTCACCCTGTTACAGAAGAAAGAGGTAAGCGGTCACTACCATAGCCCGAGGCATCGGTCTAAGGATTGCTTATGTATACTGAAACGAGGGGACCGCTAGCTACCCTTAGCTCCAGAGTTATGTGGACCCGATTCCTGTATAATGCTTACAAAGAGCTACTCTCTCGTTCAATTCCGATGCATGCACGTTAGATTTGTCCATATAGCATGGCAATTCTGCAAGCTAAAATATTTATGCACATTTTGCCACAATCGCTACTTGCCTTTACATCAGCATTCTCCTGTAAATCTTAGCCAGAGTTGAAAATAGGCTTGTATTTAGCACATCGTTGCGCGCTGCCATGTTTTTAAAACCTGGGTCAGCCACAGTCGGCCTTTCCGTAAGACACACCCCCATGTAACGCGGCTAGTTGTCTGTCAGAACTGACAGTCAGCTCATCAAAACATAGAGACATGAAAGGTCAACCACGCATGCACATCGAGCACCAACCCGATTTATTAGGTCACAATGTCTATATAACATGTGAGCATAAGTCACAACTGTGAATTATCTTGGATTTACCGGCTTTAATGGCTACAGAATGTGGCAAAAACTGGCAGAGGAACAGACAATGACTTGGTGAACATAATTTATTGGAGTTTTGCCCGGTAAATGCATGTATTGGTTCATTTTGCACACATTTTTCTAAGCTGTCTTTAAATACCACTATTTTAGCCTGGAACACTCCTCGGCTATGATCTGCGCCTAACCCCATATTAAAAGATCACAGCCAAGATCCTTGGCTGTCACTACCTATATAAATAGGGCTTTGAACAGACCTCATTAGGAAGATGGAGACCTGGGATCATACTGGGTCAGGTCGTACAAAAGACTTAAAAAATGGTACTTGTTGCTGTCTCACTTGGCATTCAGCACTCAGCTTTGAGAGGTTCGCGCAAGGAAACAGGATTGTCAGAATAATGTGACTGAGTGGGGTGTCATGTCAGGTGACTTTGGCATGATACTTCATTGCAGCAGCACTTTGGCAGCATGGATCCTGCCACAGGAAGACACAGTGTATGTTCACACACCTAATGATGCCCCATCACAGATGGAATGTATGGTGACAAAAGTTTATGAACCAGAATAACCTTACACTGATTCCTGAGTAGTACACCAGAACAGGATGCATGACCTGTCATCTGAGCCTAGCGAATATCAGCTAATGTTTACAGATGGAGCATGCATTAGTTACGTGCTTAAGGTCTCAATACTTTTATAGGTTTCATGTATCTTCGTTTGCCTTCTATGTCTGGCATATATTTCAAAAGGTGTTTCACTTCAAGAAAATGTTAAGAGAAGCCGGGAAATCCAGTATTAAAGAGATGAAGATATCCAAGTCTGATTTGGAACCACTGGTGCCAGAGTTCAAAGAAGCACTTCAAAAAGTACCAGAAACTTTGAAGGTAAAAGTTATAGAAATCCAAGCTGTTATTCAAGTACATTTGCATATATTCTTAATCAGTCAATATGATGCAGAAATCTGCCATTATTAGAATGTAGTTGGTATCTGTAGATAGACATTCCTCCAGTACGAATCCTGCCAATGTTCACATGCGCCTTAATGTAGTCCTTTTTTAAGCGTTATGTTGAAGTCATCTTTATATATGAATGTCTTTTTACAGGAAGTCTTTAATGAGTATAATAATATTGGCACCGTTCATATGTGTACTATGACCTCTGTGTATAATTATTTAATACCAGGTTATGTACAGGTTTTAACTCAAAATTCACATACATTGTAAGATGTACTGTACATGCTTGGTATTATTCAGTATTTATTTAAATGTTAATGCTGAGAGAGAGAAACTGCCGTGTAAATTTATTCATTCATGCTTTACTTTTCAGTCTGAACGAAGGAGAACAAAGTGATGTTTCTGTATCCAAGATTCAGGAGGTTCCAAGGTTTACCAGTTATGGCTTAGTAATGATAAAGCCAAACTACAAAATGTCAAATATGGATGTTGTCAGAAGTTGACTGTATAAAGTTGTACAAAATACCGATTTGACCTTCATAGCATTTATTCAAGCATGTTTGCATGCCTCTGTGGCTACCTCATAGCCGACAATATGCCTGTAAAAATATTTGCAATGAAATTATTTATATTAACTGCACATGATCCAAGATTTCACAATATTTATTCTCATTGAAAAAATTATTCATTTCATGGGATATACCAGTGTTGAAGATGTTTTTTCTTCACTTCTGACCACAGTAACAAATACTACAGAAACATTTATTGTCACATGAATCATTAATACATGCATTTATACAATACTGCATTTGCAGCTCTGAGTGCTCATTCTTCCCAAGTTATCACATCCATCCCAATTCACCTGTATACAAGCAGTGCACATACCTAGACAGCGGCATGATTTCACGAGGGAACTTCCACCCAATCATTCACATCCACTGTGCAGAGGAAGAGAATCCATGTGTAGCCTAGGACACTGACTATCACCTTATAGACTTCTTCCTGACCTTGGGCATTTTAACAGGTCGGAGATAAGGGTTATCAATGTCCGTATCATTAGAGTCTGCTCCCGCGTCACCTTCCACTGTTGGGGGAGGAAGAGGGGTAACTGTAGGTTCATGATTCTGTAAGTGCATCTTGGTGATCTCCTGAATGTCACTGTGTTCTAATGTATCCAGCTCCTGGTCCTTTGGAAGGAGGGCAGCTAAGTAAGGTCGTGGAGAAGGGCGGACGGCTATCACTACAACAGTAAAACAGGCCTTCACAAGCTGGACTGTCCTCAACTATAGCTCTGTCACTACACCACTAAAACAGGCCTTCACAAGCTGGACTGTCCTCAACTACAGCTCTGTCACTACAACACTAAAACAGGCCTTCACAAGCTGGACTGTCCTCAACTATAGCTCTGTCACTACAACACTACAACACTAAAACAGGCCTTCACAAGCTGGACTGTCCTCAACTATAGCTCTGTCACTACAACACTAAAACAGGCCTTCACAAGCTGGACTGTCCTCAACTACAGCCCTGTCACTACACCACTAAAACAGGCCTTCACAAGCTGGACTGTCCTCAACTACAGCTCTGTCACTACAACACTAAAACAGGCCTTCACAAGCTGGACTGTCCTCAACCACAGCTCTGTCACTACAACACTAAAACAGACCTTCACAAGCTGGACTGTCCTCAACGACAGCTCTGTCACTACACCACTAAAACAGGCCTTCACAAGCTGGACTGTCCTCAACTACAGCTCTGTCACTACAACCCTTAAACAGGCCTTCACAAGCTGGACTGTCCTCAACGACAGCTCTGTCACTACACCACTAAAACAGGCCTTCACAAGCTGGACTGTCCTCAACTACAGCTCTGTCACTACAACACTAAAACAGGCCTTCACAAGCTGGACTGTCCTCAACCACAGCTCTGTCACTACAACACTAAAACAGACCTTCACAAGCTGGACTGTCCTCAACGACAGCTCTGTCACTACACCACTAAAACAGGCCTTCACAAGCTGGACTGTCCTAAACTACAGCTCTGTCACTACAACACCACTAAAACAGACCTTCACAAGCTGCACTGTCCTCAACTACAGCTCTGTCACTACACCACTAAAACAGGCCTCCACAAGCTGGACTGTCCTCAACTACAGCTCTGTCACTACAACACTAAAACAGGCCTTCACAAGCTGGACTGTCCTCAACTACAGCTCTGTCACTACACCACTAAAACAGGCCTTCACAAGCTTGACTGTCCTCAACTACAGCTCTGTCACTACACCACTAAAACAGGCCTTCACAAGCTTGACTGTCCTCAACTACAGCTCTGTCACTACACCACTCAAACAGACCTTCTCACAAGCTGGACTGTCCTCAACTACAGCTCTGTCACTACAACACTAAAACAGGCCTTCTCACAAGCTGGACGGTCCTCAACTACAGCTCTGTCAATACAACACTAAACAGGCCTTCACAAGCTGGACTGTCCTCAACTACAGCTCTGTCACTACACCACTAAAACAGGCCTTCACAGGCTGGACTGTCCTCAACTACAGCACTCAAACAGACCTTCTCACAAGCTGGACGGTCCTCAACAACAGCTCTGTCACTACACCACTAAAACAGGCCTTCACAAGCTTGACTGTCCTCAGCTACAGTTCTGTCACTACAACACTAAAACAGGCCTTCACAAGCTTGACTGTCCTCAACTACAGCTCTGTCACTACACCACTAAAACAGGCCTTCACAAGCTGAACTGTCCTCAACTACAGCTCTGTCACTACACCACTAAAACAGGCCTTCACAAGCTGGACTGTCCTCAACTACAGCTCTGTCACTACAACACTAAAACAGGCCTTCACAAGCTGGACTGTCCTCAACTATAGCTCTGTCACTACAACACTAAAACACACCTTCACAAGCTGGACTGTCCTCAACTATAGCTCTGTCACTACAACACTAAAACAGGCCTTCACAAACTGGAATGTCCTCAACTACAGCTTTGTCACTACAACACTTAAACAGGCCTTCACAAGCTGGACTGTCCTCAACTATAGCTCTGTCACTACACCACTAAAACAGGCCTTCACAAGCTGGACTGTCCTCAACTATAGCTCTGTCACTACAACACTAAAACAGGCCTTCACAAGCTGGACTGTCCTCAACTACAGCCCTGTCACTACACCACTAAAACAGGCCTTCACAAGCTGGACTGTCCTCAACTACAGCTCTGTCACTACAACACTTAAACAGGCCTTCACAAGCTGGACTGTCCTCAACTATAGCTCTGTCACTACACCACTAAAACAGGCCTTCACAAGCTGGACGGTCCTTAACTACAGCTCTGTCAATACACCACTAAAACAGGCCTTCACAAGCTGGACTGTCAACTACAGATCTGTCAACAACACCACTAAAACAGAACTTCACAAGCTGGACTGTCCTCAACTACAGCTCTGTCACTACAACACTAAAACAGGCCTTCACAAGCTGGACTGTCCTCAACTACAGCTCTGTCACTACAACACTAAAACAGGCCTTCACAAGCTGGACTGTCCTCAACTACAGCTCTGTCACTACACCACTAAAACAGGCCTTCACAAGCTTGACTGTCCTCAACTACAGCTCTGTCACTACACCACTAAAACAGGCCTTCACAAGCTGGACTGTCCTCAACAACAGCTCTGTCACTACAACACTAAAACAGGCCTTCACAAGCTGGACTGTCAACTACAGCTCTGTCACTACAACACTCAAACAGACCTTCTCACAAGCTGGACGGTCCTCAACTACAGCTCTGTCAATACAACACTAAAACAGGCCTTCACAAGCTGGACTGTCCTCAACTACAGCTCTGTCACTACACCACTAAAACAGGCCTTCACAGGCTGGACTGTCCTCAACTACAGCACTCAAACAGACCTTCTCACAAGCTGGACGGTCCTCAACAACAGCTCTGTCACTACACCACTAAAACAGGCCTTCACAAGCTTGACTGTCCTCAACTACAGTTCTGTCACTACAACACTAAAACAGGCCTTCACAAGCTTGACTGTCCTCAACTACAGCTCTGTCACTACACCACTAAAACAGGCCTTCACAAGCTGGACTGTCCTCAACTACAGCTCTGTCACTACACCACTAAAACAGGCCTTCACAAGCTGGACTGTCCTCAACTATAGCTCTGTCACTACAACACTAAAACACACCTTCACAAGCTGGACTGTCCTCAACTATAGCTCTGTCACTACAACACTAAAACAGGCCTTCACAAACTGGACTGTCCTCAACTATAGCTCTGTTACTACACCACTAAAACAGACCTTGTCACAAGCTGGACTCTGCTTTCTGAGCTGTAAAATTTCACAGCAAATAACTGCTGATATAATATTCGATTCTTGATATTTTTATGGTGCAGCTCCAGTTTCCTTCAAGCATGAACCAGATTGTCATCATACATAAAGTGAAAAATTCTTAAATATGGCATTAAATACCAAGAAAATATATAAATATATTCTGGAAAACAAAATTAATTTAGAGGGCTTTGTTGGCCGTTTAAAGAAGTTGTTTGTAGCCCCACGAAGAATGAATGTATACTGTATTAAGTTTTTCAGGCCTAAATTGAACTTCAAAATTAAAGTCAAGATAGGAAAATTCTGAATCTGCAATGCTACAAGGTTACATGTCTTTTGTCAAGTAAGTTTTTAGCTGTGTCCTCGACATTAGATGAGCCTCAACTCCAGATTCTAAAAGTTCGTGCTCAGACTACCACCACCACAGGTGCACTGGACATGGATATACTCACATGGATATAAGGACACGTCATCTTTACACAGACTCTGTGTTTCCCCGGTTTTAGCAATAAACCGTGTCAAGGCTCTCTCTACATCTCTCTTTTGTGAGGCTGCCTTCTCTCTGATAATCTGGTATTCATTCACTGGCTGTTTGTGGGTCTGAAACAGGCGTGAAAGTGGTAAAGGTATTCAACTTTTGCTCTAATATAGCCCACAGCCAGTATCACCCATTAAACTGAATGTCTGACAAAGCAAAGAAACAGGCTCTATGAAATGTGTACTGGTGAACTGTAATAATGCTTTGTACAGCTACTTGTAGCAAACATTTTTGCCTTGTTAACATACCCTACATCTGAGAAGATGCAGACATGCTCAAGAACATAAGCTATGCGCAGGTAATAAAAAAAAAACACTTTTAATTCGTCTTATTTATTTGATTGTTGTTTTACTCCTGTTCTCGAGAATAGTTTCACTTATACGATGGTGGCCAGCATCCACACGATACTGGCAGACTTTCTCACATATGACTGAAGAGGAAGCCAGCATAAGCTGGACAGCGACAACAATGGTGAGAGGCTCATAGGTCAATGTGCTACACTAGCATGCTAACCACCAGGCCACATAGGCCCCCTAGGCTTGAAATCTGACTTACCAGGGGCCTGATATGGGTGCATATGTGTGTCAGGAAATCTGACCAACCAGAGGTCTGATATAGGTGCATGCTGTATGTGGGTGTCTGGAATCTGATCTACCAGAGGTTTGATATAGGTGTGTGTGGGAATCTGACCTACAAGAGGCCTGATATGGGTGTGTGTGGGAATCTGACCTACAAGAGGCCTGATATAGGTGAGTGTGGTAATCTCACTCACCTACAAGAGGCTTTGATATAGGTATGTGTGGGAATCTAACCTACCAGAGGCCTGATATAGGTGTGTGTGGTAATCTCACCTACCAGAGGCTTGATATAGGTATGTGTGGGAATCTGACCTACCAGAGCCTCAATATAGGTATGTTTGTGGGAATCTGACCTACCAGAGGCTTGATACAGGTGTACGTGGGAATCTGACCTACCAGAGGCCTGATATAGGTGTGTGTGGGAATCTGACCTACAAGAGGCCTGATATAGGTGAGTGTGGTAATCTCACCTACCAGAGGCTTTGATATAGGTATGTGTGGGAATCTAACCTATCAGAGGCCTGATATAGGTGTGTGTGGTAATCTCACCTACCAGAGGCTTGATATAGGTATGTGTGGGAATCTGACCTACCAGAGCCTTGATATAGGTATGTTTGTGGGAATCTGACCTACCAGAGGCTTGATACAGGTGTACGTGGGAATCTGACCTACCAGAGGCCTGATATAGGTGTGTGTGGGAATCTGACCTACAAGAGGCCTGATATAGGTGAGTGTGTTAATCTCACCTACCAGAGGCTTTGATATAGGTGTGTGTGGGAATCTGACCTACAAGAGGCCTGATATAGGTGTGTGTGGTAATCTCACCAACCAGAGGTTTGATATAGGTATGTGTGGTAATCTCACCTACCAGAGACTTTGATATAGGTGTACGTGGGAATCTAACCTACCAGAGGCCTGATATAGGTGTGTGTGGGAATCTGACCTACCAGAGGCCTGATATAGGTGTGTGTGTGGGAATCTGACCTACCAGAGGCCTGATATAGGTGTATGTGTGGGAATCCTGACCTACCAGAGGCCTGATATAGGTGTGTGTGAGAATCTTATCTATCAGAGGCCTGATATCAAAGTTTGCACAAGGTTGAACCCAGATCGTTTGAGCTATATGTAACCATAAAGCGAAATTCTTAAATTTGCAAACTTATTTATTTCCTCAAAATGGCTGTTGAGGTGGTGGAAATCCCCGAGTGTACTAGTACTGCAGCAAAGTCCCCTGCTAATACATACGCCCGCCATTATACAGGTCCAGGGGAATCCTCAAATAGCGCAACAATGGCTAACTAGGGAGGTGGGGGAGCACAGCATGAACAGTGATCAGAGGCATCAGGAAACCACTACTAAACGTATCTGTCATGCATATGCTGTGAATCACATTGTTTTCAAGGCTACACCACCATGTGTTCTATTCCTGAGTATTTTGGGATTTTTTGATGAATTTTGTAGTGTGGGTAATATCCAACTTTGGTTTATGAAGCCATCACCACCTCTGATAAAATGGTTTTGCCCTCAGGGTGAAATGATACAACCCCTGACATAAGTGGATGTCAACAATAACCATTCCATGGAAAGTTGTAGACTAGTGAAGGTTTAAATTCAGTTCAAATTAATTGTCACCTTTCTCCGCTTACTGCTAGCCCACAATACATGACTGATGGATGCCGCAAGCTAGCATGCATTGTGTTCCTGACCTACCAGAGGATTGATATAGGTATATGTGGAAATCTGACCTACCAGAGGCCTGATATAGGTGTATGTGTGGGAATCTGACCTACCAGAGGCCTGATATAGGTGTATGTGTGGGAATCTGACCTACCAGAGGCCTGATACAGGTGTGTATGGGAATCTGACCTACCAGAGGCCTCATATAGGTGTGTGTGTGGGAACCTGACCTACCAGGGACCTGGTATTAGTGAGAGTGTCCAGGAATCTGACATACGAGGCCCGATATACATATGTGCCTTGGAATCTAAAATACTATAGGTGTGTTAGTATGGAAACCCGACCTACCAGAGGCTTGATATAGGTGTGTGTGGGAATCTGATCTACCAGAGACCGGATATATAGGTAGATGTGTGAGTTAAAATTTGACAGACCCTGGTGTGATCAAGTCCTGGCATAAGTGTACACATAAGTGTAAGAGGCTTGGCATCTGACATACAGATATACATTCATGCAGCTGTGGGAGACCAGAAATCTGACCTACAGAGTCCTAATGTATGTGTGGGAGTCTGGAAATGCTGGAAGATGATCAGGTATGTGTGATGATGAGATTTCTTCTCCCCAACCTGCAGGGTTTTAGGATTGCCACAGGTGGAAGCATGAACAGCTGAAAATGCAAAAAAAAGTCACATTAACAAGTATAGGTAACAAACTTGGAGCAAGTCTTGCTCCTTAGCTCCTTGTTAAGTATCTGACAAAACATGACAGATCTGTCATATGTACATATACGTGACCTCTAATAACATCTGTTCATTGTATTAGTGCTAACAAGTAATCAACATATTTAGCTGATATACAGAACATTGTATAATGTACTCACGTGGCAGAAAGACACTTTTGTTAGCCCTTTTAGCATGTGCAGCTATACCATCAATATTAATTCCTGAAATACAAAGTTGAAACAAATGGTGTGCACACAAAAACTTGTCATCATTCATATACATGTAGCAAAATGCAAGTTTCACAAGGCAAATGAAGAGATGCCATGACACCAACCAATTTATTTCACAGGTTTACTTACCTGCCTAAAACAAAAGTTCATCATGTGCTACTTAATTGGTTTAGTATAATACTATTACCCATCACTAAATCAAAAACAGCCTTGCACATGTTTGGTACAGAGCAGATAAGGTTAGCAACTCGAATTCATCATTAAAACTGAAGATTACATGAGCCTGCAATTTGACCAGAGTAAACAGTAAGCATGGTGTGTCAACAAAAGTATAAATCTTACTAAATAAAAGTGAGTTCAATCTTTTGGGCCTGGGTACTATAGAGATGATGGTGAACTAAGTTTCAGGTTTAATACAAACCATACATGTTCATAATGCGTTTGCCAGAGAAGTTAACTCTGTAATATTTTGATATGTGTGACTGTTGTCCTTTTAAATCTTTCTTCTAAACAATATATTTTTTTTTTGAGAAATGAAAAAGATCTTTACTCTGGATAGGGTAAATCATGAATTAAAAGCCTACCATACCCATATCAATAAGTGCCAGCACAACATCACTCAGCATCACACCTGTTCTCCCAGACAACTCGCTGTAACACCTTGAAGAAGCGCCCAGCCTCTGTCAGAACTAAACGCAGGTTTATTGTTAATCATAAGCACCAAAATATAATTACTGTCAACTGGATGTCACAAACATATTGAAAACATAATCACACTAGCCAACCCAATGACTTGTGGTCTGGTGAAAGTTGATTTTAGGGTGTAACTTTCCAGAGCTATGTTATACTTACTTCATTGAGAACATTTAAATACTAGTAAGCTACGTTTCCATTACTTCAAGTCTGCTCAATCCTGGGATACAATATGTTGCGCTGAAAACAAGGGCGAGCTTCATATCCCTGTCATATTGTATCCCAGCTTAACCATTTCACAAATGCCAACATGACCATCACACTGGTTCTAAAAAAAAAAAACACCAGAAGCCTAATATAGGATAAGAATGCATCCATGAAATGTTGGCTGTCACTAAATGTAGGCTAACTTCAGAAAAAAAAATAAAACCTACAACTCTGAAGAGCTTCTGTCAACGTCTCCAGCACCGAGTCGTCCGCCGCTCCAAATCCTACTTCGGAACACAGCGCACCTACGGCCACCTTCAGTGCCTTTCGACGGCTTGCAAAGTAGTTGTTGGTTTCTGTTGCCATTGTAAATTATTCAGGCACTACTGAAACAGCGTTGCAACTAAAATCAGTTTCAAAACAAGCTTAGAGGCTACAGTTGTCTTCGTCCACGAGTATGGTGTTGTTGTTGCTTCGCAGGTAATTTACTGTAGGCGCCATCTACCGGAAACATGCAATACTACACAATACTTATTCCCCTTGTTCATGTCCCAGTCTTCGCACATGCGCACCCGAGATTATAGCAGCTTTTGACCCCATGGGTTCAAGGTACTCAGAAATAATCTAACATATAGGCCTATATTACAAACAGTTTTAATATATAAACGTTTTCATCGATTTAATAACTTTTTCATCAATTTATTAGTTTCCCTCCTGGTAACGGACAGGAATAAGTCTCCGCACATTTTCTTTTCATAGTGTTTCAATGCTGTGCATTGAAATTTGCTGCATTGTTTTACCGTGACATACAAATCACGTTCGAATTTCCATGTGTTTCGTCTTCATTTTTCGACAAAAATGTCAGCTTTTATCCCATTTTGTCTGTATCACGATAATTTGAAGTACGTATTTTGACATTATATCATTTCACCTGAAAACTCTTTGTAAAATTGGATAAAATATAGGCCTATCGGCCGATACTGTCAATCATGCAGAGAAAACTCAACTTCGTGTCGTTAATTCGAATTTCCGGTTATTAGATTTCACCATAAATGGTCATTTTTTTGGTAATCATAAAACAACATGCCGCCAATATATATATATATATATATATATTATACCGGTGGAGTTTTAAACAAGGACGACATTCCCGTCGGATGGGAGTTGGATTTGCTTATACCGGTACTTCATTTCAGTGCACGAACGTTTATTAACCCTACCAAGATGGTACGCCATAGAATGCTGCCCTTGCAAATGTCCTCGTGAACCAGCGGTGGTTCACGGGTTATATGGACAAACATTGACTGGAAGCTGACGTTCGGCGGAGGCGTGTATTCACATTAGGTAATGCCCTTCAGTTAGCTATACAAATTTGTTATATCAGTGGGGTTGCGCATGCGCACCTGTGTCGACCAGCAGTGCTTTTCGAGAAATATAGGAATGTAGTGTTTACTAACGTCTAACTTGCTAAGAAACCATTTATGGCGCTCTAAATTGACACATGTGCACATTCAGTTAAGTATTTCCCCGATCTTATTTTTCTAAACTGTAGATTGTTAGCTGTGCGGAAATGAGAGTTTATGGCACTCAAACTAATTTTGGATATTTTTCAAAAAGGCTTGAGAAAGAATTTTTTCAGTTTCAATCATCATTTTAACAAAAATTGAGCTCCGGGTCCGACAATCCGTCCAGCACCCGGTAAAAGGCACAAACCAATGCCACCTGCAAAACATAATTTTATCGCACGATGTACGCTAGAAAAAGTGAAGAAATAAAAAACGTTTTACAGCTCAATAAATACCGCTGTTCTTTACATACTATGTTTTCCGATACTATAGTCCAATAAATGTGATATAAATGCTCATGTAGAGGCACAAATATGATCTTACTACATCTTTGTTGTACGTAGAATTTGGAGTTGACGTTTTTTACTCAAAGTTAGTGCGCATGATGGAATCCCTATCCAGGCAGTTAACTCTAAGCCCCGATAGCGGACGCCTGTGAAGCGTGGTATCGTACGTTGAACATCAAAGGCTACCTGGCCGCGGTAGTTGAAAGGCACAGCGGGTATGTCTGGCCGGCTCGCTGAGCTGAGTGGGTGAGTTGTTCCTCCCTCCATATATACCTATATCCCATCACCGCATGACTCCTATGCACAGCACCTGACAGCACTCTCATAATATGGCATCCTCGTGGACTGGAGAAAAATAATTAAATGATTGCCAGTTTCCTAATCAACATAGCATCATCTACATAATGGTATAAGTAATTGTCCAATACATTATGAAGAAAAACAGCTGTGTGTTGGTACATTCGCGGTTTGTTCCAACAAACTGTTAAGTATGTTTCTCGATATCGAATTCCAGCTCGATTTAAGTCTAGTTTATGCCATGTCTCAGTTTCCTGTTATGTAGCCAAAAGCATGGAATTATTGAAGTCAGAGCCATTAATTTTATCATTGATCATTACTCGTAAACTTCAAAGGCAACAATGTTTCCAAGGCAACTAGACCGCAAACCATCTTCACCACTATACAAATATTTGCAATTATACGTGTACCGGAACGTGAAACTATAAATCACGGATCTTCGTACAAACGGCGTTAAACACAAATCAAACAACTGACCAAATAAACATAACTATAAGCATGCAGAGGCTAGAAGCCGATTATAAGGCGATGTTTATTTTCCTCGAAACCCATAACACACGTGTAGGTGCTTAATGTACTCATATTGCACATCAGTGAAACTCGCTTTACTATTTTGATTTCCCGTCCATACCTGTCTACAGTTCACCGCGTTACATTTACTTCGACCCTTACAGTGGTGAACATATATGTGACACTACCTTGGTTGGTGCTCTGGCTGGACATCACTACCGGTACAAATATATTACTAAAACTTATTGTAGATGCTTTGAGAACACTATTTTTCTAGGTTCTGTCTAATACCCGTTGGCAGCCGTTGTGACTGGACTTCACCACTATACCATCTTACGTTTGTGGCTTGTTGTTGATTAAACTTAAAGATACCTTAGCCGTTTTGACAGGACGTCTTGATTGGACTTCACTACTACGAAGATATCTTGACAGATGTTTTGACAGGAATGTACCACAACCTTAAGATACCCTGCCAGATGCTTACACAGGAGTTCACCCAACTATTATGCACTATGAACCACTACTATAAGATACCTTGTCAAATTCCTCCACTGGACCATCAGTATACCACTACAGGTCTTCAAAATGCTTTGACTGCACATCACTACTATGTGATAACATGTCAAATGCTTGGACTAGACCAACACTACCAAGACACCTTGTCAGTCCATAGACTAGACCGTTACTACCAAGATACTTTGTCAAATGTTTTGGCAGAACTTACACGATGGTGGTTAGGTGTATATGTGGAGCCTACTTAAGTCGGGCATAGAGTCACTTTGGGACTGAGCAACTGGGTTTTTGGCGACTGGAAGCAACTGTGAGCATAATCACAGAAGAATCTGATGGAAATCGCTGACCTGCATAAATGCTCACCCGCCGGATATAAAGCCACAGGCAAACCTCTGAGAGCTGATTTAACCTCTTGGTCAAAAGTTGGGCAATTTCTAGTCAGAAAAGGCCACTGAATGTGCTAAATTCTAGGCTTAGTGAAACACCAATTAGTACAAGTTGCCTCAGTACTTGATCAGATGAGAGAACGTCTGCTATATGCCAGGTTTATTTTTTGTGCTTTGACGCTGCCAGGTACTTGGCCTCGGCCGTAAGACATCACCTCCAAATTAAATATATGTTTCCTTTTTTCAAATGAAGAATAGAGCTGTGAATGGAAGCACAACAGGAGACATACTTTATCTATTATTTTATGTTCTAAAAGCAAAAGATTAAAAACATCTGAAATGGAATTGAGATCAAAAATGTGTGAACAAGAACTGTGTAAACAATGCCAAGAAGTAACAAATTTCTAACATAGCTATTTAATATAACAATTAATTGACAATATATCACTGGGCACATCTATTATTTACAATCAGTACCTAGATATGATACCTTCTTAAGGTAAGACTAGAATGTCCTGGTAACAGGTTTTCATGAAGTAGGCCACAAAAAGAAATCCACAGTAACAACACTGTTAAAATTGAGCCTACATTCACAAATAAACCCAAAAGATAAAACCTCTTGAAAAACTGAAAACAGCAACGGGACATCAAAATGGAACAATTAATGTTTTATCACTTTGGATTTCTGAGAACTAGATGAGTATAAATGTTTGAGTATAAATGTTGTACATATGGACAGAAAGAAGTGGTTCAAGAAAAAAAAGAAGAAAGAAAAAACCCTTCATTTAAAATTAGGACACGGATTGTCCTGTGCAGAAGAATCCTTGTACATATTTTTCATGTCCTTCCACCATATGTAGTAATGGACTACCGACAACACAATTATACATCAAAACTGTAACATATGTACATGGTCGAATATTAACATTGGCATTGGCACACCATGGATTTCAAGTTGCAAATGTAGACCAATGCCATTTGCTACTTGTGTTTAATACATCTTCAGATTTCAGCACTTGTGAGAAAAAGTTCAGAACAACAAGTACACAATACCTCCGATCCTAAATGGCAAATACAAGATTAAGTTGTTCGTGTTACCCTGGAAACATGGTTAACAATTCTGAATAGTCAGGGGTTCTTTTGTTTTGTTTTCCCCCTAACATTTTCACCTCGTTATTGAAATTGGAATATATTCCATATCATAAGAAAACCTCTGAAAAGAAGTGATGAACTGTAATGGACAACAGGCTGTTCCAAACATGTTTATGCTGCTGTTGATATACAGCAGCTATTCAAGAGGTTACAATAAGCCAGTCCTCCCTTCTCTGTAAGCAATACTGATAAACAGACACCATTTGTGTCTTATGGGTAATTTATGTCCAGGCCAATAATTACATACCTGCAGCACATAGATTGCATTTATTATAATACATGAGTTTTCTTAGAATGTGTCATGAAAACACATGTGGCTAATGAAGGGAACACCATGAAATTGAAATTTTCAAAAATACAAAAATCAGTGTGAACTGTTAAAAGAAAAAAAAGAATATAAATGCATAATAATGCTTTCCAAAGGCAGGAAAGATGTTTGGATTTTTGTTTTTTTTTTTCTTTTTTTTTATATTATATATTTTAGCAGATTTGAAACTTTTTATGACACAAAATGATACTGTACCCTTCCCGGCTGTCACATACACTATACTTTATCATTGTGAAATGGCTTAACACCTAAAAAAGTATCTCCTGATAGGTGAGACTGTCATAAGAGAAAGATTTTGTAAACTCATGCTGTATGTAGTAGTGAACTTGAAGACAAAATATGACCATGAGACAGATCTATAATGTATACAGTTCAGGAGTAGGTTTCAAGGAGGGCACTTCATAGCTATGTAAACAATTGCCTATCATCACAATGAAAGTTATTAAAATGTAAAGCACGCTTTGCTAACGGCTACTTAACACTATGGAAGCTTCTTGAAACTGGTCCCAGATCTCTGGAATTGAAGTACAGTATTACATATCTTCCAACATGTTACACCTACCAAACCCCTTTTGTCCTTGGAATGGGGTTGATTTTGATGTATTCAATGTTTACCATCAACAACAAGGCATTCAGAGAAAGCCAGTAGCTCGCCTGATTGAGCAGTTTGTAAAACTGCATAATATTCAAGTCATGTGATACATTGAAATATTGACCTCTAAACCCCCACAAAAGTAGAGTGATCGACACTGTCATATACAGGCATTATCCTCTAATTATATAGTGCTAAGATCTTGCCATTAAATCAATAAGACCAAAATAATACTTTCACAACAATGACAGTTTACTGATGCGCAAGGCTTACAGAGCAGTGACTTCACATGTTATGGAATTGAAATCATTATGGTCGGAAAAGACACTGTGGGGAGATTTGCACAATTCATGCAAATCACGAACTGCATTTGCCAATCCATGTACTATGGGAGGCAATTGCAACCCTGTGGATAGTGCGGCAAAACGACCTATGAGAAAGACTTCCTTGGCTTTTGATATGCAAATCGCTACCGATGACTGGCTATTTGTGTACTATGGGTGGCCAATGCAACCCTTTCATTGGCCAAAAACTTTTAACCAAACTAGACACTGACACCAAAATCTGATCCTCCTCTCACAAAAAAGAGAAAAATTTGCTATCACTGTTGGTTTAACAGTATATGACACACTTCTGGTTTGGTTAGATGCTTAGGTTATACATGATGTATATTAATTTCTATACTTTACCAGTAAAGAAGTATAACCGTGTTTAACAAATTATATGCCAATTTAAGGAAATAAGCACTTGCAGCTGGGAACAATATCAAGGGCGTAAGAAGCGGGGGGCCAAGGGGACCATGCCCCCCCTCCCCCCAGTTTCAAACGTGGGGGAAGGGGGGAGGGGAATATATCTTTTGACCACCCACCTACCCCCACCCCACCCCCTTTTCGGGTTCCAGAAATTTCCGTCCTTGGGCCTACATATTTATATATGTTTATATGTTAGCTCCCTTAGATGGGACTCGTCAGTTGATTGAAATGGAGCCGCCTGACAAACTTCGTCGAGTTCAACGGTCGATAGATTCCTTTTTATGACATCTGCAAATCGAACTTCGTTGTCTAGCAATACAAGCCCCTCCACAAGCAAACAAAATCAGGCACTAATATCAAGTGGCAATCTGTAATAATGGTTGGAGTGGTTTTCTTTCCTCAAAGTAGTTTGCAATGAGGATTGGTCTAAGAACGCATTTATAACTGCCGCTTTATGTAGTTTTGAATAAATATATTTACATGACAGAAACGTGCTGTGCACTGGCACCTATTGTGTCTGATGTATACGTCTACATAGAATGCAATTTTTCTCATGCGTTTAGCTCGGCTCAAAATAATCTTCAAAATAAATCCAACCACCTTGACATTTTTCACGACAGGCTGTTCATTTTATGGTTTTCCTTTCTTTTTAAGAGAATTACTCAGCGTAGTCAGTTTTTGAAGTACAAATGTTCATGCCACATATACTGAAATGAAAATCTTTTTTTAATAAAAATTTTTCTGCGTCGCTTTTGTATTTTCTGCATCCATGCAACTGTGGCTGCAATTGTCATAAGGTTGTAAATTTTGATTATTTCTCAAAGATTTTGCTTTTCCAGATCACATGATCTAGTGTCACCAAGTTATATATATATACCTGTTTATCCAAACTGATAATGTGCCAAAATTACATAGGTCTATGTAGGTTTGCTTGTTTTAACTTTCAGTACACATATAGAAGTAGCATATATTAATATATACAATTCTCCAATGGAAGGGCAAATCATGTACAGTGTAATCTGACAAAAAAGTGGAACTTCAAATTCTTTTTTTCTAATTTAGTGACTGTGTTTCAATGCGATGAAGTTGCAGTTCTATTCCGCCCACAAAGCAGAAGAATTAATATATTCGTACAATATATGCACTCATCGGTGTTGAGTTAATTATTTCATTATGGTTTATCATCATTCCAAGATCATTTCACTTAGGAATGGTTGCAAGATTCATCAGTGAAGGAAAGACAAGTAACCGTTGTAACCACCGACTTTGGCACATTACTGACAATTCCCCTAAATCAGATGCACGCCTTTTTTCTGAGCCAAAGGCCTGATCAAAAAGTATATGTATACATGTGAATGACATTGATTTCAATCGAAAGCAAGCCAGCGCAAATAAGCTGGCAAGTTTACCACCAAGGTCCAGTAAAAACATGGATGTTTCTTTCTACCGATTCTCCTCCACACGACTTAAATGCTTGTATTAGTTAATCTACACCAACCTTTCTCCGACATGCATAAATTTAATGTTGAATTCTGGATAAATTGTTACAATGTTCTTTGTTGACCCTTGGTTCTCCAAGCCAAGCAAAACAATTGACCTTAACGTCTATTTCAATTTTTTCAGACTGGCTTAAATAGTCAATAACACCTCAATAGGCATATCTAAGATACGCCGAATCATCTGTAAGGCGACATAGCTCCTTCAGAGCTTTCGGGGCCTTGGCAGCCCCTGGACCCTTGTGTTTGTTGCTTGGGCTGTTGGCCCCCTCACTTTAAAATGGCCTCCTGCACCCCTGAATATCAATCCCATTCTAGAGTCAACAGAGGTGATACAATAATCTGAACAGCTTAAAGCGTGGCACTTCACAACAGTTACTGTAAGAAAATCAAATTACAAAAACAGGCAAGACAGCAGCATTCGGTAGATTTCCAAAGGCATGAAAGAATTTAAATGTATTGTAAGAAATCAAAAAATCAGAGAATAAACCAATGGCAGCATTCTCCAATGAAGAACTAGTTAGCAGATATTCCAAATAGATAAGAGATAAATGCAATTAAATATATCCTGTTTTACATGTAATTTATATAATGTTATGTATAATTTATACATACAAAGTAACTGTCATGAATCACATTTGTGATAATCAGGTTTGTGCTCCTAGAGTTTCAAGATTAAACCGCACAAGTAACAAAATACATCAAGAGATTTAAGGACATAAACATCACTAAAATATAGCACTTGGAATGTGTTAATGCTGCCAATTAACACATTATTAACAAGAAATAAATGCAAACCACTCTTAAATGAACAATACTGAGCAGTTTTCACAAAGAACATAATTTCGAAGAACTGCATTTGGGTAGAGGAGTTATCTTACACCCAATGCAGAAAGTTCTACTGTTGATGTTTTGAAAAATGTGAAAGTAAATAAAACACAATAAATATTACAATCTTTGGTTCCAGTTAAATAGTTGGTTGTCCAGTCATTGCAACAGATTTTCAATGTGCTCTACATTCTGCTAGGCACAGTGCTATCCGCCGACACAATTCAGTACTGGTGTCCATTGGAAATAAGCAGACGACATTATCACCTGACAGAACTCCCTTAAATTCGTCAGTGCAAGGAACACCCTTGTTTTGGTATTTTATGTATTTGTCCAGCGTGCATTTCTCAACATCAATAAATACCACAGCCCTCTTTTCAAACTGCAACAAGAGAAGATATGAAATCATAGGCAAGAAATAAACCTTGAATTAGGATTACTCACTTACGTGCACAAGCTGATAAAGATGTTAAGTTCTGAATATAATATGTGTTTGAGTGAGTGCGAGTGAGTGCTTGGGGCTTAATGTCGTACTCAACAATTTTTCAGTCATATGACGAAGAAGGAATCATTAGGGTGCATGTACATGTAACGTGCCTCCTTGTTGCAGGACGGATTTCCACCGCTCTTTTATTTAGTGATGCTTCACTGAGATGACTTGCCAAAGGCAAGTAAGCCGGCCCGCCCGAGCCATTATACTGATACGGGTCAACCAGGCGTTGCACTATCCCCTTCATGCTGAACGCCAAGCGAGGAAGTTACAACTTCCTCTTTTAAAGTCTTAGGTGTGACTCGATCAAGGATTGATCCTGGATCTACCGGTCCCGAAGTGGACGCTCTACCAACTGTGCTATCCGGGCCGGTAATATGTGTTTGAAGTGTGCTTAGCAATGTGTTCCAAATGATTTGCAGAAGTGATCCCCGAAAAATTCATTTACATGTATTCACAGCATGTGAAGAATGTTAACGTTTTGATTCAACTTGAGGAAGAACAGCTTCATTGTAAATTGATTGAGCTACCTTTAATAAACATAGATATTATAAGTTCTCATGTCAACAGAATTAAAGTCATTAAAACACCCATACTGCAAGCTTAACATATGAAGATGTGGTTAGTGGCCACACATGGATTACAAATAGAACATCTTACTATACATGTAAGTAACACCACAAACTGTTTTTAACTGTAAGAAATCAACTAACCTTGTCAGCAGAATCCTTAGTTATGGCAGTTCCTGTTAAATCCACAGAAAATGCACAGGTGTTCTTTTCACTGGTGTTGATTATCGTGCATAGTGATTTTAACAACTTTTCCTACAAAAGAGCAATGGCTCATTAGTGGTTGTTGCGGGACATGATCTACTGGTGAAATTTGTCTTGTTAAAAGAAATGTTATGTTATAATAATCTGACCGCCCTCCTCTCATATGGCTTAAATTTAATCACATTCTATCAAAGAGTGCTGTGGAAAGGCCTTCTCAACTGTTCCCGTCATAAAAAAAATTATAAGCTGTCAAAATGTTCGTCAATGGGCATTTTGTCAGTGGAGTCTTTTTTATTAAGAGTCAAGAGTATACATGTATAACTGTACCAATTTCTACTTATCTGCTCCTAAACTTGCCAGTCATTGTCATAATTACTTACCACAGGAGCCTGTGGATCATCAACACAGGACTGTAAACCTATACTTCTCATCCCATATCTTTCCAAATCAACTCTGTTGTACTCCTGCTCATCTGTGAACAAAGTAATTTCAGTCAAATTAGATTGAAAAAGTGAAGGAAAAAAACAACAACAACATTCAAATTCATTCTCTCAAAAAATAAATGTTTCTTGCTAGGGTACTTTTCTAATCAGTAAAATTATGTGTATATGCCTGGTTATACACTGAAATGTGATATGATGTAAGATGGGAATACACTGGGATATGATGTACTGGTAAGAAGGGAATACACTGACAGCATCTAGGACTTGCATGGGTGGATTTGGATAAGCAACAAAGAGGTCCTCTGTGTAAGAAAAATACAAAATCTAGTCAGCATATTAGGCCTATTTTCCGTGTCATTCATCTTCACTGGCTTTAGGGATACTGTGATGACAAGATTACTTCTGGCAATAGATAGCACAAAAATACATCATCTGTTTACATCCACATGAGTATCTTTTGTTTGCATGTGTATAAATGTCTTGGAAATAAACATATACAGTAAAAAGCCTAAGTGGCACTATATATTTGATCACTTCAAATTCTTCAACTGTCACAGCACCCCTACATGTAAGGAGTCTGCCCTAGCTGATGAGAATTCTTATCTAAATAAACTGTGTTTACATATAATGAACATTTTAGTGGAAACTTACCAAATGAAAACAAAATGACGGAGTTAATAACTCTAACATGGGAAAATGCCATATTCCCAAAGAAATCTGCTACTGTATCCCAGATGAGTTCCATCAGTCCTGAAGACATGTCCACATTCACAAGTCTCTCTGAATTTTGGAAGTACTCCAGGAAAGGCTTTGTACAGGTGTCATACATAACAGCTCTTCTCTGTCAAAACAATAACACAGCATCAGAGATCTAGACATTTAAAAACCTACAAATTTTAAAAGACAAGTGTACAAAGACAAGTGCCAATAGCATCACGATGAAGCTGGATTAATAAAAACTCCTTGATCTGTACAGTTTTTGAAACACATGTTCACAAATCCTGAACGGCCAAATATGAACTTGTGGCCTGAGAAATTAGGCTAAACGTTAAGACACGGTTTCCTATTCAACAGGTTTGGGGGACTCCCACCAGAGAATCCTTGAATGAAGTTTCCTTGCTTTCAGCACAATACATTTTTAAAGAAAGTTTTCATGCATAACTATCAGAAACTTGGTCAACAGGTCAGTCGTGATGACAATGAAATATGGTCTAGGGGACTGAGAAGAGAATCCATGTATAAACTTTCAAAGAATATGGTTCAGTTTTGGAAATATAATGGTATAATCAAGCCTGATGCGAATTCTAAACAAAGACAAGTAAGTCAAAAGTCAAAAGTCAAAAAAATATTGTCTGACAATGTTTTCTTTGAAATGCACATAAAATAAATTCATCCCATTTCATTTTGTTACACGAATTGGTTCCCAACATGTGTTTATGACAGGTATGTGGACAAATGCATGTGCATAGCACTTTTTGTAATATCTTTTTTTAAGTGTTACAAAACAGTCAACTCTCAAAGTTTTTACAATTCCTCAGGCATCAGTTAAAGGCAGAGCAAATCTAGTTAGCATCACAACCTCATAAATAAAGTGTTTATGTTGCCACACATCACGCTACCAACATCTGCGTATCTGTATCTATTAATGGGCACATTTGTCTATTAATTTAAGAACTTCATCACATGATTCCTTATCTGAAGAGTTTTATGGATTGTTCAGGTAAATACTTCCAGGTGCTGGTTGCAGGATGTGTTTCAACTTTCAAGACTTGTTTGAACAGCAGTCACTAGACAGCATTTTGTCAGAAGTCAGAAGTGTTTATTGCCAATTCAACAACAGATGAGGTTGGTCAAAGCTGACAAACACCCATCATGTGTCTGGACCCTCTATTTCATCAAGACCTTTCCATGTTTTGATAGAAATCCTTTACACTCAGCTCAAATTGATGTAGACTACATAAGGAAACATCATTTTCGTTATTGTTTCTCTGCTCTGTTAAAAGGTAATGTAACAGAAAACAATAGTTTTCACCATACCAAAGGCTGCTAAGATGATTTCTTAAAGTTTAGGCATTGAATTGTGTGTTTAACACTAGATTCTGGAAGTCAACAGAAATTCATAGTTTTGGATGGTTTGTGTTTTATTCTTGGGAACAAAAACAAACATAAATAAAATAAATACGAGATATATTGCCAGGCTTGTATGTGTCACAGATATCTAACATGAACTGCACTACTCTGTCAGTGTCAGTCTGGGCCTCCGCTACTGCTAGCACAGCTTAATGACCCAGGAGCCTGTCCCCTCCCCCCCCCCACCCCCCACACACAAACTAGCCATTTTCAAAGTTTTTAAACCCTACAACTCCCGTATCAATTAACACAGCTCAATAAATTTAGGCACACTTAGACTACATATACACCAATTTGCACTCAGTGATTTTCAGCTTTACAGCTTTAACAGTTTTGTATCTCGAGACCTCCAAATATGGTGGAAATTGGGCTTTTTCACAATTTGATTTACGACTAAACTATGCATCAAAGAAAATAAAGAAAATAAGACCAGATTCATGGTTAGGATTACAATAGTCGAACATTCATCCTAGATTTAAATGCATTCTAAAAGCATTACACAGCATATATGGATTCCAAATGTGCCAAATATAGTAAATCAGCCTTTGGATGAATTTTCAAGCACTGTAAGTCTTGCACTTATTAAGACACCTCAATGATTTTCTACACACATACAATACATATAAAATCCTATGCTCTGAACCATTTTCAGCTTTATAGCTAGAACAGTTTTCAGTCAGGTGACCTCTGAATATGGGGAAAATCACACTTTTTCCAACTTTAAGTGCAACTGCAAAACTATGCGTCACAAAAAAGAAAAAAGATTACATTTTTGATCACAACATCAAACTACGTCAAGTAGCAAATTTAAACTTCTGTGAAGTACTTCATATGTACATAATTCATATGTTTTCAATTGAACTGCTCCAAAGGTGACAGGTCACTTTGCCAGGTGTATAAAAAGTACTCATCAATGGTTCCAAAAGAAGTGACACCTGTTTGAGTACTGCTCACGGTAGGTGTGAAAGTAATCTTCTCATGTAGTGATAATCCATCCCCTATTGTTTTAATTTCTGATCCAGATCATGTGGCTTAGCGACACCACAGGGAACAAAAAAAATTAATTCCTGCCAACATATTTTTTGAGAAAATTTACAAAAATAAATTCCAGCAAATAATAAGTACCTTACAGTATTTAAATTCAGAATATTTTAGTCATATGACAAATTCGGTGATCAGTGCATTTTCACAGTTTTTTTGCATACTTCATTTGTTCTAACTAGCATTCTAAATTCAGCTCAATCACATAAACCCCTTCTCAAGAAAACAACATGTAAATGCTTTCCCTCAATGGCAATATGACGGCAAATGTCACACTGAAAATTAAAACTTGTGGACAAAAAAATTTTCAGGATGCATTTCCAAAGTGAACTGGATCTGATGTATGCAAAAAAAAAAAAAAATGTAAGAATGATAAGGAATAGGCTGGACTTGATACAGGATCAATCCTGGGTCGTGTCACACCTTAGACCTTAAAAGTGGAAGTTGTAACTTCCTCACTTGGCATTCAGCATGAAGGGGATAGTGCAATGACTGGTTGACCTGTATCAGTATCAGAGTGGGCGGCTCACTTGCCTACAGTAAGTCGTCTCAGTTAAGCAGCACTAGATAAAAGAGCGGTGGAAATCTGTCCTACAACAAGGAGATACATTACATACACCCTAAGGATTCCTTCGTCATCACATGACTAAAAAATTGTTGAGCACGACGTTAAACCCCCAAGCACTCACTCACAGACTGCTAGCATTGGTAGTCTAGTGTCAGTTAGTTTCATGAGAATGGGATAAAAAGAGAAAAAATAATGACAGGAATAAACTGGATTTGAACCGCAGATGGATAAATACAATGTCCACTGGGGCTTTTTTGAAGACCAGTGAAAAGAAAACAAAACTTGGCTCTCAGATAGCTCCCACAGGTATAGAGAGATTGTGCCTTCCATTGCAAGAGTATTCCTTTGAACTATTCCCCTGGGCAGCAGACAAAATTAGAATACACGCCATGTAGCCAGCAAAACTACAGCGAACAAATTTCATGCAGTCTAGCACAAAGCTTCCACTTTATTTAAACTCCAACATTTGGTTCTTGTACCTTTATCCGTTTTCAAGATCTTGCAATTTTAAGAGCTGACTAAGAATAATAATAAGAACCCAAATGATTTCATGAGGTATCCCGCTTGGATTGTGTGGACCCTTAATAAATACTTTGCAGTCACTTCCACATACAAGTATTTTAATCAGACATGTATTTTCCCCAACACCACAATTCATAGGCTAAGGCTACTCGCCACAACCACACCAGGCTTGTGAGTTTTTGCTTAACACTTCCCTCAATTTATTTGTTCTATTGGTATTATACATTGTATTCAAGAATATTTCACTTATACGACAGCGGCCAGCACTATAGTTGGACGAAACCAGGCACAGCCCAGTGGAAACCCGCGAACATCTGTAGGTTGGTGACAGACCTTCCCATGTAACGGCCAGAATGAAAACTAGCAAGAACTGGACTTGAACTCACAGCGACCGCATTGCTGAGAGGCTTCTTGGTCTTTGCTCCGTGCTGGCATGCTGACCTCCTTAGCCATGGAGGCAAACTTTCCCCAATTAAATTCACAAGAAATAACAGAACTGTCCTGAGATTGTGATCAGTTTACACGAGTACAAACATTCCCTTCTCAGCCCAAGACTGCATCGGAGGTCTAATGGTTAGAGTGTTCGTCTCAAAGTTGGGAGACCCGTTATCAACCCCCGATCGGGTCATACCACAAATTTTAAAAATGGAACTTCCTCCTGCCTCACTTAGAGGTTAGAGAAAAGAAACAGGACTGGTTGGCCCAGTGTCAGCATAATGTGACTGGGTGGGGTGTCTTGTCTGGCGTCTTCGGCATGACACTTCAGTGGCAGCCTCAACTGGCAGCATGGATTCGCCCTGCCACAAGAAGATACAGAACACATACACACTGACTCATCCTAGCCATATGACTGAAGTACGACGTTGAACCTCAATCAATCATTCATTCATTCATCCTCAGTCCATGTCTGGTGAGTTTACCCCATGTCCAACTGTTGGGTGTTTGACAGGTCCTCACTGCAGTATATTGGAATAAGTCGTGTGTTAGTACATATACATGCTGTGTGAATATGTAAAAAAATCATTCGCTCCATCTGGCTGGATATTTGGAGATGTGGGTTTAGATACCAAGTCGCTCTTGATCCAGTATTTTCGCTAGTTCTGACTTATCAGTTGAATGTTATATCTACTTGGAGCTACAGAAAGGGATGGAGATATACTTCAACTTAAGTTAACTGAAGTCTTATGGCAATGTTGCTACTACGGTAACTGCAGAATTTGGTAGGTTTGGATTGCCACACATTCTCTCCAATATATCTGGCAAGATTTACAACTGTAGCTCCAAAATTGCTTTGGCTTCGACAAGGATGATGACAAACAAAATGACTTTGACAAAAACATGTTAACATCTATTAGGCATATATAAGAAGAAATGTAGCTTACATGTATACAAGCCTACCTGTGTTCTAGAGGAGTCTGCTTCATCTGATTTTGCCTTGCTTGGGGGACCTTTCTGGTTTCCGGACTGCTTGGCAGGGCTTTTTGGTTTTTTCTTAACCACTTTGTCAGGAGGCATAGACAAGTTTAGGGCAAAGGAAACTGGATACTGTGAACAGAAGTATCATATACATACGTGTGCATTTTGACTTCTTCTTAGATATCATTTACTACAATAAGACAGATGAAACAGTAATAAATGAAAAGTTATTCATGCATTATGTTAAGAAATGCAATTAGCAAAGGCACAAAAATTTCCTAAAGAGATTAGAGGTCATCATTATGATACATGGAAATTTCTTATAATTATTCCATAATAACAAATTTTTTATCCTATCAACTAATACATTAAATAAGAAAATCAGAATCTTTTCATTTACATCACATACTAAACTGCCTTACCCTTTCCTCAAATGTGGCCATGTCATAGGCAAGATCTTTCAAGTAGTTTTCGTTGCGAAGAAGGAACTTCAGATTTGGCATGATATCAATCAGATACACCTTGTTCTGATTGCTGTCCAATATTTTATTAATTTCACGAAACACCCAGTTCAAACTCAGCAGAACTGGCTTCTCCTGAAATAAACATGTAGAGAATATCAATACTGCATGGGTATGTCTACACAAGGCAATAAAAACTTCCATGCACAACTGGACTTTATAGTAATGCTACATTCTTTAACACAGTTCCTGACCTTTGATGTTACACATGATGAGCGACACTGTCTTGTAAGCTGAATCCCTGCTTTAATTGACAGTTCAATCACACTGTACTTTTTAATCCTTTCAGTTTTTTACAGCTTATTACTGGCTTAACACAGAAAAAAATCTCCACACCAGGAATTAAAATCCAGGCATAACAAAACCAGTATTTTAATTGGTCTTATACGCCACACTCAAGAGTAATTCGCCTATCGACGGTGGCCAGCATTATGGTGGGAGGAAACCAACAACCAGTAAGTATAATTTTGGCTATAATAGTTATCATAATCATCATTTTGCAAAACATAATATCATAATAACATAATATCGACATAAGAAGACACATATCATTTTTATTATCAGTACTTGTTGATTTAAATTAAACAGCACACGTCCTGTATTCTGGAGGGGCTTCCTGTTTGAGAAAAAACTGTCTTCTACCTCATATAATTGAAAGTCACTATCGCTTAAATATCATTGCTGAACCCTGCTAGAATGAATAAAAAAAAGAACGAAAAACACCTGTGCTTTAAGTGTATGAAATTATAAAGATTTGCATAATACAATAACTTATACCAGCGTCTTGAGTGGGTACACAATGAGAAGAGCATATGGTTCGGCTCAGGACACTGGTTGAGTGGAGAGAAAATACTCGCCCTATGTACATGTTAACTGTTAGATAGTCATTTTAGATTCTATCTGAAAGTGTGCAATTCAAGTGTCTCATAGCAATATTACAGGAAGTTTTTCCATATGTACAAACTCAAAAGCCAGTACTCACTTTCACCATTTCCTGGACTGCAAATGTTTTGTCTAAGTACTCCCCTTCAGGAAGTTTCTTAGACAGAGTCTTCACAATAATTTCCTCAGCACTGATAAGTTCTACCTCAAACATGTTCACAAGGTTTTCTATGAATCTGCCTTTCTTGGAACCAGGTCCACCTATAATCAGAGAGCAATGAAAATGTAAATGATGTTTGTTCTGACCAAACATAAAACAACAATATCTGCATTCAAAGTCCAAAACAAAAAGCTTAGAATTGCAACATAAATTTGCTGAGAATATTTTCTTGCTTACTGTCATTTGGTGGAAATCAATAATTACAATATTAAAACTTTATTTAACAACACTATAGTACAAACACAGTGACTAATGAAGAATCTTTCCTGAGGCCTTTGAGAGGGAGGGGGCAAGGAGATAAAAGTAAAACTAAAATGACTTACAAGTATATAAGGGTCCATACTTGATTATTTATGGAACTAAGCATGACAGACACATCACCACTGTTCTGACACACAATGATGCATTAATGGTCTTTTAAATACCATCAAGCATAGACTATACATGTATTCCTGCGACTGACCTATTGTATATTTTCAGTTAAACACATTTAAAATGAATTTTATGCAGTTTTCTCTTAAAGCCAACATGTATGCAATTTTCAGAAATTGCCACCCTTAGTATCATAGGAAAAAATAATCAGCATTGCCACATATGGATGTAGAAGGTCACACGGCAAAGTTCGAGCAAAATGGGCACTTACTTTTCATTGGTGAAAGTAATGGCAAAAATACAATAATCAATCATGGTCCATGACCAAGATAGGAATAGCACCACCTGCATGTTGTCTAAGGAAGTAAAATTCAGTGGCATCACTGAGTGCTGGGTTATATCATTGAGTTATCCTTCTTAGACAACATCCAGATGGCATTATGTCTATCTTGGTCAATGGCCATAGTTAAGTCTTGTTTAGCATTGTGACACCAAGATATCATTCATAGAAAATTTGAGCACATGTAAACTATGTTTGGGACACCAGGTTCACCTATAGGCAACTATGCTGATCAAGATTAATCACATGCATGGTCTTGAGTGACAATTATGGCGCTTAGGTTGAATGATCAGAAGTCCTGATAGCATTACATTATCATTGTGCCTGTATCAAGACTGTAGAGAAACATGGTTTTCTAACATAATTTGACGATTTCTTCACATACCTAATGTTAGTCTACAATACACAAAGCTACTACATTACTTCAAGATATACAAATCATGATACAGAAATTTTCTGGTGTAGTTTCATTAAGTACAGAATGTGAATCAAAATTGTGTGATAGGCTGCAGGCTCTCAAATGACATAGCAATGCATACAGCTTAGAAGTAAACTGGATATTCTCATGCATGAATTTCAAACAATACACGTTCAAGTCTGACCTAGAGTACCGGCAAGCCTAAAACTAGAACACTTGTTGGTTAAATTAAAGGTTTAACACCTTCATCTTGGTGTTTGTTGTGTAACCCGATACTGCTGAACCTCGTTTCGTATCTCTTCATATCTCTCCCAGGCTCAAGATATGAAACAAGTTTCAGTAGTATCGGGTTACTCAACAAACACCAAGGCAAGGTTGTTATGGTAGAGACTGACAGCGTAAAGGGAGACAATGCTGCTTTGTGTAGCACACAGGAGAATAGTGTCCCTTGAGTAGCTCTTCCGTGTTCGGTCATAGATGTTAAACATGCCGAGGATCTTCTGTTGCCGAACGAAAAAGGGAGAGTTTGTTAGTAAGAAAGTATAGAACAAGTAGTGTGAATAAGGCTCATATTGTAATGTTTCTTGTAGCAGAGTTCTTACCGAACATAATTACACGGGGAAAAAGAGAAGATAATGATGTACACCTGTCAATGTTGGACCTCTCACGAGTAGAAGAAAAAGGATCTAAATCTAATACGTTCAGAGCAGGATCGTGGAAGGAGGTTCGTCGCATTGTAGAATTAGATGTGCTGGGTAAACGAATGCACCATGAGCTGTGTAACTGTACGCTGCACGTCTCTGAAATTGTTGGTGCGAGGCAACTGTGACCAGTGTATCTTAAAAGTCAAGTGCCCAGCTTGTGCAGTCATTAACGATGTGCCAACCGGAAAGCGAAATGAGAGCGGTACCTTTGATTTGAATTCCAAGGCTGCATTAGGTATGTATGGGACTCTAAAATATATTCCTTTTTGATACACATATCACATGCAGACTAGCTAGTATTGACGATCATTGCCCAAGCTGCGAAATTAGATGCCAAGTATAGGTGGTGCAAGGCCAATGCATACATTCTCAGACCCGCAGACAGACGGAATCTGTCCTACATAAAGGTGAAACATGTAAGTCTGGTGTTGCAATGAATGCTGATGAAGCTATGGACATAAGGGCCCATGTCCATTGTTGGAGATGAGGACATGATATTTTTTGATTTGGAGAAGGCTAGTCTCAGTTGCACTTCTGAAATACTCCACCTCTCAGCAATTTTTAAGGATCATGTGCTCAAAAAATACATTTTTCCCAAGACAAAATCAGTTCTAAAGCCAGCGAAGTAAATCGAAAAAACATAAACCACAAGTAAAATTCTACAGTGCTGTTTATGGGGATTCACATGTACATACTTTTGGCTGTCACTCCCAACTATCCGCTAGGTTACGTATCATTTTGGGAACTGGTTGGCAAATTATTGACCTGGAAAGGCTGATATACGAATGTTTGTTTTAACGCACTGTGTAGCTAACCCACACCACACGCTGTTGTGATAGAAATGGCCTCAAAAGTGAAAAACTGTAATGGAAGGCTTAAGAGGTTGTTATTCACTAGCCATTTCACATACTCATTGAAGATTTCAAATGTTGATTGTGTCAAATGCAGGACCTGTAGGCCTACAACCATGTGGGCTGAAATACAGGCGGAGACAGGGTTTCATCTTTCAAAGTACTGGAAATCGTGCTGTTTGCCGAAACCGTACTAGTAATTACAAACATGTGCTTAGTCCATCTACAAGGACTCGAGGCTTTTTTTGTTGTTTTTTTTTTTCACATCTGCATTCATCACAACACTAAGTCTATCCCTGCCTCTTAAAATTGCTCAATCTTAAAAGTGAATCTTAAACAAAACGGCAGTGTGTTTCTAACCCTCTTCCTAAGATGGTGAGGTTCACTGAGGCATGACGGAGGTGTGGACAGGTTGTGATTGATCGACTACCGGTAATCCCCTATTCCCCAAAGAGAGTTTACCACTTAAGACAACAGCCCTTGCTAGGCACTATGGTATACAGTTTCTGAAAATGTGCCTGTGGTTATTGAGAAACTACGGTAATGGTTTTACTTGTGATGGGAGAGTATTGTATTTGCATGCAGTACCTGTTCCCACTGTTTACATAACTGACTCTCTTCTAGATTTCATTTACTTCATACATTCCCCATTCACAGCCCTTGTTCACAGAACAGAATATAATGACATATGATGTACTTGTACTTTACAGTAAATTAAAGGACTGCAACATGGTGACTGAGTTTTCTTCCCTTATAAAGGGTTTTGTTGACACAATACCTGTTGCTGGACAATTATTCTCTAAGCAAGAAATTGGCAACCACAAACACAGAACACTTGTCAAGAAATTTCTTTGTAAACAGTATGATGCTCACAATGCCATTGACAACAGTTATATAAGTTTGCTCCAGATGTGAAAAAAGAGAATATGTTTTGTTTGAGATCTTGTGTATGTAAGTCCTTGGATCCTCTGGTAACAAAGAAGTCGATCAGTGTGCAGGCTGCTCAGAAGCTATTGACAGTGAAAAATAATTGGTCAGTTTATAATACATGCATTAGGGCTATCTTTGTGTTTAACACATGTACTTTTATAAACACAATTCAAGGATGAAGATTGTATTGATCAGAAGCAGTAGCGTGACTTAAAATTTCGCAAATTTAATCCAGCTAATCTAAAGGCCATTTTAAAATAGCTGTAATCTTATGTCCATTCCCTTTCTGTCACCAGCTTTTGGTCCAAACTTTGACATCTGAAATTAATCTGTATTTTAAGCTGAATGTTTGTTTTCAAAAAAAGTTATTTTGTTTGTTAACTATTCAAGTATTGGTAAGGGTGGATCGTCTTTTACCTCATTATTATTTAATCTAATTTCTCATAATAAATTTATTGTAAACTTATAATTTTATGCATATATGTATGTACGTATGTATGTACGCGTGTGTGTGTATTAAGCAGGATAGACTCATTTCTTGGACAAAAGCACCACTAACATAACAGGGCACAGTTGTGTCTTGACATAAGTGACCAATGTATTTAGAGTGTTTCGGTTAAACAGAAAATGTTTTGACTGGACAGAAGCATTTTTTAAGGATGGGGGTAGGGGTGATAGGTTTGATCTACATTAAAAATAGGCTGGAGACCCCACTATTGTTTAAACTCACATGATCTTATGAACTTTTACTTCCTATTTTTCATATTTTTTCTTTCAAACTTCTAATGTGGATTTCTCTCTAGGATCATTTTACCATAATCTAAAAAACAAAATCGGTGCAGATCTTGTGTCTTTTTTTGTTGAAATAGACAATATTGCAGGTTTGGTTCATTTCATGTACAATACAATAGCTATGTGCAAGCATGTAGATGCAGTTTGGCATATGCAGCCTCTTTTAATTGTTCCACAAATATGTATTTATTAATATTGTCAACTATTTCCAAAAAAGTAAATTTCTCATCCTTCGTGTATCCAATACCACTTAAGATACAATACAGAATAAAATGTTCTGGGTACACATCTTTTTCTTTGCGTTTTTCAATTCACTACCACTTACATCTGATACATAAGAAGAGTCCTACATGTGACATTTTTTTAGCTTACGTCAGTCTCTACCTTAAATCTATTCTACCCAAAAAAATGAAAAAAAATGATGCAAAAACAGTGTTTTTCATGTAACTTTTTTGCTAGTTTTCGTTTCACTCCCTGCACAGAGTTCATACATTTTAGCCCAATCAATGTTGCGTGACACGCTCGATGTTGTTTGAAATGTTATCTCTATTTAACATGTATATTTGCACCCGGCACACAACTAACAATAGGGTAGAATTCATCCCAACAATTGCTTAATGCTTCTATATATATGTTTATAGAATAATGTAAGAAGAATACATGGGCTATCATGCAAGGTTCATGGAGTTTCTCAACTTTTACCTCGTGCTCCTTTGTATTTATATCTGTATTAGTAGTTTATAGCAGCAATCTTTTCTTTATCCTTTTCTGACCCACCAGAACCCACTTCTAAAGCCAAAATGTCTTGCAACCATTTGACAGCCAAATACATTAGTGTAAAACTTATATTTACAGCGCAATGTAGTGATACGAGTGTAAAAGTTAAGAAAAGATGTAAAGGCTGATCATATTACATTATCATTCAACCGTATTGCTGATTAGCCGTATTGATTAGCCACTGGGACATTCAGCCAAAGTTAAATCAGCACATACTGTGTTACATATATTATTGCTATGTACTGATGTTTGCACAAAAGATCTGGTTCACCTACATGTACACAGCAACTGTCCATGCATGATTCTAGCGAGTCTGGGCTACAACGAAAAGAAACCACATGCTACATTGTTAACTTGGAATTATAATAGCTGAATCTGGCCATGTTCCCAGTTAGGGAATAATTTTCACCGGGCTACCATTGGGAGTTTCAGTTCAGACACCGGTAACAAACATGGAAAAAAAATTGAAACAAAAAAGAGTACATTCCCTGATTCTTTAACGCACCTGTAGTGTATGACCTATATTTTCAAAATCAGAAATAACATTACCTATCAATTATTGCAAGCATCATTTAAATATACGCAAGATATTTAGACATTGGATTTTAAGTAACAGTATTATCGTTATTAGGAATTGCACATTCTGAATATAGCACAGAATTTTGGTGCTGAAAATTGGCTGAGACCACTGCAGGTTTCAAACCAGCGAACTCAGAGTCAGGCACCAAATCAACAGCAATACATAATAACGATAATACTGTTACTTAAAATCCACTTTCTAAATGACATCTATACCTGTCTGATATATTTAGCTAAGGGAGCTGTGTTCTGCTCATCAGACGGGTAATGTGCCAAATCTGTTAAACCACTTTACTGTATGGAAATGTTGGATATTAGACAGACACCAACTGATGTACTTGTAGCAAATCTGGATCACAAGTTCCATAGAAGCCAATTATCAGAGTGTACAGAATCCGAGCTAGCGTCTGCTAGAATGTCAATATGTGCATAAGAGAACCATCCATACATCATTAGCAATGAGGAAAAAGCCAATACCAACCTGGCAACATTGAAAACATTTCCAACATGTAAAACATTTCCGACAGAAAGCCATACAAACTAATGGTGGCACAACCACAAATCCAGGACAAATTAATCTTTTCAAAATGCTCTGCAATCTGTGCTTCATGAATACAAAATATTGCTGTATTCGTAACAATGTTAATGGCACGACTTAAATGTTTCACACTGAGCCACTGAACTTGACAAGTTAAACTGCTTCATTCTATGCAACGTTGTGTGCACAAAGTTTGACAATAACTGTGCCAGATTGGCATAGCACTGGAGCCTAACAAAACGGTTAACTGCAGTGAATTAAGATGAATCAGAAATAGGCTACATGTGTATATCCCTTCACCAACCAGGCTGAAAAGGGGATAAGAAACCATAACAGAATGTTACCACATCAGGACTGTTTACTGGTAAATGACTGGTGACACCTTTAATTCATTTGATTAATTCTTTATACACGGAAAGGTTACTTTCGGGTAATTGGAAGATTTGTTGTTTTCCACCCAAATTCCTACCATACATGTACCTTGCCAGTTTTAAATCACAGAAAAACACTTTACTTATTTCGCTGTTTACAAGATATACTCAAGATAATCTTACCAAAATGGGAAATTACAAACAGCACCTCAACAACTCATAAGTGCTTTGACCACCCAACAATTATGGATCTTAGAAACTTTACCAGGTTGAAGATACAAGGATTAATTTTCTAAATTTATTATTTGCTTTGATTTGGATTTTTTTGGTAAGATACTGACACACATGTGCCAGTATCAAGACAAAAGCATGTTGTTATCTCCATGGCATATACATGTAGACATATAAAAAAAGGAGTTTATGATCTCATCCTTGTATATGTACATGTTGTAAAGAGACTGTAAATGTCATCAGAGAACCATATACACTACCATACCAGAATATACATGCATTATTGATTGTTTCATAAATGTAAATCATCTCAATGCCATACCACTAAAGTGAATGAATATAGCCCATTTCCACTGTGTGAATGATTGATCTACTGATTTGGGTTTAATGTACATGTAGGTCTCAAGAACATTTCACTTTCAATGGCAACAGTCAGCGAGTATCACGGATGGAGATAATCAGTGACTTGTGTATACAGGATCTGTGTCTATGCCATACTGGTAGACAAAAATCTACTGCCAGCTGAAGCTACAGAATCAAGAAATGATGGGAGTTCAGTGGGGAAAATCAGAGCTGAATTATATTTAGAATACTTAGTGAATGTATTGTTCGCTAATGTTGCGTGTGAAGGAACTGTTAAGTCAGCTATTTCAATCACTGCTCATAGGTGAACACCATATTACATCATTGTGCTCTTGCATTTTCTCATTACAAGTAGTTTAAATGTATATGTATCTGTTTTAATATGTACACAAACATGTAAAAAAAAAGCGTCCAACAGTCCAAGTGTATGTCCAAGACAATTTTTTTCTTCAATGAGAAAAATCATAGGAGTAGAGATATACACGAACTTAGCATTTTAGAAGAAAGAAGAATATGTTTTTAAATATACCAATATTCAATAAGGTCAATATGTCAGGTGTTCACAGTCATCAACCAATAATGTCAGGGATGGATCCAAAGGATGGAGTCCTTCTTCGATTTTTCAGAAATATGACAAAAAAATAGCAGGCCTGGATTTTCTTGATGCTCTAAAATGCATTTTAGGCCAATTTAAGCTGTTTACGTGCACATTTTATGAAAGGAATATATTAATGACATCCACACAATATAGCAAGGATGTTGCTCTAGTCTGATTAATTGATTGGAGTTTTACATTGCAATAATTACTTGAAACCATAAGAATAACTTTATACTATTTAATTATGCAGGTCATTATAATCCATAGACAACAAAATGGTTAATGGGTTTCTTACCTTAATTTAATAAAACAAATTTTGAAGGCTTTGGAGGTGAATTGCTTGAGCCTTTATACAGTATTGTTTGCAAATAAAACTGAAACCATAAAAAGAATTACCAGCCATTGATTTGTGTCGTGTGTTTTTTTTATCCCTATGTCCCATAGGCCTTAAATAAATATTGCTTACAGATCAGAGGCTGTGCCCGCTTCCATGTTGGCAAGTCAGTGGCAAATACAGGCACAAATTCCTACTGTTTTTGAATTAAACTGTCCCTCTGTACCGTTGTGTTTTTATACTTTTTTTATTATCATTAAAACTAATATGATCCAAAAATTGCGAGCTCAAACCAACAAGCCATTGCGAGGGAGGTAACTCTTCACCAACTTTTGCGATTTTCTTAAAGTTCATGCTGGTTAACGCAATAATGGCTGCTAAAAAAAGATTTTACAAATGCCAGCCCTCTTCATGACAAACACAAGGCGGTATTTTTGGTAGAAAAGCTACTCATCAGCAAGAACTTACTTGGTTATGATAGCTGGTTCCACAAAACGTAAAACACTTAAGCTTAACAGAAGCATATATACGCACAAGACCTGTTTTACAAGCAATACACTGGAACTGGTTGTACTGTGCATGTGTAAACAGTCACGACATTCACTCCACACTTTCACACAGACACTGCTGCCGCTCAAGACATGAAGAAATGTAGGAGTGCTATGGTTTTTTTGCTTTTGCTTCCAACCATGTATGTATGTACATGCATATGTAGTTTCGTAGCAATTTAACATCACTGGCTTAATGAGTTCTTGCTTTTAGAATCAGATCCTTACTGATAAAAGCAAAATTTTATAGTGATCATCAGAATAAACAAAACAAACCCTGATACAATGGCTTAAACCCCTAATACGTGTAGATGTAAAAATGTCTGAAATTTTTCAATACATGTAACATTTTCAAATTTAAAATAACACAAAAACATACAAAACTATATTATATAATAGTTATCATTACCTATAACTACATAAGTACCTATCATTATCAGCATGTCCCATGTATCACAAAAAGTGATGTGCACTAGAAATTGATCATAAAATTGCAATGATTCATAAAGAGCAAGATTTAATATTTCCGTTCAATGAACCACATTTTTGTTTGAAAAATAAACTCCTACATGATATCTGTACATTCAGGGCTTAATGTCCAGATTACCCATTTTCATCACTCATATTAATTTTGGTGCCACTCTGATAGTGCACATATTATACCTGAAACCACTTTTGAAAAAATGGATTAAAAAACTTAAAACCATTACTTGCAAAATCAACCTAGCTTTCAGGTAACACATTATGTCTCTGAACAGCGTAAAAGTTTGAAAATTTCATTACCATGATACATGTAGGTTGTCATAAAACTTGCCTGCAACAATAATATTACACCCTAGTCCAAAAAAGTTAAAAAAACTGACAAAAAAAGACATAATTTTGTTGAAAGTTAACATGATGGTCTAACATTCAAACTTGTCTTATAATTTATCACGTTGAAACAAAGTGCCATGTTTTTTCTGTTTGGAAAATTATCAGTGTCCAATAACAAAACAAAAATACATGTATTTTAAGTATTTAAGGAAAATGACAAAATTATCCCAACTCTTGATCTGTAAAATTGTCATGGTGAAGCCAAGCACCAACTTTCAATTTACACCAAATGAAATTTTCTCAAAAAAAAAAAAAAAAATACGTGCAAAGAACTTCATGAATTGGTCTCTGATCAGAATGTTCGTACTTTATTTTTACTTGATATTTAGCATAAGGGTCAACTAACAGGATAACTGGATCAGTCTCTCTTTATATATACTGCTCCTCAATTTTAGCAGCTTGGTCTTTAATTAAAAGAAAATATAATCAGGACCATGTCCAGAGTCACTCAATTGGTTCTGGAAAATGTTTGGGCTCCCAAACTGTTGGCAGCCTAAAGTAAACCAGCTGTACTAAAACAAGTAAATTAAACAAAAATATGATGGTTTACCAATAAAAAGTTAAGTTTTCCTATAAATTTCTTTCATTCACAGACTTAAAAGTTCATAGAAAGTATCATTTTGAGTTAAATCTTTTAAATTTTATTATGTACTGTCACAATGTTACCATTAAAGTTTGGGATTAGAGACTTTTATGCTTTTGTAGATATGACCCTGATGATGGAACTGTAAGCTGTATTTTCATCAAAGTGCACAGCATCCAGTACAGTCAACTATAAATGTATTTACTAAATGTTGATCAATCACAGGCCAGTTGAACCAGTGTTAATTTCAAGCCATGCTAATTATCAACAAACACATTTAGCAAACTGCTATTTGTGGAAGAGAGTATAGTAACTATGTTCCATTATTTATGTATCCAATATCAACCCAGAGAGCACATTTGATAATTTATTTGAAACTCTGTTTTGGATAACTAGAGTTATTCGAGTCATAACTATATCCTTACATGTTCACAATGTGACAAGGTGAGCTAGAGGGAACAGAAATCCACTAAAACAATGACTGAAAGCCCTGACTGATAAAAAAAAAAGGAGTAATAATTACAAAGGCATGAAATGAATGCAACAGCAAAAGATTAGGATGGATTTTTTGCACTGACTGCTATAATGACAATTTGCCATTCTAAATGTATCACCCATTTATAGTTTGGGCTGAGTCAAGAGGAGACTGCAAAAGCAGCAGGCTTCCTTCAGGTAAAATATCAAGCTTTAGTACATCACACACCTAAAATGTAAAACTGCAAAAAGTCCCTGAACATAGTCTGGGTACCAAGATTTATATTTGAAGACAGCAGCTTAGTGTAATCATGGTTGCATAAGGAGGTTGTTGGCATCAGAACCATCACGTGCGTCTGTACCAAAGTGGTCAGGATCAAGCTTCTTTACCCGGGAATTACTTGAAAGTTTTCAACGCACATTCTTAGTGTATTGCAGCAGTTGGATAGAGTGAAGGAATGTAACATAGGCTGAATCTACTGCTTTGCATAGTAAAAGATGCAAGAGCAAACTGTTCATTTATTTATTGATTTATTTATTTCATTGGTGTTTTACCCCGTACTCAAGATTAATTGACTTATACGAGCGCAGCCAGCATTATGGTGGGAGGAAACCGTGCAGAGCCCGGGGGAAACCCACAAACATCCACAGGTTGCTGCCAGACCTTCCCAAATACGGCCAGAGAAAAAGCTAGCATGAGCTGGAGCTCACAGCAACCCCATTGGTGAGAGGCTCCTAGGTCATTAAGCTTTGCTTGCATGATAAACAACTGAGCCACGGAGGCCAAACAAACTGTTCAACCCCTCACAGACACTGCTAAGTCCTTTGGGGTTGCTTGTGGAACTTAAAAGAAAAGACAACAAATAATATAACCTGCATTATTTTGAAAGAAGGGCAAAAACAAGCCTAAATGGCAAAAGACATTTTTTGCTGACATGCTGGGTAACTCTACAAATCAACTTTTAAACAGGAATTCCTATGTGGCCATGGTATCGGCCATATTAGAGCAACCGAAAACATGGTGTCAAGTCACTCATACCCCATGGACATAAATGATATGGCTAAAAGGCAAACCAGGGTTTAGGTGACGCAAGCAGAGACAGCCGTGTCCTAAGAGTTACACAAATAACTCCCGTCTGACGGGTTAAATCTGCCCTAACAGCGTAAACCGGAGTAACTATGAACAAAATTACCCCTTTGTAATTAAACTTCAGTACATATAAGTTTAGATAATAGGCAGGATGTATGGTAAGTATCATCAAAATCAGCACAGTAGTTTGAGAGGAGATGCATTGAAAAATTGTGATTACAGACAGACAGAAAGAAAGAAGACAAGACAGGGTGATTCCAGTATAGCCCCCATCCCAACTTCGTTCAGCGGGTCCAATAAACCGAGTTCAGTCGTGTTTGGGATCCATGTTGCTTTAGTGAAGACTGTAAAAGGCCAAAATTTGTGAGTCTATGGCGCAGTCCCACTTCAGCAGAAGACCTTGAGTATAAAGAATTCATATTTTCCAGACAGTATAAATGGTATGACAATAAAAGTCGCACATTCATTCCACAGGTAAGGAAAGTATACAAGTCACCACTGCCTAATCTGCAAACAAACACTGGACATTACCTTTGACCTTGCGTCCTCAGCAATACATGAACAGCTGTGAAACTTAGATGTGGCACCAAATTAAGGCTTCCAAAGAGCTTGCCTGTACAGTCCAGAGGCTTGACCGCCACTGTGGTAGCTCTCTGATTGGGCGTCGGCCAATCTCTCTTTAAATTATGACAGCCTTGTTTTCGCAAGCAAGTCAGCTATTAATGGATCAAGGCTTTGGGGAATCCTTAACCAACATGGACATAAAGAGTACAGCTAGTATCTGTAGCATCGTTATCAGACTCATCCACTCAAGGCCTAACATCTGTCATAACACTAAAATAAGACGCAGAATTTAATTTCTTCAACATATCTCTCATTTTCGTAATTATTCCCTACTTGAAAAAGGAAGAACTGTCTCAGTTACATATACATTTTGTGTAGTTGCCATGGCTGAGTTGCCTGTCATGTTCACATAGGCCTACATATCCGTCACATGTCAAACCAAGAAAGGATTTCTTCACTGTGGAAACGAGACGTGCTCTCCTTGCAGAGGTGGTATCATAGTGCAGTAAAGCTTCTGTCAGGTGAATTCTCAATCAATCTCGCTCTCCCTAGCAGTTCTTACTTTTGAATTCAGCGCCAATGCCCTGAGAATATCTCAGCCAATGATACAGCGGCAAGTTGCACAATGAAGGTAGTCAGTATTAGACCCTATGTTGTCAGATCAGTCAAGGTAATAAGGATTTAGTTACTTGACTACTCGCCTCTACAGACATCTGAATGAAAACCTTCAACTGGAGTCCTGAAGTCGTGAATTTGGTAATTTACAATAATTAATATGCACACAAAGCATCAGCGATGGAACATCCCCCTTTACATGCATGTAAAACTTCAGGTCAATGAATGCTCTACTTCTTGAGAAACCAACACACCAACATTTTGTTTAACATTAATTCTAATACACAAGAGACTACATCAGGAATTCCGTAAATTTATAGTATTCAATATGCACACACACTAAATCCACGATGGAATGTCCCCTTCTTGCCACTGAGCTCTACATGCCTGCAACCCCTGAGATCTATACATGCAGTTCTTTTTGAGATAAACCCCCTAAAAGTTTGTTTAACATGTCAGGGATTTGCTAATTTACTGTATTTAATATGCACACATCAAATCAACGATGGAACATCCCCCTCATGTTATTGTGCCCTACATGTGTGCAAACCCTGAGCTCAATTACAAACCTGTAAATTCCAAACCATGTCTCTTCTTGCAGAGTAGCTACCTTTCCCGCATTTTGAAATTGGGAATTCCCCCATTAAACATAGAAAACATATTGAAAGCAAGGTTTCCGAAAACTGCCACCATTTATTTTTACCCCTTTTTGGTAGCACTGTATAAGAGTCTGGCATATTGGGAGTCAGACAGGATTTGTTGCCACATTAGGAGTCCACTCAACACTGGCATGGGGCTCACTAGCAAATATATCACAATAAAGTGCATGTTTTATGATTACCAATATGTATGTAAATTTGCCTAAAAGTGATTTGTGCATCAGTGACAGGTAAGATTATTTTTTTGCCTTTGATCGGCCAAGTTGGTATAATAGACATGCAGAAATTTCAAAGATTATGGTTGTAAGTTTTCACTTTAACTGTAGTTTGAAGTAATCTGCTGTTAATTTGCAAGTAAGGATTCGTGGGGTACAGCTTTGTACATGAAGAGCTGTACATTTCAACAGACATCTGACATGCCACTCCATATGTGTAAAGGTACTGGGTAGTCACGCTCATCTCCAGAGTTTTTTCCCAAATCCCCATGTATCATAAAATGCTATCATAAAACAAATCAAGGTGCACTGTGTCAGGAGTACATGGAAAGTGAGGAACTCTCATCCTTGCGTCAATAACATATCAATTCAGAAATCTGTATCTGCTGCCCCGCATCATCGCCCTAGTAATGTGTAGCAGAATGTAAAATGCTAACTTGATATTCCGATGAAAGATGTCAACTCATCTCAGTTGCCTCAACAGCATGTGTATGACAGCTTTCTGAGAAAGTATAAAGTTGATGTTTAATGGAAATTTATATTTGTGAAGTTTTTGATGTTATGCATGCAAGAATCACTGACCTGTGATAATGGGATGTGAACAGGAATGAGAATGGCTGGCCAAAATAGGTCTGAATATGGAAGGCACTTGGGCCTGATCCGAGCCTGTCTGCGCCTGATGTGTGCGTGCGTGCATGCGTGCGTGTGTGCGTGTGATGGGGTGGGGTGGATGCCCTCCTTCTGCCGAAGAAAGTTTTTTAAATCATAGTTGAATTTGGTGCTCAGAGAGGTAAAGAAAATATGATACCACTATCAATAGTCTTCACATCCTGCTTTCACCTTTCAAACAATTCGCCGTGCGACATGATAAAGCCAAAACTTTTTAACCAATTATCGGAAAAGTAAATAAATGTTGCTTAGGTGCATAACTGAAATTGTTCAGTCTTCAGTATTTTTTACTCAAGAAGTCCAGAATGTTAGAAAAACTCATCAAGCAATTTAATAGGACATGAAATAAGCTGTTTGTGATTCTAACAAAATTTCATACAGGTTTAAAATTATAGCAAAACAATGGTAAAAATGGCACCGCCACCCCCACCCCACTTTATCACTCTGACTCTGACACCATGTATGATTCTGTTGTCCCACCTTGTAAATCGAATTTAACTCACCAAAGGGGAACAATTTTGCAAAATTTATCCAGCAAGGGAACACTGTTTAGCGGTATAACAGCATATGGTAGGATATCGCACCACCAGTCGGGTGAGTGACATAATCACTCTCCACTGCTCATCTGATATTGATTTCTAGAAAGTGACGGATTACTCGCCTTTGGCTTTCTCGTCGGGAGATCTATTTATATTAATCTATTATATCTATAATAATTAGATACATAGGCCTATATACTTCAGAGTACATTTGGTAGTTTTACAGAACAGCAGTTTGTCACAAACTTAAACATGGAAAACTGAGACATGTTCAGCAGCCACATGCCATGTGATGAATCCAACTTCACTGCTTGCTTCCTGTCACTGCCTGCACATCATTCCTTCCCATGCATCAGAAGTCATTATTCCGCTATGGGCAAGAAATTGCCAAAAACGTGGATTTTCATAAAATCGAGCCAAAATAATGATCATGAAATACAAAAATTGTCCTACCTCCTGCACTAATTTTCCAAAACAGAATGACAGGAAACTAGAATAATGTGTCACTAGCCTAAAACAATAGCCTAAATCAGAGATTTTAGGTAGAATCTGCCTAAAATTAAAATTTCATTCATGTGTTATACCATAAATTACCACATTCACAGTTTTTTTATCTATTCCGTAAGAGTCTTACCAATTTCAAATATTTTGGATACTTACCAAAAACAAAGATGATCTTGTTTGAGGCCTTATCATGTATTTTCACATCAGCTCCCACTCTGATGCTAATTTTTTGCCTTGGCAAAACGCCAGCTGTCAAATGTGCATCTTCTTTGTTTTTTCTTTCGGTGCTTCCGCCACACCCCATTGTTCATTTCCTGCACAATCGTTGTAATGATCTCTATCAGTGAATTTTTCTCTGGGCTCTTGAAAGACGATGGGTAAGGTTGCAACGATGCAAAATCAAGCACCACTGTCCATCGCGCACCGATCTGTCATGCACCAACTGTTCGTCACATGTAGTGACTGCAAACCTCACTATACATGGGGAATAAATTAAAGGTTGTATTCAGAACACAAATCAACATTTGATTGAAACTAATTTATAAACCTTAATAAATCACGACTGAAACGTAAATAATGATGCATGCACGCTACATTTCTAAATTTTTAAACCAGAAACACACCATCCGCCGAAAGTACCTACCAAGATGGTGGATGCAGTTGCCATGGATGGGATGAATCTTGTACCCAGAAACTTAACAGGAAGTCCACTGAGTTTGAGGTTGAATGATGACGCTGTCACGTGATTCCAATATGTCGTCCTGTGAAAGAGTGTGAGTGACAACCGAAATATTTGGATAAAATTTGGGAACCATTTGATCTGGAAAATTGTTGCGGTGAGCATTTTATTTCACGGTAAACGTTGGCCTCATTAGCTTTAGACTCTGTTGTAAAATTCATGTAGTGATGAACATGGTGGTACGCACAGCCGACAGCGCTGAAACGGAGTGACAGCTCTTGTACTACATGTAGTGGTATCATGCAGTCATGTGAATACGAAATCGAGTGCTGCAAATGTTGTTTTACCTCAAATGAAGGTGAAAAAATGAAGATTGAAAGAATTTTCATTGGCCCTGTTTTAGGATAATATAATGTATCATGTATTGTAGTGGTAGTCAAATGTGCGAGAAGTGATTCGTAGCAGGTTGCATTTCAGCTTCAGCACAGACCCCTGGGACACCTTACGTACATGTATGTCGGGGATTGCAGTTTGGTCTAGACTAGCCCTGAAAGACTCAATTCCTTTCCTTATGCTGGCCTAGAGTGTTGGAGTTTCAAAACTAATAGCGTTAATTTTGTACTCAGTGAAAGTTTAGGCCAACAAGCCTCATGCAAATAAAAGACACTAACCTAAAGACCTGCTTTCCGCAACCAATGCACAGCCACCATATGCCCCTACTGACTTTAGAATAGATTTAATAGAGCCACAAAGGCTCCCACGACAAAGACTCCTCAGCCTGTCAAGCAGCTATGGGCATGTCGTGCTTCATTATGGAGCAGTGGGAAGATCACAGCAGTGGCGGAGTGTGTGCCTTGGGATCCTTCATGGCTATAATAAATCTGTTTAGAGCAAGTGGTGTGGTGGTGCAGTGGATGCAGAAAATAGGTCTTTTGGTTGGTGTCTTTTATTCGCATTAGACTTGTTTGATAAAGAAGATAATCAGGCTAGACTTCATACTTATTTCCAATGGCGCGTTGATCTGAGATTCAGTGGTAATGCTCAAAACAACCCGCTGTAGTGACAGCTTTGACATATTTGACAAGGGCATGTAACTGCATCAGGTTTTTAAATGGAGTGCTCTTTGACGTTGGCTTGGGGCCACCCATGGCCGAACTTAATTTTGTCAAACCTAATGTCAAAGCAATCTTGGATTACCTTTACCTGATTTCAAGGTAACTGAAATGAGTTTGAAAATTGAATGATGTCTTCCTATATTATTATCCTCCCTATATGTACTGGAAACTGTAACTTACATCTACCATATCATACCTCCATTCCATCGAGGTTGGCATTGATCCCGTTAAACTCGATAAGGAAAATTTCATTTACTTCTACGACTCAGATCCATCCTATTTGGTATACACAGAATCTCTGAGTGATGAAGTTCTCAACAGTGTCATTGGCAAATTCATATTCATCTACCAATATTCCAGTCAAAGATTACGATGATGTTTGGGTTGGCAAAATTTTGTTCGGCCAAGAATGACCCCACAGGTAAAAACTTGATGCAATTACCTGCCCTTGTCGAATATGTTCAGGCTGTCAGTACAGCGGGTCACTTTGAGAATGACGAAGGAACCTTGAGGCCCATGCGGCCTAGAAATACTGATGGACATGATCAATGCTGTGCTTAAAGTAAATCAACAGATGGAAGGTTAAGGATTGTAAGTGTGTGCGAGCTTAAGGCTGTGTTGACGTATTTGATGGGTAATTTTTGTCTCAGTTTCTGTCACAAATTGCCACAGTAACGTCAGGGTTTTAATTGGAACATGCTCTGGTGTTAGTTTGGGGCCATCCTTGGCCAAGCAAATTTTCCCAACCCTAAAGTCAGATCAATCTCTGACTATTCAGCTGTTGAAACTGTTGAATTGAGAAGTCAAACCAACGTTCAGCACATTTCATACTCGAAAATATTGTTGTATACATGTATGTGCTGGCAGCTTGAATATTTCTTCCAACAGAGTATATTGTTCAGAATTTAATTTTTTGGTATTTTTGTTCATTTTTTCCTTGAAATATAAGGGTATTGATCATTGGATTTCATCGTCAGCAGTCTATCTTTCAGACAGCTTGAGGTGCAAAGGTAATTTTCCTGCTGGAAGACATAAACAGCTGTCCATGGCTCTATGTACTAAGAAGAGTCCTGTCTAACTAGGCTACTCCCACTCCAAATGGTCTTAGCACATCCAATTGGTCTTGGATCATAAATTGGTCTTAGCACATCATACCTTATTACAAGGAGCCAACACCTCCCATTTTGGGGGCCGTGCTTACACAGCACAATAAATCAGGAGCCTCTCACCAATGCAGTCACAGTGAGTTCAAGTCCAGCTCATGCTAGCTTCCTCTCTGGTCATACATGGAAAGGACAGCAGCAGCCTGCAGATGGTCATGGGTTGTAAGCCTGATTTCCTCCCATCATAATGCTGACTGACAGCGTCTCTATAAGTGAAATATTCTTTAGTACAGTAAAAAACACCAATCAGATTAATAAATAAATTCACCATTTTGACTTCAGTAGCCAACAACCAACACCTTAATCACTTTAGATTTCAACAAATACAGCACAAACATCATGCATCAATGATCTCTGTTGTTGGGTATATGTTATTATTGCTTTGCATTACTGTGCCATTTTTGCCAGGAAAGAGGATAAACTCACAGGGACGGGGTAACTTATAATGCTCTGACAAGAGCCATGTTAAGCTGGTCATATTTTTCTCCAAAGTTCTGGTACAAAACTCAATTTTACTTTTAATTAGAAATATTGAACACTCACTCCTTACCACTAAGAAAAATCCTCTCACATTTTCATGTTATCTTTTCTTTCTGGCGTTTGTGAGCTTATCAGTATGACTTTTCTTAGTGGTACAGGCATGAATACAATTTACGACTATCAGCAGTACTTGATGATGGAGGGTTTGCATTTTTTTTGTTTTAGGATATTGCCCAGAAAATATCCTTCGTGATTTCAACACCCCCCATTTCATATTGTAAGTCTCAATCTCCACTCAAATCAGGGTTACACTTATCTGCATCTTTAATCTATAATAATTTAATGATAGTCAAAGAAAGCTATCATCCTATGTGTTTGTGATCAATTCCATGGGTAAGTGAAATACAGATTTATTTGTGCCAAAATGCTAAACTCCATTTTCAGCTTGCCTGTAATGTAGGGGTCAGCAACAGCATCCAATAACAGTAAAATTAAGCAATATTAAAGTTAGCTCTGGCGATTTTTTCTGACATAGTAAATTAGTACAGCAGTGGGATCCTGCCATTTTAAGCACAGGCCCTTGTTTCAAATTAGTAAATTGTCCATACGTGCCTATGTCATGCTATACCCTATACCCTAGTGATAAATGCAGTTGCATTGTTGTCATGTTTGGGGTTTTGAATCTAACTGTTTGTCGACAAGGCTTGGCATGTCCGGTGAATGGTGCATGTTTCTGTGTTTATTTCTTGGCTTTGTTTTTTGATAAAATCAATCATATTGGCATATCAGGACTTCATAGGTAGCACCGGTGTGTTAGTATTGGATACTGACACAAGTGATGCAGCAATTGGAGGGGTTTTGTCGCAGCGACAGAAAGATGGTTCTGAGTGTGTGCTAGTCTATAGTAGCTGTATGCTACAGTCTGGAGGACTAAACTACTGTGCTACTCGATGTGAAATGTTGGCTTTAGTGACATTAATTGAACATTTCTGATGTTACCGTCTGGGGAAAACGTTCTTTGTGCACACAGATCACATGGCATTTAAATGGCTTCTACACTTCCATGAACCATGTGGACAAGTCGCCAGATGGATAGAAAGACTTCAGGATTATGAATTCCAGATCAAACATCATCCCAGGAGAACCCATGGGAATGCCGATGCGTTATCCAGAAAACCTCATAGAGTAAAGCAGCATGGCGAGTGTCCATCATGTGATCAGATGGACCGAAAACAGTCTAGAGGGAACAGTGTGTCTTGTGCACAAACTTAAAGTTACCAGTAGATGTAGTTTTTCTCAGTTTGAAGACGTCAGACATTGTTAAAGCTCAACAGGATGACCCTGACATAGCATGCATGTTGGAAGCAATTCGTACTGAAGGAAAACCATAGACGGAAGACTCAGGGCATTGCAGTGATTTGACGCGCTCCATTTGGGCAGTTTACGAGTTCCTGGCCATTCATGACGGATGTCTATGCCACAGGTCCACCAATCCATCGGGGGAGGACAACCATCAACTCGTCTTACTAGTGTCCATGATAGAACCAATGCTTGAGAAATTTCATGCCGGGAATGCAGAAAACAGACTCAGGCCTTGCGGAGCCGGGTTTTGCAAATCTTGTGTCACATGTCAAAAGTGCCAATCACCCCCAAAGCAAAACAAAGCATCTGTTCAATAAATTATTACTGGACGTCCAAACCAGAGAGTCCACATCAACATTGTTGGTCCCTTTCCCTTACCACAGTCAAAGAAAGGTAACATCTACATCCTGGTTGCCCCAGACGCCTTTACTAAGTGCCCTGAGGCGTGGCCTATTCGTAATCAGAAGGCAAAGACACGTGGACAAGTACTCTTTAATGAGCGGTTTACAAGATATGGCACACCAGAGACTCTTCATTCTGCAAGGGGGTCGAACTTTGAGTCAGCCATTTTCAAGCAAATGTGCAATATCCTGGACATTTAAAAAAAAACATAACAACAGCCCACTGTCCACAGTGCAATGGGCATGTAGAAAACTTCAACAAGTTCATTAAGTCAATGCTGACAGCTTTGGTTAATGGAAACGGTACAGACTGGGACGAGCACTTGCCCACAAGTCTGATAGCTTTTCGCTCCAGCGTTCAGCTTTGGACTATGGAATCTCCATTTGCGCTTGTGTTCGGTCGGGAAATGAGGTTACCTCTAGGCATTATGTTAACACCGAGAACATCAATGAGACAGTGTTTGCTAATCGTCTGCAAACCAGGTTGGAAACGGCATACAGACTGGGAAGGACAGAACTTGTGACATCCCAGAAGAAACAAAGACAATACTACGATTGGAACTCTAAATATGATACTTACAGAGTGGGTGATGTGATCTGGCTCCGAGACAAACATGTGAAACCAGATGACCCAGCTAAGTTTCGTAAGAAGTGGAAAAAACCATATGAAATCCGAGAAAGACTAAGTGAAGTGACTTACCGTGTTGTCCCAATCACTGGCAGGAGGCAGGCCACTAAAACTGTTCATTTCGTGACATGAAGATGTCGCATTCTTCTGCTGCAACAGTAAAAGAGGTTCCAAGAAAGCTAAAACAAACTTTGAAGAATGCCATGCCACGCAAGTTCACCGAATATGACAGAGTGAATGCAATGAAACTGAAGTACCCTACTTTCATAGAAATTTGGCAGTTGCAGATGGTTCTTCTGACATTACCCAGGAGTCGCAAGGAAATGGCATCAGTACATCTTTGCAGGAGAGAGCAAGGGTTCATCAGATGATGGTTCTGTGTATACGTCAGGTTGTGATAGTGATGGAGAACATATCGTGAAATACAACTTGCATCCTAGACATACTGTATCCCACTCGGTATGACAGAAAGATGTTTGTTTGAACAACTGTCTGTGTTTTACACAGTATGTGAACAAGCTGACACACAAGAAAGACACCTGGATTCAGAAAGGAAAACTCTCGTTAGGCGGAGACTGTTAGGCCGAGAGAATTTAAGATACAGTACATACAGTATAAGCAGACAACCAGTAACCGATGACCAGATGGTGAAAGTGGAAGACAATTTTGCAGACTAAATTTGAAATTACATTCCATAAGACAGCTGGTCTGATATAATTTCATGGTAATTTACATCCAAACGGATTCTTTGTTTACGAATTATGTTACATAATTAAAAACTGATGTTAAATGGAAATGTGACAGTTAAACTTTAAGCTAAAACTTATAGTGATACATTCAAACTGTATAGGTGAGAAAAGTGTGATAAATGCAGATTCATTTGTTGTCATGTTTGGGGTTTTTGGAAGTGAACATGTGTCAACAAGTAAATGGCTTGGTGTGCCTGTTGAATGGTGCATGTTTCTGTATTTATTTCTTGGTTACCAGCTGTAACAGAGATCAGTGACATTATCATAAACTAAATGTGTAATGAGCAAGAGCATTACACCCTACTGCCTAAGCCTTAGGGAAAGTAAAGGTTGGAAATGCCTAAACCCACCTAATACTTGTATGCTGCATGGACTCTGCATTCTGCAAGCAATTTTAACATACATCACGTCCACTGATGCTATCCAGCACATTCTGCCATTTATTTGGCTAGTCCTGTCCCCACACATTTGGCTCATGAAAGAGACATTTCAGCCTGGTATGGGTATTAAACCACTTCTTTTGCAAATCACAGCCATTAGTTTCTTTTATTTAGTTTGCATCTTTACTGACAGCTGTATACATGAACTGGCTTCAACACATTGGGTTCCATATGGAATCTGACCTTTTTAGTCACAAAACAGCAGATTGTTGTTGTATTATGGAATAGTACACTAGGCCTAACTTCTCCTAGTTTCATGGCTCAAAACCCAATCTCATGTCCTGTCATGGCTGCTTGTTGTGTGACAAGGGAGACAATTCAGATGAGGCTTTTTGAGACTGCTACCTCAATGGATAGAAATGACTGTAGTGAGATAGACGTGTGCTTTTTAGCAGACTAATCAAGTCACAGCAGGGCGTATACATAAAATAAAAGTAAATGAGAAACAAAGCAGTCACTGCACCAACATAACGGTATGCCTTGTACTCGTGACCCGACCTACATGTACATGTGCATTTTTGTCAAACTATCTGGAGACGGCTGGTGCCACCTCAGTAACAATGGTATGTGTGACCTGGAAAATTATCAGGTCTACAAACGTTATACTGGGGTGCCATGAAGAGATTTTATATGATACTGTCACAAATGTGGATATTAATTCTGAAGAATACCCAATTTAAGCAATATATATTGCTTTGATACCACCAAACCCCGAATTGTCTTTGTCTGACTCTAGCTTGAATCCCCTCCCCACCTGGTTATGTGTGTTTCTGCTAGGCACACCCTAATGTCCAGATTGAAGAATTGTAATGTTTAGCTAGCTTGGATGTTAATATGTAGGTGTACATATGTTTGTTCTATGTTTACAGGTAAACCAGCTTCACGATGACAGAGTTTTGGCTTATATCTGCCCCTGGGGAGAAGACTTGTCAACAGACCTGGGAGATCCTCAACAATGTTACTGCCAAACAAAATAACCTCTCCATGAACCACAAGTTCAACATTCCTGATCTCAAGGTATCAAGTAATCAGTGTCTTATAGTGTGTTACAACATCAGCTGACAATGCATAAAGAAGATATAATTTACATTTATTGATGAATAAATTGTAGTAGATGACCTAAAATTTTACCCCTGACAAAGTTGGATTCTAAGAGTTTTATTTGAGGAAAAGTGTTTTGAGATGCAAGATACAACATCAGAAGTAATATTTCAAAAAATTAAACCACACTTTTCCTGGTGTAAAATCTACACAGACATGTTAATGTCACATACATTTTGATTTTATTGTAGGTAGGCACGCTGGATGTTCTGGTTGGCTTATCTGATGATCTGGGGAAATTGGATACATATTCTGAAAGGTAGGAGATATTAAGAAATAGACCTCGGAGTATGATTTTTTATGAACTTTAGATATTTCTGGGTTCATCATTGTTGGGATGTTTTGGACGTTCAGTGTCTTGTAAGTAACAGCAGCCATACGCCACTCCATGCACATAGCAAAGGAAGAATTCTCATATGAAGCGACTTGGTAAATGCAATGTTCATTGTGCCATACTGCGTCAAGGAGAGAAATCTTCAAGGGAATTTCCACAAGTATTTCCACTTGAAACAAAGTCTAAACAGGTAAGGGTTAAGCCATGATCGTTCATTCATTTATTCTGCATAAGTACATGAAAAAAACTGATTTTCATATGAGTAGATGATATTGAATGATAGTAGCTGCTATGATACTGAACATTTCAACTGGTGTGGCATGGCTTTGCATATCTTCTCTTTGCCAACTGCATATAAAATAATCTTGAGTCCTATAGATGGCTGACTTAAGCCAGATTTACTGGGCCTTATTCACTCCTTGCCAACTAGGAACCCAGTACATGTAGCAATGATGGAAGTACCATGCAATCACAACTGTTTGAGTTAAACGTTTTTTCTTGACAGCGTCACCCGGAAAATAGCTCAGTATTTGGGCGATGTCCTGGAAGAACAGAGGGACAAGCTACAGGAGAACTTACAGGCTAATGGCGGTGAGTAAAAACTCACATTCAAATACACATCCACATCATCTTCCAAGTATGAAACCATTATCTACCGTTCATTAAGTATTTATTGGTCACAAGCGTAAATCTTTGTATCAGCACTTACGTTAAAACCCTGGATCCTAATAACATGCAATAAACGTTTACCCGTAACAGATGAGTAGTGAACCTCAGAGAAAAATTAATGCTCATGTTGATATTTTACTCTGTCCTATTTCAATTTTCCAAAAATCTTAAAAACTTACATGTATGGTTAATAAATGTTATTTCTTGCAGTTGACCTCGTGACATATTTAACACGTTTTCAATGGGACTTGGCCAAGTATCCCATCAAACAGTCCCTGAAGAATATTTCTGAGATAATTAGTAAGGTAAGGACACCTAGTAATAGTTCAAATGTAACAGCTGAGTTTCTTTTAGTGTAATCTGATATTGTAGAAAGGTACTTTTATTCTCAAAATTAATGTCAGTTGTTTCAACTCATGAGACATTGTTTTAATGTTGAATTCCAAATGAAAGCAGACAAACAAGAATTACTGCTCAGCAGAAATGAAGATAATGGATGTTTTAGACCGTGTCATCCAGCTCACAACAATATTTGCAATGTTTCTGACACACCTTTGTAACATTTAAAGTGTTGTTCAAATTTTGGGAAAGCCGAGCAAAATATTTATACCTTGTGCATGTAGGTAATTGTCCTTCATGTAGACATTCATTTTGAAATTATTTGTAAATTCGATCATGTTAAATAATTTTGTTTTTCTGGTTTAAACATGCTTTCACCGCAGTATGGCTGCAATATGTGCCAAAATGATGTTGAGCCATAATCATTTCATCATTCATTTAAATAATATTGGTGTCTTTTTTGTTTTCAGCAAGTTTCACAGATTGAAGCTGATTTAAGAACGAAGTCAACCTCATATAATAACCTCAAGGGTAATCTGCAATCATTGGAGAGGAAGTCGACGTGAGTTATGTTTTTTTATTTCCAGCCTCATAGGAAACTAATGAGGAACTGGTGAATTTTTCTCTCTCAACAAGCAGGATTGCTGTGACTTAGGACTTACATGTCACAAGTCACATGCTGCCGTCGTATAAGTGAAATATTCTTGAGTACAGCATAAAACACCAATCCAATAAATCAATAAATCACAGGTCACATGTATTGGACATGAAATATGTTGCATGTTGCAGTTTTACCTATGACCTGTATAATCTTACATGTACGTAAGGACAATGTTAAAACTGCGGTAGAATGATAAGGGACGTTTGGACTACTGCAGATATCCCATTGTGGACAATTCTGAAAGTCTCTTCCAACAGCGCTTTATGTGCACAGATAATTTTTCCTTGTATGGATTTCTTGAAATGTGATGTTCTGTTCTGTTCTAAAAATAGTGACATATTTACACCAGCATATATTGGTATTAATCTGTTTGTTGATTAATAGGGGGAGTTTATTGACAAGAAGCCTTGCAGACCTGGTAAAGAAGGAAGACTTCATCCTGGGTTCAGACTATTTGGTCACTCTCATGGTTGTAGTACCAAAGTAAGCAATATTTCTTGCTCTATCATTTAATCACATACCTTGTGTTACTGCTTTTCAGAACAAGGTAACAATTATTTGGACTACATATACATGTAATAAACTTGGGTCCATTATTTAACTTAAAATGCATTTAGAAATATTGAATCCAAGATTACTTTATTTATGGTTTAGAAATTCAGTGTTTATGATTAAAACAGCTTTATTAATGTGCTTATTTTGCCTTCTACTAAATCTTATGTGTATGAGTACCTGAAGAAATTGTGAAATGAGCCATGTCAGGCCAAAAATCCAGGGCCACAGTGGGGAAGTGCCAATAGTGTGTGTACATAAGTACAATAGTGACTAGGGCCAGCTTGCCAATGACTAGCCTTCCTAGCATTATATACACATATTTTAAATGATTATAGCAACTGCACATAGCCCTCTTAGCATTACATACATATAAGCACTATGAATGACTTGGGCATAATGTCATCATGGTGTATGGAGTTACAAGCAGCAGCATGTAGCACTACAGGCAACTAACCTGACAGACTTCACACTGTGTACTCTCAGATGTGGTTACATCTATTCATGGCCGTCTTATGTAAAGAATTCAGCACAAAAACTTTTTGCCTGTCAGAGTTAATAAGATTTAAGTGGCCAAAAAACGCAGGTTGCTTTTCAAGCAAAGGCTCTTAAAGAAGGTGATTTGAACTATTGCAGAGCATATCAACATGACTGGCTGTCAAAATACGAGTCTTTGGCTGACATGGTTGTACCGAGATCCACCAAGTGAGTGTCCATACCCTTTTAACTCATATGTAAGCCACTGAAGTATTTGATGGTATTTTCTACATGTATGCATCTGTGCTATGAGATTACAAAATTGTATAGTGCAGCAGAAGCTTAATGATAAAGCAGGATAGGATTGGTTGTATTCTCCATTTCTGTCAAGGCAAAACAAGTCAAGGATATGTAGCGACAATTTCACGACAGTGAATGTGAAATGCCGGTAATGTGGACTAAGATCACAATCACTCACAGACAAGAACAGTTTTAGGTGGAAATTGGCATAATCTCATTAAGAGTAGTTGTGACGATATTCGGGAAAATAAGATGAAAGTTCTGAATTATTAAGCTTGTTGAACTGTTATAATCCTTTGTGCTTGTGTCTGACAGTCTAAAATAAGGTTATTGAGCTGTTGTAGTGTTGTGTGCCTGTGGTTGACGGCCTGAATTAAGTCATTGAGCTGTTGTAATGCTGTGTGCTTGTGGTTGACAGTCTGAATAAGGTCATTGAGCTGTTGTAATGCTGTGTGCTTGTGTTGATGGTCTGAATAAGGTCATTGAGCTGTTGTAATGCTGTGTGCTTGTGGTTGACAGTCTGAATAAGGTCATTGACTTGTTGTAATCCTTTGTGCTTGTGTCTGAGAGTCTAAATAAGGTTATTGAGTTGATGTAATGCTGTGTGCCTGTGGTTGACGGTCTGAATAAGGTCATTGAGCTGTTGTAATGCTGTGTCCTTGTGTTTGACTGTCTGAATAAGGTCATTGACCTGATGTAATGCTGTGTGCTTGTGTTTGATGGCCTGAATAAGGTCACTGAGCTGTTGTAATGCTGTGTCCTTGTGTTTGACTGTCTGAATAAGGTCATTGACCTGATGTAATGCTGTGTGCTTGTGTCTGACTGTCTGAATAAGGTCATTGAGCTGTTGTAATGCTGTGTGCTTGTGTCTGACGGTCTGAATAAGGTCACTGAGCTGTTGTAATGCTGTGTGCTTGTGTCTGACTGTCTGAATAAGGTCATTGACTTGATGTAATGCTGTGTGCTTGTGTATGACTGTCTGAATAAGGTCATTGAGCTGTTGTAATGCTGTGTGCTTGTGGTTGACAGTCTGAATAAGGTCATTGAGCTGTTGTAATGCTGTGTGCTTGTGTTTGATGGTCTGAGTAAGGTCATTGAGCTGTTGTAATGCTGTGTGCTTGTGGTTGACAGTCTGAATAAGGTCATTGACTTGTTGTAATCCTTTGTGCTTGTGTCTGAGAGTCTAAATAAGGTTATTGAGTTGATGTAATGCTGTGTGCCTGTGGTTGACGGTCTGAATAAGGTCATTGAGCTGTTGTAATGCTGTGTCCTTGTGTTTGACTGTCTGAATAAGGTCATTGACCTGATGTAATGCTGTGTGCTTGTGTTTGATGGCCTGAATAAGGTCACTGAGCTGTTGTAATGCTGTGTCCTTGTGTTTGACTGTCTGAATAAGGTCATTGACCTGATGTAATGCTGTGTGCTTGTGTCTGACTGTCTGAATAAGGTCATTGAGCTGTTGTAATGCTGTGTGCTTGTGTCTGACGGTCTGAATAAGGTCACTGAGCTGTTGTAATGCTGTGTGCTTGTGTCTGACTGTCTGAATAAGGTCATTGACTTGATGTAATGCTGTGTGCTTGTGTATGACTGTCTGAATAAGGTCATTGAGCTGTTGTAATGCTGTGTGCTTGTGGTTGACAGTCTGAATAAGGTCAATGAGCTGTTGTAATGCTGTGTGCTTGTGGTTGACTGTCTGAATAAGGTCATTGAGCTGATGTAATGCTGTGTGCTTGTGGTTGACTGTCTGAATAAGGTCATTGAGCTGTTGTAATGCTGTGTGCTTGTGCCTGACTGTCTGAATAAGGTCATTGAGCTGATGTAATGCTGTGTGCTTGTGTCTGACTGTCTGAAAAAGGTCAATGAGCTGTTGTAATGCTGTGTGCTTGTGGTTGACTGTCTGAATAAGGTCATTGAGCTGATGTAATGCTGTGTGCTTGTGTCTGACTGTCTGAAAAAGGTCATTGAGCTGTTGTAATGCTGTGTGCTTGTGTCGGACTGTCTGAATAAGGTCATTGAGCTGATGTAATGCTGTGTGCTTGTGTCTGACTGTCTGAATAAGGTCATTGACCGGTTGTAATACTGTTTGCTTATGTTTGACAGACTGATCACCGAGGATGGTGAGAACTGCCTGTACACCGTGTCCCTCTTCCAACGGGTCGTGGATGAATACAAACATCACTGTCGAGAAAACAAGTAAGTCACTTGGCTGACCAGCACAGACTTCTATCATCTTTGTACACTACCAATGAGTTACCCAGCACAGTAGCCACATTTCTCCAGAATTACAGGAGTACTACATGCAGTAACTATGTTTTGTACTTTTTGTGGAAATGTTAGGATGCTTCTTTTATATTTCAGGTTTGTGGTGAGAGATTTCACCTACAATGAGGGAGATATTGCAGCAGACAAAAACCAACTTACCAAGTTAGAGGCAGACAAGAAGAAACAGTTTGTAAGTATTCTGATCATAGTAGACATGCATGTCACTTAGATGGCAGATATACACCAGCATATTTATACAAGGTGTAACTGCATTATAACCCTCTGCCTAACGAGGTCATATTTTTGCCAGTATTTACACAAAGTCTTCACACAAAAAGTTATGCACAGATATGAGTAAAACATTGTAATAAATCGGATAAACACGGATAAATCTATTAAATTTGGCGAGGAAACATTTCCTCAGAAGAGAAATTTGCTGGGGCAGAGGTTTGCACTTGTTATTTGATTGGTGTTGAGTGCCATACTCAGGAATTGTTTAGTATTAAGATCTCAGTATGATTCATGGATGGAGGGAACCAGAGTAAATCATTGGCCATTGGCATCTTTGGGAAGTAATGAACAAACTCTCTCACCAGTCAGGCTATGATGTACAGATGTAGAGTATGTTATATACAACGATTCGTGATCTCCAACAAACTCTCCCACCAGTCAGGCTATTATGTACAGATGTAGAGTATGTTATATACAACGATTCGTGATCTCCAACAAACTCTCCCACCAGTCAGGCTGTTATGTACAGATGTAGAGTATGTTATATACAACGATTCGTGATCTCCAACAAACTCTCCCACCAGTCAGGCTGTTATGTACAGATGTAGAGTATGTTATATAGAACGATTCGTGATCTCCAACAAACTCTCCCACCAGTCAGGCTATGATGTACAGATGTAGAGTATGTTATATAGAACGATTCGTGATCTCCAACAAACTCTCCCACCAGTCAGGCTGTGATGTACAGATGTAGAGTATGTTATATAGAACGATTCGTGATCTCCAACAAACTCTCCCACCAGTCAGGCTATGATGTACAGATGTAGAGTATGTTATATAGAACGATTCGTGGTCTCCAACAAACTCTCCCACCAGTCAGGCTATGATGTACAGATGTAGAGTATGTTGTATAGAACGATTCGTGATCTCTGACAAACTCT